>NC_056731.1:336154856-336469856 GCF_019279795.1 Protopterus annectens | reverse complement strand
TCACTGTATTGGATATAATTCATATTTTGCAGAAAAGACCATGAGTCTTTGCATATCTGTTTCTCGTTTTCTAAAATATTCTTAAATTCAAAATCTAAATACTTAGCACAGGCTGATGTTATGGAATCTCTCCTGTCTACTAAGGAACACATAGGTGGATCTCTTGTAGACTTATGGATTTTTGGAATCCCAAAAAAAAAACAGGGATTCTAGGCCCTGTCACATTTAGATAGTTGTATAGATGTATGTCAATTCTCCTTTCCAGAAGCATATAATTTATTTGCATGTATATCCTTTTATAAGCCTTATTTAACTCATTTATTGATATTCTTTGATATGCATCTGTATCTAACATTTTCTGAATCCTATTGTTGTAATCTAAAATATTCATAATCACTGCCCCTCCACCTTTGTCCAGCTTCATGATGTGGATGTTTCCCCCCTTATATTTTTTAGTATATTTCTTTCTTGTTGACACAGATTGTGGCTATTCATCTTATTTTTCCCATAATTGGGCAATTTTTTTAAATCAAGTTCACATATTTTTTAGTAAGTAACTAACCTAGGGTGAAGGGGTGAGTTATATGTACTGCTGATACTGTACATGTTGCTGTTCCTATCTTGAAGGAGACATCCCGATTATTCTGGAGAAACATGAACTCATGTGGCAATTAAAGCTGAATGCTTTTAGGAAGCCTGGACTAAACTACTACTGTTCAATTAAAAGTGTACTTGAACTTTGAAAATTGCCACATTGTTTACATGACTCATTTTATTTTATTTTATTCTACCAGTTGGTTTTAAATACCATTTTAAATCAGTTGTAATTTAAGTGTGTATTTTGTTTCCATCATCATACATTTTTTCTTATTATTTTTTTCTTTTTCTTTTTCTGGTTCTCCTTTTTCCACTTTATTCAAAATGATGTGTAATAACAGTACTAACTAATTATACAACTATATATATTTTTATAGATAGTTTTTAGGGTTCTTGTACACAGACCTGAAGAAGTCTAGAAGGACGAAAGTGTTCTTTGTTAACAATAGGTTATGAAAATAGAATATTATTTTTACAATAGACTTTTTACATGCAAAGTGTATATGTATATACTTATACAGTTTTTTTGATTGCCAAATGGACTAAGGTTGATATATTTACAGCCATGTAGTATATTGTCTTGGATAAAAATCATGGACTGAATAATCTGCTTAATAATCTGGTTAAATAAGAGGTGCCACATCATTATAAATTGTATTTAAAGTGCATAAGGGTTATATTATATGACAGCTACTAAGTAGGGCAGAACCAGCTTGAGTGTCACACTGATGGGGGAAGAGATGTGAATTTAACATGTGTACCAATAACACTTCATTTTTCAGCACAATAAACCCCTCCCTTGCCTGATAAAAAGTATATGTATATTTAGAAAGCTTGTGAGGAAACTATTACTCTATTTTTGTTTTACTTGGTCGCTAATTTATGCACTTAATAAAGGATTTTTGACTGGATACAGACTGCCTACCTTGCTTGGATTACTTTCGAATACTCAGTAATTCTGTACAATTATATATTTATTATTATTATTATTATTATTATTTTTTTTTACTTAAGATGAGTTTAAGTTCTCTACTTCTACTATATGGACTGAAAATCTTCCACACAGAGAAGTTTCTTACACTGTTTTGGTATAATAATTTAAAATTCAACTTCCTTAAATATACTTTCAAGTCTAATACTGGGTTGGTAAAATTTAACCTAGCCAAAGGAACAAAAGTCATGCCTTTTGCTAGCAAATTAGCTGTTGTTTCATTAATACTAATATTTAAAAAGTTATACGCTTTAAAGTCAGCTTCAGCATTAAACACCACTACATTTCCAACATTTCTATGACAATGTTCATTAACACCATCATCATGTTGACAAATGTCATCTAAACTTTCAGTTGTATTGCATTCCACTTCTCATAATTGCTACTATATTATATTTTAAGTTCTCCACTGTTTGGGCCTCACCCCTTGAAACCCCGCTTGATCGAATTGTCCATTATTGAAAGAGTTTCCTTTCTTTTTAATTCTTTCGGACCTCCGTAATTCAGGATAATTATGTTCGTATGCTGATTGTGCATCCTCATTCTCTAGCTGCCTCCTTTCATCTAATCTCTCAAACTTTTTTGTTTATATTTGTATCTTTTATGTTTTTATTCTTATTGCTGTTGTTATTAGAGTATTGGGAGGTTGGAGGCCTGGGGTAAGCTACTTCATTGGCATAGTCTTTAATGTCTCTTTCCAACTTATTCATTTTCCCCAATTTCAACTTATCTATATGTTAGTCAATGCAATTGTAAATGCGGAGATGTTCATATTTGTACTGTTCATATGAAGTATTCTCCCTTATTGCTCTGTCTAAACTGGTTAGCTCAACACTTAAGTTGTCTATTTCTTTTCGGTTATTACTAATTAACAGTTTAAGGAGTTCATGCCCAAATCTGTCAAATAGTTTTAAAAGTTCTACGTGTAAGAGCGAGTTCTCAATCAACCCCATAAGGTAACGCTACACACATAGACCTTTAGAAATTATGTTAGCCCTCATACATTCCTTCAGGTACGAATTCTCTAATTGTAGTTTTTTGCATTTCATGAGTTTTTTTATCAAATTCATCAAGCTTACCGTTCAGCATTCCCATTGTTTGTTTTGCCTGGAAGGAAAACGTTGTGGTCAGCCAGTCTTTTAGAAGGGGAACTTCCTTTCTAACAAAATTACTTTCCATGTTCATATGAGCGCTTCCTCCTACACTTACTCTTTGTATTGCATTCCTTTCCTGATTAGCTTGTGCTCTCTCCATGTTACCATCACATCCTGTTGAGTCACTCAGGTTAGTAAGCCTTAAACAAATTGGCATTAAATTAAAGTCACTATTATGACCTCTGTTGATGGTTCCTTGTGTACAAAGGGTTCCATTGTGTTTTAAAACTTCCATATGTTCATATAAAATGTAAATCCTTTGGGTGAGTTGCATTATGAGGGCAGTTAAGTTACCAATAGCCCTTTCCATTCCTCCTTTCTCATTTGGATTGTTGTCCACATTCATCTTCTGGGCAGTTTCCAAACTGTTGCCAGCAGCCGTAACAAACAACTAGTAAACCACAATAAAAAAAAAAACACAAACGATGTAAAAACCAAAATTGTCCCACAGTTCAGATAGACCCAGGAAAGAACTCCACTATAGTTTCTCTGATAAAACCAATGCTTTAATCCACAAACGTGATAGGAAACCACAAATAATTGGTAGTCCACAACATATAAAAACAAGTGATAAGTAATTGCTTTCATTTAAAACGGTGTTAAACTTCATCAGACAAACAATTTCATATTTACCTCTTTAAATAATGATGTATTTTCTTTGACTGGCTCATACTGTTGAACTATCAACCCACTTCCTAATTCCTATTTGCTCACAGACACAGAGAACATAAGCACAAAGGATATAAAAGCTATATAAAAACATTCTAAAAGTGTATGTCTGTATGTATATTATATATGGTACAGCTGTTTCTTCATACATGGTGGTATACTTTATTTTTATGTAAGTTAGTTTTGTATTATTCTATTTGCTGATTTTTTTCTCTTTTTAGTGCTTTCAGCTTAAGGATGAGGGCAATAGAACTCCTTTCATTAATCCCAGGGCAGTTGTCAGCCTGGAGCCTTACCTGCCATTGCAATTCCTTTAGTTTTAACATCAGCCCTCAAGCTTTTCTGCCATCAATTGGTATACTGTCTATGATGGTGTACCCAAATTAATGTCCTTTATTCTATACTATGTTTTACTATGGCATTGTTTAAATTACTTCTCTTAATAGCATATTCATGTTCATATATTCTCTGAGAGAATTTCCTCTCAGTTTTGCCTATATAAAAGGCCGAACATGATTTACATTTTCCTAAGTATACAACCGCTTTCGCATTACAACTGTACTTCCCCTCATAGTTCAACAGTATGAGCCAATCAGAGAAAATACCTAATTATTTAAGGAGGTAAAATATGAACTTGTTTGTCTAATGAAGTTTAACACCATTTTAAATGAAAGCGCTTACTTATCACTTGTTTTTAAACATTGTGGACCACCAATTATTTGTGGTTTCCTATCATGTTTGTGGATTAAAGTATTGGTTTATCAGAGAAACTATAGTGGAGTTCTTTCCTGGGACTATCCGTACTGTGGCACAGTTTTGGTTTCTACATTGTTTGTGGTTTTTTGATTGTGGTTTACTAATTTTAAGAACAATATTTTTACAAACTTCAAAAATAATGCAAAAATATCTGCATGTTACTTAATTATACCAAATCAGGCATAATATGAAAACATTGGTTAAGAATAGATATAAGTCATGTGAAGATGATTTAATAGTTAGACACATTTTGGTCAGTTTATAAATAAATTAAAGGTCCATTAGTATAATACAAACAGGAATTGCAATATGAAGTGAGAGAAAATCAGGCTTATGGTATATTTAGAGAGAAAGCCAGGGGTGAGAAATTGAAAGAAGTAAGGAAGTGAGTGAAGAAAGGAGAGTAAGGAGGTGTAAGGTATGAATAGGTACTTCCCCACATTTTGGGGTTTAGTTTATCCTGGTGTTGAACAAGAACTGAGCCAGATTTTGGCTAGGAAGTCTTTCAGAATGGTTTTGAAGGATGGGAATGAGAGTATTAATCTGATGGATACAAGTAAGGAGTTCCATGCCTTAGCAACATGGTACGAGTACAGACAATGCCCAGCAGATTTGATAGATTTGGGGATAGACAGGAGTTTTTGGTCATTGGATTGTAATGATCGATTGGAAACAAAGTTGTGTAGAACGTTATTTAGTAGAAGACAAGCAGGTGGATGCTGGATAATTTTATAAGTGGTAAGAAGCTGTATATATGTTAGCTGATGCAGTAGTTCTAACCAGGGTAGGCTTTTTAGTGCTATACAGTGGTGGGTTTTGAAAGGGTATTTGCTTAAAATTTAGCAACTTTGTTAAAGCATTGTTCAAGTTTTGATTTTTGTGATGCCTGGAGGTTAGTACGGATGAGAGCACCATGTGGAGAGGAGGTAAGTAGTGACAAGTGTAGTTTTAGTTGCATTGTTGAGAAACTTTTGGCTATGTACAGCATCCCTAGTTTTTTATGACTTTTTCTTATGCAATTTTGTATATATATGCAGGTCGAATTAAAGATTATCATCTACTAGCATAGCTAGCAATTTGCTATGAGAAGTGACTTCAATGGTTGTATTATCAAGAAAGAGGTTTTTAAATTTTGTTTTTCATGAGAGGGATTTGGAGAAAAAATAGTTTAGTATTTTAAGGTTGAGCATGACTTGTGAGTTGCAAAGCCACATTTTAGTGGCATTTAAAGCTTTGCAAGTAATATTTTGGAGATGTGCCATGTTGTCAGATGTGCAGATGAATGTGGCATCATCCATGTAATGTATTAGTGAGGCCTGTTGTGGAGGGTGTTGGTGAGAATGTTAAAGAGGAGGGGACCAAGGATAGAGCTTTGTAGTACACCAGTGGTAACGGGGAGGTATGGAGAGAGTGGAGTTCCATTTTACTGATTGATACAACTTGGACAAGCAGCTTCTGAACCATAGAAGGGTGGGCTGAGAAAGACCTAATGAGTTCATTTGAAGTAGAAGTCTGCTATGACAAACTGTGTCAATGACTTTAGACAAGTCTAGCAGTAAGGAGTGGACTACTTTGCCATTATCTCTAGTTTTACTGACAGTATCTGTATAGGTTAGAAGTGCAGTGTTTGTACTTCAGAAAGTACAGAAGCCGTGCTTTGTGGGGGTATAGGAGTTCATCCTGCAGGAGAAAGTTTAGCAATTGTTTCTGAATACATTTTTCAAGTATATTGGAGAGGGGAGACAAGATGGCTGTAGGGCTAACATTAGTAACATTTGTTGAATTTCCTCCTTTGTGTGACTATTTCCAGCAAGAGGGAATGTGGGATTACTGGAGTCACCTATTTATTAGGATTGAGATAGGACAGGCAATGCTAATGGCTGCTGTTTTAAGGTACTTGCTTCAAAGGTCATGATCTGAAGTAGAACACGGTTTGAGCTTGTTTAAGAGCAGTTTTAGATAGGATGTGGGCACAGGTTTGAAAGTGAAAGTGGATGTGGTGATATGTGGCTGTTGGGTAGGGTTAGGATTAGATGTTGGGGAATTCTTGGTTAGAGATGCTATACTATCTATGAAATATGAGATGAATTGTGCTGCAGTTTTGAGTGGTGAGTTGTTGGGAGTGGAGTTAGGGTTGCATTTTTGGCCAACATGCAAGATTTTTTTAACAGGTGTCCAGAATTTTTTAGGATTGCATTTACTCTTATTCTGACAGTTATTAATATTATAGTTTGTTGTCTTTATTTATTTGCTTTGCAGAAAGATTGTGAAGCATTCTGAAGTTTTCAAGATATTGAGATGTTTTATATTTTTGCCATTCTTTCTATGTTTTTCTCTATCCTGTATTAGCATTCTATTCCTTTTGGATAGCCAGATTGCAGTATTTGTTTTAGTCTCTTCCTTTTGGGGGTGCATGGCTATTTAGAAATTCAAGAAAGTTGTACTGAATTCATTTACATCATCATCTAAGAGGAGGATGTTTAGGAAGTTCCAGTTGATAGATGATAGGGTAGTAATGAACATTTCTGGGTTAAACTTGGAAATGTTGCATGTTGCTTTATAAACATGCTGTTAAGTGGATGTGTGAGATGTCTGACTGTATAGAATGGGAGATGGTCACCGAGAGAGTCTGACATTGTACCTGTGGTAGTGTATTTGCTAGTGTCTGATACCTGGATCCAGTCTAACAGGGAATTTGATGTCTTGCTATAACACGTGGGACTATTAATTAGTTGTGTGAAACCATTTAAGTTCATGTTAGATGTAGGGCAGTTAGAGTTAATGTCCAACCAAATGACATTCACATCACCTACTAGTATTTATCTTCTAGAATTGTTATGGGTTTCCAATGCAGGATAGCTTCTAATGCAGCTGTATTGTCACCCAGAGGGATACAAAGGACAGTGATACATCTGTTTATAATTATTTATTTTCAGGAAAGTAATAAGAAACTCTGCTGAACTGAAGTTTGGTATTGGTTTATTGTAGGGGGTAAATATTAAAGCAGTGCTATCACCTTTCCTCTTTATACAGTCATTACGAATGAAATTATAGCTGGAAGGTGTAATTTTAGTATTGTTTATGCTAGGTTTAAGCAAAGTTTCAGTTGCAGCAGGGATATCAGACTTATGTTTGGTAATTCAGGCATGTAGTTCAGTAGTTTTATTTCTTATGCTTCTAACATTTATGGTAGCAAAAGTTAGATTACTTAGGTTGGGGGTTGACTGTTGAGAGGTTAGATTAGTGTGTGGAAGAGAATTGGGGTGATGTTCATTGTCATAGCTGAGGCCAGTATTAGGGTAAATGTCTCTTTCTGGAAGGATTTTAGTATATTATGGAATTATTAATACTTGTTTTTGGTGAGTATTTTTCCACTTAATTTTGGTTTGTTTGAGATGAAATGGGGTTAATCAGCTTATATTTGGCGCAAAGGTGAATGGCATCATTAAATAGGTTAGGTGGAGAGTGTATGGAGTAAGTATAAATAGGTGATTGGGCCAGAACTGGAATGATGTTGAGAGCTGTTATGAACTCATGGTAGAGTGAGAAATGGGTGGGGGGAAGTGGGAATCAAGAAGGAAGCAAGAAGTTGCAGTGCAGTAGGATATTTTGTGGTGGTGGAGTCTGAAAAATGGTAGAAGGTAGTTAGGAAATAAATATCTTCTACGAAGGAAGAAGTTAGCTTGTCCTGGTTTGTTCTCTGGAATGTAAGGAATAGAGGGGTTTAAAAGGCTAGAGCATGTGGATATAGTTAAAACAGGAAGAAGCAATGGTTTATTTGGGAAAATACAATATAGAATAGATAGGTACTGTTAGAGGGGGTGTGAGTATGAATGAATATAGTGAAAGGCAGTATGGGAGGGAGAAAATGGTGCTGAAAGATTAAATGGCAGTTGAGAATTAGGTAAAAGAAAACATAAGTGTTTGTATGATAGTAGTAAGGTTGTTTGAAGAGTATTAGGGAATAAGAGTCACACATGAACTCTGTATGTGGGAAGTATAATACTAGAGTAAGTGAGGGTAGGGCAACTGTTTTTCTCAGTTAACAAATAAATAAACTGTATAGTTTACTGATGCACTAACTGAAGAAAATCCTAAAATATGTTTGCATTGTTCTCTTAATGGACAGTTTTAAAAATAGTTGATCTTTGATGATGGATGTAAAAGTTTCACATGCAGATAGTGTCCTTCATGGTTTAAGGGAACATGGTTCATCTAACATTTTTTGATTATTAGAAAGGTGAGATCCCAATCAGGAAAGCTAAAACAATGTCATAATTGGAAAAAAGCTACACATGGTAGTACTTCAAAACAGAAACTAAGGGAAAAAGAGGTTAAAAAAACAAAATTGTGTAGCAGTGGGATAAAAAAATTATGTTGATAGCCTTCATTCTCATTAAAGAGATTTTAGTAATATTAGCATGGAATGTGTAAAAGAATACAATTAAACAATAGCTGACTAATAAATGTCTTTCAAACACCTATGAGTACTCAGGACCCCTCCCCTCATTGCCCAAAGTTATTTTCATGTGTATACAAATAAGGCATCCTGAAATTCCTTAATTATATTCATGATCTTTGAAGGGATTTCAGAATGGCATCAGATAGTAGCACTGACAGGCCAGAGATGAGTGACAGAAGGAGTCTCAATGCTTGCCCAAAAAGTATGGGAATATATTTGTCACTCGCTCTCAAGTCACCAATAAAGAAGGTTGTTGTCTTTTCTTTACCTTCCTTAAGAAATATGGTATGCAATGAAACAGATTTGTAAACAAGTGGAACAACTACTTTCTACATTTCAGACCATAACCCTGTAGTATTGTCTCTAATCCAGTATTTAGACCTTCTAACCAAGTAATGCCAAACTTAAATCCTCTTCTGGCAGACAATGAGATCATTTGTGGAGATTTAGAGAAATCTGTAGACACCATTTTGAGAGATTGTCAACAGGCGACCCCCCCCCCTCACTATCCCTAGAATTAAATAGCTTCATTGTGTTAATATATAAGAGAGGCTTCTCAAAACTACTTGGGCAGATAAGATAGAGAAACTGCACTGGAACATGAAAGATCTGTAGACCATCTCCCTCCCTGTCATGTATTATCTGGGTTAGTTCCACTCCATAAACATCTCCCTCTCTCTCTACCTCTTGCTGTGCCAAGTACAACTTGTTTTGATGCCAATGCATAAGCGCCCCCTCCCCTGCCAAGTTGATGCTTGCATGTAAGCTTCCCCATCCCCTACTAAGTAACTCTTGGGTTGTTCCTAGTACATTCACATCTCCTTCCCTGCCAAGTACTACCTGAGTTGGGGCCAGTACATGAGCAATACTCTGCCAAGTGCTATCTGGGTTGATGACAGTATGTAAAAATAACAAAAGCTATAATAGAAAGCCTATCACAATCTTCAAGAACTTTGGATCTCTTGGGAGAAAAAGAGACTTTAGGTTTTAGTAGCTAGAAATTTAAGTTGTTAGAGAGTTACTAAAGAAAAAGTGAACAGGAAGGACACATTTCTCTGATAATGGGTAAAAGACAGAATGTTAAAAATGAAAATAAAAGGAATATCCCAGCAGTTTTATGCAAAACTCTATGTCAAGAAAATATTCCTTAGTGGGACACATGAAAGGGTGGGACAGTGGTAGCTGGCAAATGTGTCCCCTTACTCAGGGAAAAGAGAAATTAGATAGACTCATCCATCTCTGAAGTGCAAATAGGTTAGGCAATCTGGAAACTGATAACAAGGAAATGATCTAGCACCTAATGTCTCACTTTTGGTTTAACAATGTACAAAGAGGCTAAAAAACATGGAGGTTTTTAGATGAGTTTGATGTAAGCACTATTTATTCTCCTGCTAAAAGTAAGATCCTGTCTAATCCTAAAAGCTTTAGACCCATAACTTAAATAGACACAGACATAGACATAAAATATTAAACCTTCAGTGCAGCCCTGATGTATATTGAAACTGTGTCTTTCAATTATGTGAGAATGTTCCTACATTTTATTGTAAAAAAAAATAAGTTATACTATTAATATAGCCTTGGGATTCAAGAAGTATTATCATGAGTGATAAGTCCTAACACAAGTGGCCAACCACTCTGGTTCAGAAACAGGCCCATCCTATGGATTTTACATGACTGGAAACATCACTGCAGTGGGTAATCCTGACAGCCATGCTAAATGATAATGAGACATTCTGTGTGACAAATGCTAATTGGCCATGTACTCCCCTGGAAATGCCTGAGGGAAAACATTTTTACATTTGTGTGATTTCTTTTAATCCCTCAACTGTGTAAGTTAGCGCAGCAAGCCATGGTAATTAACTTGCCCAAAATTCTGCATTTCCCCATTATACTTGTTGTAAGAGACCATGTTGCAGGAAAAAGTAGGGAACATCAGCCAACATTTATTGGTGAGGATGTGTCTGCAGGTCTGCAGCAGGTTGACTGGAGCCAAATGATTATGTGTGTGTATGTGTGCATTTGTGTGTCAGTGTCTGGCTGGATGATCACAGAAAGGGGGTTAGGTAGGGGATCAATAGTGTTGGTGTGTGTATATGTGTATGGGTAGATGGATGGGTTTGTCCATGAGTGTGTTGAAGTGGGGGGGTCACATTGATTGACTCTGTGTGTGTGTGTGTGTGTGTGTGTGTGTGTGTGTGTAAGCATGTGAATGTCAGCATATGTGTGAGAGAGTGACTGAGGTGAGGGGCTCCTGTACTAATAAGATCCATGGGCCACCAGTCTTAATCACCAATGATTCTGAGACATGCAATTTTACTGATAATGATATCTTTCTCATTGCAGCTAAAGATGTCTGTCAATTGCATTTTACATGAGCATGCAAACTACACTTACCTGCTGTTGGCAGTTTACATGGCTGCAGCCCTTGTTTCTGAATCCTAGGGTAGGAGTCTAAACTATCTTCTATTTTAGTCTCTCAAGGAAAGATTATATTCCTTTTTAATGTATTTCTGATGGAAATAATAATACCCAGGACTAAAATTTGGATTTTCAAACTATATTGGTATTCATTAATTGGATGAGGGAGGACTGATTAAATATTTCTACACCCTAAAGAAATTATTTTTATTCCGCAGATGCAAAGTTTGATTATACTGCACTGCTTCAATACATTTTGCTGTAGTTAAGTGTAATTATGAGAAAAGCAGCCTACATATTTAGACTAAAAGAGCATCTCAAGAAATGAATCTGGCATGAATGCTGTCTGGCTTGGTTGCATGATCATACCCATATTATGGCTCAAGGCTTTTGGTATAAAGGTATTTATATCTACACACCAAAAATGGAAGATACTACCAGTACCTTAGAAGGTTGGTGTATATTATATGAAATGGATTTTAAGATATATTATAAAAATTTCCTTAAATAATGTTGCATATAGCTTTTAAGTTAAATATTTTGAGTGCAATGGTTTGTGCCGATGAGAAAATGCTGCTCATAATTGAAATCAAATATTATTTTGGCAGGTTCTTGTTGGATAAATTATGAATCAGATTACTGTTATATAGCCCAATGCATTAGGATTACATACCTGGACTGTTTGGAGGCACAGATGTGGCTGTATTAAGTAGTTATTTGTTGGAGTCGGATACATCGCTGAAGGGAGGAGTCCCTTCCTAAAATGCACAACAATTATATTGTGTCTATAACTGAGAATTTTAATACTGGAGCATGTGAGTGTGACATTTGTATTTCTGAAATGTTAGCTATTAAAACCCTGGTAAAGAGGGCATGATTATTGCTCTGTCAGAAAATATACTCCTCATAAACTCTGTCTCTAAGAAACCACCTCAATAAACCTAACCATCAGAAGTTATCAAAATGTAGCTCTAGAGAAAGATTTTTCTCCTCATACAACTGCTCTGGGAAATACAAGGTCACTGTTTTGTTGTTAGGAGAGGTTGTTCCACTGAAGACGATGATCCACTTAGAGCTAGGAAGAGAAGATACATTATAATTAAAGGGTACTGATTGGGTGGGTCATGGGAGTTGGGGTTAAAAGTACATAGATTCCCAGTCTCTTTGGAAAGTTATTTAAGAAAATTATTGGAAACACTCTGTGCTGGTGGCATAGACAGATTAAACCCTGACTACCACCCAGGTGACCCTAGTTCAAATAGTTGCTCAGGTGCTTCACAATGCATGCAGAGAGGATGACTGACCCATCCTGGGAAGAGACATTCGTGCACAGGACACATCTGAATGATTAGTTTCCCTGGTGGAGAACAGGAAAACAGTCATACAGTGTTTCCTAAGGGTCAGTAATGTGTATCTACTGATGTCGGCTCCTGTGGAAGTGATGTGTAGTGTAGCACTGAGGTCCATCACATGCTTCACCCACAGGTGCTGCTGGGAGACACAAGGTGTGAATATTAGGAATAAACTCTCAACAGCAGCAATGTAATTGTTTTCCAGATGTCATCACTGGATCCAATAATGAGTCAGAGTTAGTCTGGAGTGAGCTAGAGTTAGTCAGGGGTAGGCTAGAGTTAGTCTGCGGTAGGCAAGAGTTAGTCTGGGGTAGGCTGGAGTTAGTCAGATGTAAGCTAGAGTAAGTTAGAGGTAGGCTACAGTTGGTCTGGGGTAGGCAAGAGTTAGTCACAGGTAGGCTAATCTGGTTCAGTAAACCTAGAGAACAAGGATAGCAGCTGATGGCCAGCTATGGTGAAGCAAAAAATGGGCCAAACATATTAATGGGCACTGGATGACTTGGATATAGTTACTAATGTATATAATGTAAAGAGTGGTTCAAGGACATGAATAGGTCCTACTTTAAGCAGATTTTACCAGAGGTATTGTACATTGATGGGTTTACCAAATGTTTCCAAGGTTATGGATTATCCCACTGAGGAAGGGAACATTATTTATTTATTTAATTTTGTTTATTAGGGTAGATCAGTGATCAAACAGTGACTAATTACAGGTTCAGCCTGGAGGTTCTTCCCTGAGGAGTAAATATTTCTCTTAATTGGAGAAAGCATTTGTGACAAGTATGCATTTGTTTGGTTGCCTGAATGAAAACCTTGTCTGTGTGTGTGTATTAGATCATGCTGCCCAAAAAAAAAACAAAAAAAAAACAAAATAAAGATAAATAACAACTGGGACCCAAAGCAGGACAGTGCAAGCTTCTTACATATTACAGCAAGGACAAGAAGTTCAGATGTTTCATAAGAAACCAGTTCATGACCTGAGTGGGTTTCGGCTGGGGTGGGGAGGGAGTCAACAGGCACAGCAAGATTTAGGCAGAGGAGAGAGTCAACAGGCACAGCAATATTCGGGCTGAGGAGGGAGTCAACTGGCAAAGCAAGATTTGTGGGGCATTATGAAGACATCATGTAAAGAGGTAATATCTGTTTGTATTAAGACCTGCTGATGCCAAAGGAAAAAGAATGCTTTTTGTTTGGCTGGACTGGCTATTTGATTTGCAGCTGCAATTCTTATGGGGTCTGAACAAATTCAGGAAGCGCTTAAAAGGGTTAAAGTGATATACAGACCATTCTATACAAAAGTCAGATTTACCTGAATGTTTTTTGAATTTGAGATACTTTGAAAAACACCACTGACAAATAAATTCTTAGTTCTAATATTGAGATAAGTAAACGCTGATAAAATGTTTACACGATTAGGTTCAGTGGCAGCATTTTTTCTGGCAGGGTCCCTAAAGAGACTCAATACAGGGCTTTAGGGGATATTATTGCTTCACAAGTAATGAGGCTCTTGAACTGGTTTTAAGTCTCAGTGCCAAAAAAGACATTTGCCAGGCTTGATCAGGCTTTTAGTTTTTCTTTTGTTAAAAGTGTTTGTTAGAGAACGCACATGAGCTGAAGCGAGCATGTGTATGTGTGTGCCTGTGTGTGTGTGTGTGTGTGTGTGTGTGTGTGTGTGTGTGTGTGTGTGTGTGTGTGTGTGTGTGTGTGTGTGTGTGTGTGTACAGAAACCCAGTCATGACTGTTAAATTTATTTTTGGCACTCAGATTTACTTATAGTCTCTATGTAATAACCTGTCTACATCAGATATGACATAAAGTGTGCACTTGCTGAAGCACTGCTACTGCATGACTTACTGTTTGGTGCATTGACCATGGGGAACCTAATAAAAAAATGTGCACTAATCAAGACTGAATGCACGTGACAGCAGTCACTTCTCATCATTGTCACATTCTAAAAAGCCTAGGGAGAATTTTTACAGAATATGAGTTACAACTTTTCCAGGTCAGCTTCACTTGTAAGTCATTGCATAAAGATCTCTACCCTGACTAGTCCAACTTGTTACCATGGTAGTATGAAAGAACATAGAGCCAATAACCATTTCTTGATGAAGACATGCACATCTTGTTCAAAAGGAGGAGGAAAGACACTTAGACATTTCCTTCCATTCAATGGAAAGATCCTCCAGTCCTGCACAAGGGTAATGCCCTCTCTTACACTATTTAATTGTGAAAATGTCATCCAATTACAGCCATGTCATGTCTAGGATGTGGACTGATACAGGACATGTGACACAGCATAATGCTAATTTTGTCCTTACTAGATCCACACTTATTCTGTATGCAGGGCTTGCTATGTTGGCATCTGCTGAATAATGACTTTAATACATTGCTTCTTATATGTATTACCTATGTCTTTTAACAGCTATATTCTTATCCTGCATTATCCATAGCCTGCCTCAGTCTGCATTCTCTAGAAATGTACCTAACATCTTATACAAGGCAATTCTCTATTTAAATAAATGGGACTACAAACAATCAATTCTCACTGTGCTTTGTGCCTGAATCTGTTTTCTTGTGCTTTACATAAAAGCATGACTGTACCTGATTCTTTTTATGTATGGATAGATACATTATATGGGAATTAATAGACATGCCAACTTCAAATGGAATCAAGGGGATGTGTGTAATGTCTATTTGAGTGGAAATAAAGGTTTTAGTAGCATTAACCACTGTGGCTATGGGGAGTTTTCAGAATTTGACAAGGAACACGCTAGGAGTTTCACAGGAACCAGCTTTATGAATCCTATTCAGGTCACATGACATGATGCTGCAGCAAGTTGTGGAGTGTATATGGCTTCTGTGGCCAGCAAAGGAGAGAATGAACACTATTTAGGCTTTTCCTGAAAAAAATCTACTTCCTTGAAGTCCGAGGGGCTGTGGACTGCACCCATGTTGCTACAAGGCTCACTTGCTTCACATGGCATCCCAGATATCAGCCAGAAGGTTTTCCACTCCATCAACTGCCAGGTAGTGTGCAATGTTCAGGATATTATACATAGTATTTCTGTTCATCAGCCAGGTGGTCCCTTGATTCCCACATCTTGCACAAATGTGACCAATGCCAGCACTTCACATAGTGTACCCTTCCACAGGGCTATCTAATGGGTTTGTGAATGCATCACCAACCACACAGTCCTGGATTAGCTGTCTTCAAGGCTATAATCAGCAGGCTACTCATAATAGTGTCAACTATTGTGTGGTGCAGGAGAAATAGTCTATGCCTTAGTGTTGCATACTAGCCCTAACCCTAACCTTGCCCCAATCTTAACATGCAACATACCTTAAAACAAGCCTTTTCATAACTCTACCACTACACAAGACAGCTTGGACACTCATCATGGACATACACATTCACACACTCACACACACACACACACACACACACACACACACACACACACACACACACACACACTAAACTTATTCCCTGACCTAACCTTTACCTTAAATCTAAAATATTCACACTTGCACATGCACTAAATCTATGTTCTTATCTAACTCGTACCATAACCATAAAATACTCACATTTGTGCACAAACACCCAGACTCACCTCTTAGCTTTATTGACCACCTGAAAGTCACCCAATACAGCCTTTGCCCAAAATGTACAGCAGTTCACTTGCATCACACAAACGATTGTTGAACAAAGCAATGGACTAATAGGATATTGTCACTCACTTAAAAACTTAAAATAAAGCAAACAAACAAAAAAAAATCTATAATTTTTGCAGGGGGTCATGCCCCTCCACACCCTCTGATACTTATATATCCTATCTTTAAGACCAGGAGAATTTCCCTTTCTCCACTGAATGGCAATCTCAACAAAAACATATAGTGCAAGTAACAGCAGTTGAAGTGAATAAAATACATTCATTCCTTGCACTGAAAAAATACAAAACTCCACAAATATTTTTCAGACTAATGGTGCAAAGTGCAATTGAACTACACTGGAACTGACAAAATGAAAGTATCCTTGTTGCTCTCTCTCTTTATATATACATATAATTACAACTTAAATTGATGGATACCATGCATGTCGATGTGCACAATGTCAAAAGAAATTGATCAACATTATGCATGTTGACATGCTACTACGCATGTACTGAGAATAACTCTCGGCATACGGACAACTTTAAAAAAACACACACACACTCACACACACACAAACACACACACACACACACACACACACACACACACACACACACACACACACACACACACACACACACACAAACACACGCACAAAGAAATCATCCTGTTAATTATATATTCAAACCGAGAGATTGCACAGTCCCTGGGGAAAAAGGTCTAGAAACTTGCCAGGGGATTACCAGTCTCGCGCTCCTGTCAACCACCTGTTTAAACAACCAAATTTTGTTGACTAAACAGATGTTCTCCAAGTTACTGGGACCCATTTTATGTAAAAAAAAAATATATATATATATATATATATATATATATATATATATATATGTGTATATTTATATATATATATATATATATATATATATATATATATATATATATATGCTCCATTTAGACATTCGAATGTTCAGAAAGTCGAACTTCATTGGTTGAGATCATTTGATCAAGTTTCCAAAAAGTCAAAGTATTTGTATGGAAATTGCAGTATAATGGGGATTGTGGAATTTACTTTTTCCCACACTGTAGTGCACTTTCTGAGTTGATGTCTATAATTTTCAGGGGGTGTGTGGGGTGCAGCCTCATACATGGGGTGAATGGGACCTTGCTCCCCCCTGCATAATCATAGACTGTCATTGTTTTGTTTCAGTTGACTTTTCGGAAGGTTAATCATTTTGTCTCAACCATATGAAGTTCGACTTTTTGAACAGTCGATCTTCTAACATAGATCTGTATAGCTATATATCTCCCTATAAATATATATATATATATATATATATATATATATATATATATATATATATGGGTACGTATCACTTCACCTAAGACTCATTTCACTGAGCCCAAATAACCTAAAGTTCATTTCAAGTAGTACAATAAGGCAGGTCAAAGGTATATGTCCTTTTCCCCACTGTAGTGCATCCTGGTGTTAGTATATATAGTTGGGGGGTATGGTGGGCATAGCCCCCCAAATTGGGGTGTGTGGGGGGCATAGCCCCCCACATATTTTGGTTTTATGTTGTCCGGTTTTGTTTTACATTATTTGGTAAAAGCCAACTAGGTGGGGGGGGGCTAGGCCCCCCACCCCCTTAATATATATATATATATATATATATATATATATATATATATATATATATATATACTAACATCAAGACATCAAGATCGCACTACAGTGGGGAAAAGGACATAAACCTTTGAATTGCCTTAGACTACTACTTGTCAGTGAAATGAGTTTTAGGTAAAATCAATTTTAGATGAAATGAACTTTAGGTGATTTGGTCTCAGTGAAATGAGTTTAGGTGAAATGAGTTTTAGGTGAAGTGATACGTACCTATATATATATATATATATATATATATATATATATATATATATATATATATATATATATCTGTATATATATCTATATATACACACATATGGGTCTACTTCAGACGACTGAAAAACCAAAAGACTGATTCCCAAAAAACTGAAAATTCACAATACTGAATGATGGAATTTGCCCCTTCTCCAGTGTTGTGCGATCTTGGAGTTAGTATATATAGTTATCAGAGAGTGTGGGGGTGCAGCCTCTCACATGAGGGGTGCAGGGGGCTTGCCCCCTGCATTAAAAATGTGTTCAGTATTTCGAATTTTCAGTCTTTTGGGATTCAGTCTTTTGGTTTTTCAGTCTTCTGAAGTAGACCCATATATATATATATATATATATATATATATATATATATATATATATATATGTATAAAATCATGAATGAATAAGTGTGAAAATACATGGGCATATAATATAAATGCATAAGTGTGAAACTGTAATGTCTGACACTAGTTAAGCAATGATTCAATTAAGCTTTGGGTGCATTTGTCAACCGAAATTCATCAACGAAGAAAAAAGTGCTTTATTATTTCTCTTTACACGGTATAATATGAGAGTAAAGCAACTAGTAGATGAATTCCATAAATGCTAATATGCACTCCAACTGTTGCACAGGACAGCGTATTTTCATAGGTTCATAGGTGTATACTAGGCTAATGGCCCTGGAGCCTTTATAAGCCTAGCCCATAGGATTACCCTGGCATTGTGCCACCCGACCTTAGTTCCCAGTGCCTCTGTCGAGTAAAGCCACTGGAGCTATGCCTAGGGTGAATTTTCTGTTTCCCATCCACTCATCAAGATTTCTCTTGAAGTGGGGCAGTGAGGTGCTCTGCTTGACATATATGGGAAGTCTATTCCATAGCATGGCCAATCTCTGGATTATGAACCTGTCCCTAAAGCATGTTCTGTTGATTGTGGTTATGAGGTTGAGGTCTCTGTAGAGTGTGGTGCAGAAGGATTGTGATTTCTTCAGATGTAGCATTTCTAATAGAGCTGGGTCAGACATGGCTTTGTAAGTCAAGCAGAGATCGCCTCTAAGTAGGCGATATGAGACAGAGAATAGTTGGAGTTTTTTAGTATGTCCATATAGGACAAATGTTTAAGGCCTAGGATCCTCTTTGTGTGGTACTTTTGCAGCCTCTCCAGTTGTTGCAGGTGTTTAGTGAGGTACATGTCAAGTGGGGCATTGTACTCAATGATTGGCCTAATGAGGGAAGAGTAGAAGGATACAATGACGTCTTTCTTCCTGGATGCAAAACCCGTAGTAATGAGATGTGCCACATAAAAGGACTTTCTGACCACAGTGGCAATGTGGTGGTCACAAGAGAGGTTGCTGTCAACCTGTGTTCCCAGATCTCTTATAATGTCTTCTGTGTTCAGTGGACTACCATCGATGTGGTAATTCATGGGAGCTGTTTTTTTCCCAAAGGGGATGAGGACACATTTTTTGGTATTGAGCTTAAAGCCATGGTTCTGACACCAGTTGTTGGTCTCAGTGAGGCCTTTCTGTAGGATGTCAACATCACTTAGGGAGTTAATAATAGCTCCCAACTTGCAATCGTCTGCAAACTTTGTCAGCCAGATTCCCTTTGTGTTGGCCTGGACTTCAGAGAAGTAGATACCAAACAGGAGAGGACCCAAGACCAAACCCTGTGGGACTCCACTTGTGACTGGTCAGCAGTCTGACTTGGAGTCAGTTACTTTCACACTGTGGGTTCTACCTGTGAGCCAGTTTGCAACCCACCTAGTGATATTGGGGTTGATGCCTAGCTTAGTGAGTTTTTCTATGATTCCTGATTGGGGAATGGTATCAAAGGCCTTGGCCAGATCAAGGTAAGCTGTATGAACCACCTTGCCTTAATCCACAGCTGTGGGGACTGACTCAAAGAAGTTGACCAAGTTGAGCAGGCATGATCTACCCTTCACAAAACCAAGCTGTGTGGGATCCAGAGTTTGGAGATTCCTTATATCCTTGTTTATTAGGTCCATGGTGATGTGTTCCACAGCTTTGCATATCAGACTCGTCAGGCTAATGGGGCTATAGTTCCCGGGGTCTGTAGTTGCTCCTCCTTTGTGGAGAGGGATGACTGCAGCAGTGTGCCATTTGGTAGGGACAAAGCCTGAGGTGAGGCTGTGATTGAATAGGGCACACAGGTGAGGTGCCAGTTCACTCTGTAGCTCATGTAAAACAAAGCCAGGGATTTTGTCAGGTCCCATAGAAGCTGTATTCTTGGCCTTAAACAGTGCTAATTTAACCTGTGCAGCAGTAATACTGGGTGCCTGGCAATCTACTGGTATTGTGACTGGTCCCATGGGGGGAGGGGTAAAGTTGGCACTGAATCTGTCAGCCAGTATATTGGCAATATCTGTTGGCTCGGTATGGGAGGTACCATTGTGCAGTAGCTCAGAGCAAATCTGGGTATTGCCGTAGAGATTCTTTACATAACTATAGAAGGCCTTATGGTTGTCTTTACTATCTGGTGCAATTCTGTTTTCATAGCTAGCTTTAGAGGATTTGATGAGGGATCTCAACTTTTTGTTGAGGCTAATAAGGGAGTTTTAGTTAGACATTTCATTTTAACTAGAATAACTAATAAGTGCTTATTTATCGACACAGAACATATTTACACAGCTACTTGGAAAGCAGAATGCCATAACCATCATAAAAAACTCTAACATACATATTTTCACAAAGTTTCCAAATATTTACCATTTGTGAAATGACGATAGTTCAAAAGAACTAATTAACATTTAAATGCCTAGTGAATTTGACCTCAAAAGTCAATTAAATGAAATGTCCAAAATGATTGTAAGATTTATTGCTATCATAAATCGCCATATACATATGGGCATAATAGCAAAAAGTAGCTGAATTTTTAAACACCATATCGGCCTCACTTCTCAACAATAGGTTTGATCTGACTAGTGTCATGACTGATATAAGTAATAGTTCAATATCAGTGAGTGAAATAGGTGGTGTTTGCAGTGCCACTTCTATCTGCAAGAGTACTTCTTTTCCATCAGGAAATCTATTTAAGTTTGTCTTCAGATATATGAACGTGCACAATAAAGCCAAGACTTTCATAGCATTCACAGCCAGACAATGTCCTTCTGTATTAAATCTTGTAGCTGTACTTATACACCTGCACATCAAAATTAATCATGTGTATATAGTGAGGGAACAACAATATATTTAAAAGAATCATACATAAATTGACAAAGGCAGAATAACCCTTAGGGAGAATTATTTCTCCTACCATCAAATGTGTTATTACCACTAGTAACCTGATGTCTTAATTTTTTCTTGGCTTAAGATCATTAACGGAGTTGAGTCATGCTTTAATAGATGTATGTCATAAGGAACATTCCATTCCATTATAGGTCTGAAAGAAAAGGAGTAGAGTGAGACTACAACTTTTTCAACCTAGCGAATATGCTCAATGTCTCTGATTAAGCTATACATAGAAAGTTCATAATAACAGGTGACTTATAATAGTGGAAAGAAAGCTTATAGTTCAAGAACATGTCTAGGTGTCAATGATAGCATTAACCTGGAGGAGGGTGTCATTTATGTAGAATATAAACTGGTGTTTTCTTTTTCTTTTTTTTTTCTTTTCTTTCTTTTTTTTACCAAAAAGTGCATTTTTATGTTTTAATGGCAATCTTCATTCCATAGTCTTAATAATAAAAAGTTCTATGGTGAAGCTCTAAGAGGAGTTGAGTGCTATATGGAATGTTTAAAACATCAACAGTCATAAACAAATTTAATTAGCCAGAAACCATTAATGCCAACTTTAATTTTAATGAAATATATATCAAATATTAGTGGTTCTAGAATAAAGCTCTTGAAGCAACACTGTATCTTTTTTAAGGAAAGTGTGCCACCAAGCCTGATAGTATGGGTACTGTCTTCTAGGCAATTTGGTATCTATTGAAATACAAGGAAATATGTTTAGCTATATCATATTATTAATAATAGTAAAGTGTAATAATCCATGTTAAAGAGTCTATGTACACAAGTCAAAACACAAAGCATAAAGTGTAGTAAGTACACTGAAACAGTGAAGTAAATAATGTTGAAATTACAACTGAAATTTGAAAAGTGCTACCGCACATATACATGTTTTATAAGTGTTTTCCAGTGAACTTCTTTTTAAATTTGAGAATGGATATGTTAGCAAACTAAAAAAAAATAATCAAAAACACATAAATAAAGCAGGACGATCCTAGGGAAACCCATGTTAATATTAAAACTAGTCCTTATAACTAATATGTTAAAATCGTATTTCCCCTTTAAGAAAATCTTCTAATAGATCACGTATGTGCGTAGCTACATGAACTGTGGGGCTGATTCTTATCATTTCATGGAGCCTTCATAACTGAAAGGAAATGCTGCAAATGGTAATTTAAACAATTCAATGTTATTATTTAGATGGGTACATCCACAGAGACTGCATTAAAAACCCGAGTTTAGAATGCCAACCCTCTGCAATCTGATGTAACTATTGCATAAATTCCTTGAATAATAGACTTAGACCTGAGTAAATTGCTGTCAGTGATAGCTATACTAGTGTTTAGTGGAGTAAAAAGACTTGAAACTAAATGTAGTGCAGCCCTAGAAACAACAAATTAGGTTTATAAGACTTGAAAACAAATGAAAACTATCCATCCTCTTGTCTAGATGAAAAATTATAACAGGTGTGTAATATAATCAGTAAATATATTATACTGAAATAATCACATTCCTGAACATTCATATTTAGTAAACTGTTGTAAAAACTCTGCAATGTCTACCACCATTTGCTGCAAAAAACATTATATGGCCACATTGTTAATAATTGCTATAAAAGTGATTAACTGCATGGACTGTAGTCTCACAAATAATTTTCTTGTAAATATTTTCTTCACATCTAAACATACCTCTCAGGCTCTTAATGCAGGAAATTGGGACAAAAAATAATGGGAAAGGGGACAAAGGTCAAAAATAGTTTCAGATTTCACATATTGCTGTTATACAATCAGAAATTGCTAGAATAACATGTTTTTGATTGCATGCATTTTCTAAAAGATATGAAGTCTAATATTCAAATTTCTGCTATTATTTCATGACTTCAGTCCTCAATGGTTTGACAGAAAACCATAGATTTTTCTGAGGAGCATTCCAAAAATATAAAGCAAAAATCTGGACATTCTGTGAAAATCTGGACAGTTAAGATGCATGCACGTAAAAAAAAATGTTACAATAATAGAATACATCCTCACATCAAGGGATGGAATATGTTCTTTGCCTAGTACATGAAGTTGGCATAACAGTTAAGGTCTTTGCTTCCTATGCACAGGTTACAAAGTTCGATCCTAACATCTGGCCAATGCCAGTATGGAGTTTACATGTTCTCTCTGTATCTTTGTGGGTTCCTCTCACCTACTGCCCCCAAAAAAGAACAAGCTGAGTGTTTCCACCTCAAACTCACTCAAGAATGGAGTTGTGGGCAGCAGTGCAAATTCTAGATGATGCCTTATAGGAAGAAGAGTTGTATTGTGTGGTCAGTATCTGCTAGATAGGAGAACATGGATCACAGACTGAGCATGTGTCTGTGTTTGGCTATGGGTGATTCGGTCATGTTAATTAATGTCAACAAAAATAGGGACGTGGGTATTTGTCAGAGAAAAGTAAGTTGATGGCCCAGCCTACTCTGCTAGCGACCCATGTGACTGGTGGGAGGGGTTTGCAGTCATGTGTCAATAACCTATTGGCATCTGGTATCTAGTTGTCCCACTTGGCTTACCTGAGATAGCTCTGTTGAGTGAAAGCTGGACATAAAAAAAAAAATCAATCTTCCCAACATCAAAAAGTTATTGCCGCACTCAATGCAAGTTCACTGTCAAGACTCTGCTTGGAAGTGGATGACATGAAGGTTAAGAGGAGGCTTGACATCCTATGTATCCAGAAGGCAAAATGGAGGGGCAGTACTACTCAAGAGGAAGACAGACTAGGAATAGTATAGGAACTGATGTGAGGGAGAGCGTTCTGAAGACAGTGAGGGATTAGTCATATTTTATGGCAGTTAAACTCCACTGTAAGGATAGGGCAGTATTTATAATCTCAACCTTAGTTCCACAGCAGGGTTGTGATGGTGAGGAATAGAGTGCATTCAGACAGCCGTTGCTGGACCTGAATGCATATGTAAGGGCAGACAGGATATGAGAAGACTGCCTGGGTCCACATGGGTGGGACAACAGGAATAAAGAAGGAGTTGTCATTCTAGATTTCTGTCTAGCACATGGCTTGATTGTGGCCAAACATGGTGCAGCAAGAAAGATAGTCACAAGATCACATACAAAAGTAGCTGATATGCAACTCAAATTGACTTCCATTGCAAGGAAAGGGAAGTTGGGTAGAATCAGTGATTGCAATGCCATCCCAATAAAACAGTCAGCCCACAGCATAAACTACTGGTTGCCACAATCAGCTGCAAGCAGTGGTCAGAGAAGGCTCTAAGGTCAACAGAGACTTGGCTGAAAATCTGGATGTTGTCTGGAGTGAAAGCAAAACAGTTCAAGGAATTACACAGGGATCTAGCACCTCAAGAAGAAGAGGAGACAGGTGGAGTTAGACAAGAAATTCAGCACCCCAAAACAGTATGTGTGAGGACTACAGAACAGACATGTGGTTGAGTCACAAAAGAAAATAAGGTACATAAAAAAAGCCAGTGGTGGGATGCAGTCATCAAAAGAGTGAAGTAGTGCAGGAAAGTGGCAGATAGAGACAGACCAGACTGAGAATATGGTTGCCAATACTGGTTAACCAAAGCTAGGATGAGTATGTAACAATTTCCATTTGTGATGAATAATGTTTACCACCCAGCCAACTATTGCAAATTATTGCAAAGAGGTTAGGAGAAGAGTTACAATAGCAAAGAACCTGGCATCAGAGGTTCTGTACCAGCTTCTGGAAAGTGACTCAGTAGATGGTACAAAATAACTCTGCCAGTTTGTGAGACAAAGAAAGATAAAAAAGTGATAGTCAAACACCGTTCATAAGGAGCGCCAGCAACAACCTGCTCACCAGTCCACAGGACATCAAAGGCAGATGGCAGGAGTACTTCCAGCATCTTCTGAATGCAAAAAACCCACAGAAGCTGTACTGCCCCAGACACAGTCTTCAATGAAAGAAAATGAGGATCCCACCCTAGAAGTAAGAATAGCACTAAGGAAAATGTCATCAAGGAAAGTAGCAGGGTTAGATTAGGTCCCAGCAGATATGCCCATAGACATGCCCTGGCATTGTGTCACCTGATGTTAGTTCCCAGTGCCTCTATCAAGTACAGCCATTGGAGTGATCCCCGGGGTGAACTTTCTATTTTCCATCCACCTGCTCTAGTCCAAACTCGCTAGCACAAAAGTTCCCTGACTTTGTGAATTCAAATGTCTTGGAGCAAATTGTCCATACCCTCACAAGAGGAACAAACATTCTAGATCTGGTCCTCCCCAAAATGTCAAACAGGTGCATTGCTGCAACTGTTGGGCCCTCATTAGTTAAAACTGAGCACAAATCAGTCACCTTCAAACTGACACTAACACCAGAACTCACAAAGGGTGAAATCAGACTAAAAAACTTTATCCAATTTGCTCCAAGACATTTGAATTCACAAAGTCAGGAAACTTTTGTGCTAGCGAGTTTGGACTAGAGCAGGTTTCCCAGTTGACGGTGAGATAATTGAAATCCCCCATAACCAGTTCATATCTGCTGGGACCTCCCCCCACACATTACCTCACTAGACTCCTTTCAACTTTTCAAAAAACAACTTCTATTACATCTTAACAACTTCTGGCTCTGCTCCTGTACCAATCCAGACTAAATGACTTCGTCGCTCTTCAGCCATACCTCCCTACGTAAAAATCACTATCTTTCCCTGCTATTTCAAATGACTAAATTACTGTACTGTTCTAAAAAAAAAAAAAAAATGAATATATAGCTTAGGCTATTTGTTTTTTACCTGTTTTTTTTTTTTCACTGTATTTTCTACTACACTAAAATGTATGCATTGTTGCTTAAATGTTTAACCTTGTTTTAATTGTGGAGCTTTTCTCCCCGGGCCTCCACTGAAAATGAAAATTATCCAGCTGGACTAGCCCGGTCAACAAATGTAAAATAAAAATAAAAATAAAAATAAAATAAATAAAAATTATCAAGGCAAGCTATACACTCCTAGGGGAAGGCATAAATGCATTCCAACCTCCCCCAAGCTGAAAGTGGTAACAAAGTTGAAGCTTACACTAAAGCTCTGTAAAATCACTTGCATAAGTGTATAAACTCGGCTGTACCAAATTGAATCAAAGCCACAGACTCAAGTAAAATCAAGCTGCCATGGTGGACTTCTAGCATCAACAAACTCTACAATACATGGAAAATGTTGCTGTCCAAGAAAACTAACACAAGGACCCAACAATGGAAAAACATCCTCCTCAGCCTTAACATGAAAATAAGATAACTTATCAAATCCTCCAAGAGCTCCTTTTTTGAGAAACCTGGCAAGTACTGCCAAGGATAACAATAAGGCCTTTTAGAGGTATGTATGCAACCTAAAGGGTAGTTCCCAAGCATGTGCAGAACTGGTGGCCAGTGGTATCCCACACACTGACCCTGCAGAGATAGCAAACCTGCTAGAGGATAGGCTTGGCAAAAATGTCACTCCCTTATCCCCTCATAACTTACAACAACCTCTTCTCCAACCCCCCACCTTACGTAAATGAAGAGCAGGTCCAAAAATCCCTGTCCAAGGCAAAGAACATGGCCTCTATGGGATCAGATGACATCCCAGGCTGTCTTTTAAACAGGCTACAACATGAACTAGGTTCACCACTAAGCACTCTTTTCAATCGTAGCCTAACCACAGGCATTGTTCCTGTGGAATGGAGAACATCTATAGTTATTTCCCTCCACAAATGTGGCCTAGCAACAGACCTGAGGAATTACAGACCCATAAGCCTGAGCAGCCTCATCTGTAAGGCCATGGAATATATCCTTATGGACCTCATAAATAAAGACATAGGTGATGTCCAAACCCTGGATCCTACCCAATTCAGCTACGTGAAGGGCAGCTCCTGCCAGTTAAATCTGGTAGATTTCTTTGAAAGTGTGACCAAGGCCATTGATGAGGGCAGATCTGTGCACACAGCATACCTTAACTTGGCAAAGGATTTTGATACAATCCCACACTCAGGAATTACCAATAAGCTTAGCAAACTGAATGTAAACCCCTTTATTGTAAGATGGGTTGCCAACTGGCTCAAAAACTGGACACACACTATCAAAGTGGTTGACTCCACATCAACCAGCAGACCTGTTACAGGCAAAGTGCTTGGACCCCTACTGTTTGGTAAATACTTCTCAGAAGTTCAGGTCAAAACTAAAGAGTTGTGGTTGACCATGTTTGCAGATGGCTGCAAACTAGGTGCAATCATTGAATCCCCCAGTTATGTCAGTATACTCCAGGAGGGTCTCACACAGACCAACAACTGGTGTATTAGTCACGGCACCAAACTGAATGCAAAGAAATTTATCATCATTCCCTTCGGCACACTCAATGTCCCTTCCCACTAACACATTAACGATACCATACCCATGAAGTGGTAAGGGACCTGGGATCATAGGTTGACCGCGACCTCAACTTCAACCACCATGTGTCTACCATTGTAAGGAAAGCTTTTTACATAGCTCGCTTGATTAGTAAAGGCATTGCCTTGAGAGTAAAAGAAGTTATTATCCTCCTATACTTG
Organism: Protopterus annectens; assembly: GCF_019279795.1. NCBI lineage: Eukaryota > Metazoa > Chordata > Ceratodontiformes > Protopteridae > Protopterus > Protopterus annectens. Next base: position 336,442,099 of record NC_056731.1, on the reverse strand, counting down.
GCACTTATCCGGCCCATAATTGAGTATAATGCCCCATTCGGTATGTACCATATTAAGCACCTGCAGCACTTTGAGATACCTTAGACGTTTCTAACAAAGAAGATCAAGTGTCTCCAGCATGTGCCTTACATGGACCAACTAAATTCCCTGTTACTATACCCTGTATCATATAGACTTCTTAGGGGAGACTTTTGCTGGCCTACAGAGCACCCCCAAGACCCAAACCTAATGAAATTACAGCATATCTGTAAATCAAATGGGTCTAGGGCTACCCATTTTAGGGACTTAAATATGACCTGTGATTTAAATTGGACATGCTGGAGGGACAGATATATCTCCTAGCAACTGCCACGTCTTGGGAACAGGCTACCAATTCATGCGAAACAGAGCACCTCTATTACACTGTTCAAGAGGAACCTGGATGAGTGGATGGGGCACCATAAATTCTTACTGGGGTTAGTATCCACAATCCTCCTGGACATGGGCAGTCATCACTAAATGCAATCTAGGGTATTGACTAGAACTTCTATTGTATTACATTGCGTTGAAATGGCTAGGCTTAAAATGAGCTCCGATCAATAGCCTAGTAATCTCCTATGATTCTATAATCCTATGATCCCATGATAAAGATCTTAGGTGATATAGGGAAGAAATGGGTTCTGAGGGTACTCATAGAAGCATGGAGAGAAAGGCATATCCCAAATGATGGGCGAATAAGCATAGTAGTGCTAGTGTTCAAGAACAAAGGGGACATTCACAGATGTGGTTAGTACAGAGGTATCAGACTCCTGTTAAACTGCATGAATGTTCTGGAGACAGTTACTGCTGAACAAATACACAGAGTAATGGAAAGTAAGATGGGAGATGAGAAGTTCAAATTCAGATCAGGATGAAGCACAATTGACCTGATGTTCGCAGTGAGACAGATAGTGGTGAAGAAAACAGAGATGAGGAAAGAATCCAACAGTGCATTCCTAGCATTAGAGAAGCATATGGCAAGGTCCCAATACATCTGATTTGGGCTGTCCTGTGATGATTTGATATCTTGGAAACATTGGTAGGATTAGTGCAGGCTATGTACAAGGACCCGATAACTCAAGTATGAACAGTGTTTGGTCACACAGATGGGTTCACAGCGGGAGTGGGTGTACATCAGAGCTCAGCTCTGAGCCCACTGCTGTTCATACTGGTGAGGGATTGCACTAGCAAACAGGCCAGAGGGGATAGATAAAGAAAGTTGCTGTATGCAGATGATGTGGCATTACAGGCAGACACTGAACAAGAATTTTAGCAAAGGATAGTTTAATGGAATGCGGAATTGAAGGTACATGAGATGAAATTAGTACACATAGGACAGTTACAATGGCAGCAAATGGAGAAATCAGAAGAAGCTGAGAATTGAGATAGAAGGGAAATAGTGAAACAAGTTAACACATTCAGATATTTGGGAGGGTTTGACAAGGAGAAGAGGAGACTGAATGAGGGGATGAAAGCTAGAATCAGAGGGGGTGTCGCCAAGTGGCATAGAGTGTCTGTGGTAGTGTCTGACAGAAGAATGCCAAACAAGCTGAAAAGTAAGGTGTACAAAACAGTGGTGTGACCAGTACTACTATATGGTACAGAAACATGGGCATTGAATGCAGAGCAGTTGAGATAGCTAGATGTGATGGAGATGAAGTGCCTGAGACTTGCAGTGAGATAGATGAAGAAATGAGGACATAAGAGCAGAAGCTAGAGTAGCTCCAATTATGCAGAAAGTCAGAGAACAGAGCACGGAGGTTTTGGCACATGTGCAGAAAAGCAGAAGACAATCTGCTGAAAACGGTTTGGCACAGACAGGAAAAAGGCAAGAGGAAACCAGGGCATCCAGCAAATTGGATGGATTGTGTGAGAGAAGAAGTACAACAGTGAGGCATAATGGTCAAAGAAGGTAGAAGAGTGGCATTGAATCGAGAGAGACAGTGATAGTTGATATGAAACCTCAACTCCATGGAGAAAATGGGAAAAAGGAGGTTGATGATAACAGGTTTATTAAGGTAAGATATTAACTTCTGAATCTTGTGGCATTATTTGAAAAGGTTACTACAAGGCTTGGAGAAGCAATAATTATACACACTGCTTATCTTGATTTTGGTATGGAATTTGGCACTGTTTGTTATAAAGGAATACATTTAAAGCATTCAATGTTAGCTCATGTATAATTCACTGGGTAAGACACTGGCAGGTCATGAGTCAAGGTGACATCTAACCCAACAAGGGTTACCACTGATACCTAAGAGGGCTCTGCAATGGGGCTACATCTTTTTGGACTTTTCTCAGATATAAAACTAGGAAATGTTCTTTCAATAATCAAATGAACTGATAAATGTAAAATGGTTAACATACTTACTTCAATAAATGATGCTTCTCAAAGTTGTGTGAGATGCTCTGTAAAAATACATGCTTGGAGTAATTACAATAAGATCACCTTTAATGTTAGGAAATGTATCAGTGTAAGACTTGAAAAAAACATATACATCATGGTTACAAAATAAATTACCAAATCTTAAAATCTTATTGTCATTAAATACCTAGAGACAATGGCAGACACTAATTTAAACTCTGATCAGCACGCTCCTATAAATGGTGGAAAATCATACTCTGTAGCTTATATAGGATATATATATATATATATATATATATATATATATATATATATATATATATATATATAATATGCCTAGTCACTCTGGAGAGGTCGCTGTACTGCTTTAGACATCATTGATCTAACCCACTACTGAATGCAGCTCTCTATTCTGTAGTCTTTGAACAGGACAGATGAAACAACTTGAAAAGGTATGATTCCTTACTAGACAAAGCATAGGACTAGAAAACTTGAACGTGTGAACTGTTCAAAAAAGCTGAGACAATTATCATTATGCAGGCTGTTCAGTGGGGACCTCTTCACAGTCTATAAGGCAACTTCTAATCTTGTTGTTCTTAAAAGTCTGTGCCAAGAAAATGCCACTGGGAATTACTACTACATTATAGAATCCATCTATATTCAGACAAGAAAAAATCATGACAAATATGTGCAACACCTTCTAAGATTCTGGAATAAATTTCCTGTTGTGATGAGAACAAATTAATCATTAACTTTCTTCAGAAATAATCATGAGACATACATGGGAAGTAGCAATATCTTTCTGGTGTTATGACATTCAAGTTTCTGACTGAGTATCCTATTCATACCAATAAAAGAGGTCTTGGTCAGGAAGCAGAGTAGGGTGGAATCTCAAGGAACTTTGCTAGAACTGATACATCCTGGCTGGGTGTATGGTATCTACACCATCTACATTCCTCCTCTTCGCCATTGCCAGTCCAAATTTTAGAAAGTACCATACCATCCACATTTGTTCTGCTGTGTGCTTCTGTACGTAGTTACAATTTGAAATGCTAACTTTGGTCAGAATATATACGATACAAAAGTTTATACAATTCATCAGTTATCTACACCTTAACTACAACTCCATTTGCTTTGCACCGTTCCTCATTACTGTGCTCCACTGATTATTGTGGTATTTTCCAGAACCTTTCTTTTTCATTAATCATACTTGTTTTTTTTTTTTTTTTTTTTTTTTTGCAGTGATTTTGCTGGTATAACCTTTATTATATAGACTACATAATCCAAACCATTGTCCATGAAATTCTAATTCCACATCATTGCTTACATGTAATTTTTCAGCTGTGCATGATATATACTCTTTTTATTTAATGGATAGTAGAATGACTCAGCCATTTGAGCCTACCCTTTATGTGCATTTAACATTCTACCTATATCTTACACTTCCCTATCACCTTTCTCCACTTCTTTGCCTTCCCATATCACCACTTATTGCTGTGGTCATTCAATGGCTCTGTGTCCCTCTCTATGGAGAAGTGTTTTCACAAAGGTAGAGAGAAGTTAACCATTATAATATGATGCATGTTCCCCTTCATCACTCTGTTATTTCTGCTCAGAGGGACTCCTTCTAATACCCTTCACATAATTCTCTGCACCCATATTGCGGGTTCCTTTTCATTTATTTTCTTTTCCTGTATCTAGTAAGATGATCTATGAATCCCATAGCTTCTGTCCATAGTTTTTCTTCTCTTTAATTAATACCCTTCTGTTTGCTTTTCTCTGGAGTCCATCCAGCAGATTGATGCCTTCAGATCTTAAACAATTTAATGACAATGTTACTGAAGTTTTGACATCAGTGTAGATGTGGTCAGCTTTGATTTATCAAAGGCTTTTCATAGTATTCCACACATGGTGCCAATCAATTCCCTTATTACTGGGAATGTTAATTCATATGTCATGAAATGAGTAAATGGCTGGTTAAATAATAGAAAGCAACATGTTAAATTGTATTTATTATTATTTATTTATTCCAGTTTGGTGACCGGGGAGGTCCACTGGTTTCGAGAGCCCATTTTCAGTGGAGGCCTGGGAAGAAAAGCTCCACATAACAAGTTACATAAAGTATATAATTTTCATTTTGGTTAAGCAACGAAGTTCCACATAACAACTTACATAACATATAGAAGTATCACATTGTAAGTTACATAAACAAATTGAAATAGCAATAGGAAAAAATTCATATAAATTGCATTCAAATAAGAAGATATATTATAAGTGAGAGGTTTAGAAGGGAAGAAGGTTAGCCAGGAGAAAAGGAAGAGGGGAGGTTGGGAGGTGTGGGGAGAGGAGTGCAGTTACATTTTCTGTGAAGAAATAGATAGGAATGGACTAGTCTTTTGAAGGTGTTTAGGTTGTCACAGGCCCTCAAAGTGGAGGGCAGGGCATTCCATTTTTTAGCTACGGTGTAGGAGAGTAAAAGTTGACCAGCAGGACGCTTAGGTTTGTGGATGGTAATAAGGTTTTGATGAGTGGATCTAAGGGGTCTTGAGGGGTTATAAGGTAGGAGGATATTAGATAAAGAAGGGCAGCTGGTGGGTTGAAATATTAACTTGTGGGCTGAGACAATTTGGAGGAAGTCTAGTTGATTTGGGAGTTCAAGCCAGTTTAGAGTTAGTAGGGAGGAGCAATGGTGAGAGAAGGCTTTTGCTTTTGTGGCAAACCTGGAGATTTTGTTGTAGCATACTTCTAGTTTGGAGGTGAGAGTGGAAGATAGATTAGTAAGTAGTGGAGAGCCATATAGAAGAGATGGGAGAATTTCATGATCATTTTCCAAAATGGCCAGAAATTGGCTCAGGTGTCCCTCAGAGATCTGTACAGGGCACAGTATTATTTATTTTTTCTCTTTTACATAATGATAATAATAATAATAATAATAATAATAATAATAATAATAATAATAATAATAATAGCAATAATAATAATAATAATAATAATAGCTATACATACTTGATGTCCATGACATTAAAACAGGTACATTTTAAACCAGTGCCCCTGACTATATTAAATTCAATTTGTATGTCTCAGATCATGGTTTATATATAAATACAGCAAAGAGTAGAGTATTGCACTTTTGTTCTTTTAAACAGTACATAAATTCAGCTTGGGTGCATATACTATTAATGAAATACTTTGAAAATAATGATCTATGCATTTGTATAACTCATACTCCTGAGTTTAGGACTAATCCATTTGCTGTTACGTAATAGGCAATGAGAACAATTGGATTAATATTAAAATATTTTGGTTCCATTATTTTGGTACTAGGTCTGTGGCAAGCCTTGCTAAATTATTTATAATGTCTGAAAAGTTAATTATAAAATACAACACCTTGTTTTGCTATTACACAAAGACATAACATTGTTGAAAAATGTTCCGAGGAAGTTTACTAAATGTATTGTTTAAAGCAAACATTTGTGTTATCATAATTGTTTAGAAAAACGTAAGTTCTTTTTTTAATTTATTATTGGCTATGAGGTAGATTGTGCTTGGTATATTGTGCATTGCATAATGAGAAGTTTAGGTTATTATCAAACACTGAAATGTTCCCATCTTGTAATATAGTAAGAGGCTTAGGATTTGGTTAAGCATGTATTAGAAATGAGCAGGAGGGCTTCACTGCTTACTGCACCATATTAATAGCATGCTAACTCAATGGCTCACTACTGAAAGCTGAGACACACATCACTTGCAGCAGTACACACAAACAAAACACTAAACATATCCTCTTCCCTAGCCCTTACTGTAACCCAAACCTGCAAGCACTCACACACACACTCCCACACCCAGTGGCAATAACATTTGGTATGTCCAAAGGTTTTGGCAATAATATCAAAACCCATACTTAACCTTTTCCACATACATTCAATCTTTTTCACTTGACATCTGCAGCACTTGATAACGATCAAAGAATCAAAGGATTTTCCAAAGCTTCATTCTGTTGATGAACTGATGATTCATCATAGTAAAGTGTGCCCATATGTATGAGTGTGTGTGTGTGCGTGTGTGTGTGTGCGTGTGTGTGTGTGTGCGTGTGTGTGTGCATGTGTGTGTGTGTGTGTGTGTGTGTGTGTGTGTGTGTGTGTGTGTGTGTATGTGTGTGTGTGTGTGTGTGTGTCTGTGTCTGTGTGTGTGTGTGTGTGTGTGTGTGTGTGTGTGTGTGTGTGTGTGCGTGTGTATGTACATACATACACATATATATTCATTCAGACATTGCCATCTTGTACAAACTCTCAGGGACGCATCACAGTGGTTTTGCTTCACTTGCTATTCATATTTATTAAGTTTCCCCCAGGAACAACATTCAGTAAAAAACTACAAGAAAAAACTAGCCAAGCTAGAGTTTTTATTGTGTGATTCCTTAAACCCTCTTGTAAAAGAGGATAATGGGATATATGCAAATGACCCCTTATGGACATCAGGTGTTTCAGCTATATGGCAGTTCTGAATGCCCATGACTTTTCTCTTTTTTAAGTCTGTTAATGGACAAATTATGGCCATTAAAGCCAAACACATTCATCAAAAATACTTTTTCCAGTTCAATCTTCTCACCTTTCCTCCTTGCATACAGAATTAGATTGACTGAACCTTTTACCTATCCTCACCTTCTGATTGCTTTATAAAAGGTTAGGTCTTTATCCCATCCCCTCTTTTTATGCTTAGCATATATAATATATTGCTTCCTCTTCTCTTCGATAGTCTAAATGCTGTCTGAACATGCCTTTGTAAAATCTATAATTTTAGGTCCCATATATTGTACCAGAACCTCTGAGCTCTCCCAGTCTGCTTCTTCCTGTGATATGTACTCTTCTTTTGGTCACTTTTTTGTAATAATTTAATGGCTGATTTGCTCAATTTCTTGTTCAGAGGTTCGAAACATATCTTTTCATAATCTATTTGCCTGTTGACATTTTCTCATGTTGTTTAGTTGACTAGGTTGTTGGAAGCTGTTTCTGTGTTAAACAGTGTAGTATTTACGATTGTATCTCCATAATCTCTGCCAGTCACAGAAAGAGCAAAAGTGAGGTATACACTTTGAAGAACACTTTTAACGTTCTTCTAAATTTATATAATCTCAAAATGAAAATATAAGTAAATAAGCATTGGGGTGTGAACTTGAAGGCTTGCCCTCAACTCCAGAACAAGCAAACAGACAGACACATAAATAAATATTCCAATGCTGTTCATTTTTCTTTCACTTTGTTTCATTTTATTTTATTTTTTGCAGGTGGTATTTATGTTACTTTAGTTTTGTTTTTACTTGCTGAATTATGTGTCAAGTCTATGAGACATAAGGAGAGATATTTTGAGGAAACATTGGTTGGTCTTTTACACTGCACAGTTTCATTTTGGTTTAAGATAGTGCATGCAATATGGTCCTACTTTCAGTGATATTTAGAAAGATCAGCTTCTCTGTTCTTTTAACATCAGACCTCTTAGTTCAAGGTTACCTTAGGCCCATTTTTTAAGTCTTTCCTTACCTATATTTTCCTTCAACTTTCTTATAATTATAAATAATTGCACCACTCAGTCTGTCTTAGGCTTTTATCTGATCTGTACTCCCACACATCACTTATGTCTTATATGTGAAATATTCCCAGTTATCACCAGTCAAGTGCTGCACTCAATCTTACACATTTGCCATAGCTATGACCTCCATCTCATAACGCTCCCTTACTTTGAAAACCCCACTTCATATCCCCCATTAGATGATACTTGTCTGAAGCTTCCTCAAGTAAGCCTCCTTATAGTCAGTGTCACTGGCTCAACAGGTAGCGCACTCACCACTGGTGCTGGAAGATCAGAAAGCTGTGGAGTTTCCTCTGTCACCAGCATGCTGACACTACATTGCTGCATAAGGGGATGCTACACTTCTGAATGCGCTGTTCACCTCATTTCTCTATATCCAATCCTGTCGCCTACAGTCAAGGGTTATTGGCAAAAGTCAAATTACAAGTAATGACAATGGTGCCACCATTAATTTTACCAGATTCCCCTTCCTTAATAAGGTGTTGACTTTGTCTTCCCCTTTGTCCAAATGATCCATACTTTTCTCTCTGTTTTACATTAACTGATTCCGCAAAATCATGACCTCTACTAAGACAATTATCTCTAAAACTAAGTACATTAGTCGACTGATAACCTAGTATGAACCTTGCTAGTTCTTCTAATAGGTGAACAAATAATCCTGTGGACAGAAGATACCTCTGCCTTCCCTTTCTTTGACATTCATTCTGCTGACACAATTTCCTTCATTAGCATATGTAACTTCTCTTTATATATATTACTGATCCATCATGTCATCCTCTCTCTAATATCTCTCCAGATCTTCTAAGCTGAAATTCGCTTTAATGCATAGCTACCTCATTGCGTCAATTTATTTGAGAAGGTCAAGCACCACTAGACCTGCTTTTCTTCCTTACCCATGTCCATGCACTTCATATAGTCAGTAACCATCTCCCTAGCTATCAATTGCATCTTCTTTTCACAAACCCTCCTTTTCCACTACTAATAAATGTTAGGCAGCAGGTGAGCCAATCAAGCATTAAATAACTTAATCCTATTCTCAGTGATGGCATTAATTAAATAAATGTAATGGTACTATATTAGGTTCATAGTTTCATAGGTGTGTACCAGGCTAATGACCACTAGGGTCTTTTTAAGTCTAGCCATGCATCCCAAATCTCTGAAAATTTTCTGGTACCCTTGAGAAATGTGAACAGGGGCATGGAAGGTGAAACATTTACAAGCAAGGGCCTGGGAGATGAACCATTTACAGTCTGTCTGTGTCCATTACAGACATAGGTGCCAAACCAGGGATGAATTTCCTGTTCCCCAACTATCCAAGTTACACTTGAACTGGGTTAAGGAGGAACTCTGCTTCTCATGGGTGGGGAGCCTGTTACAGAGAAGGGGTAGTTCCTGAGACACATACCTGTCTCTCCAGCAGGTCCTAATTATATCACAGGCAAGGTTTATGTCTTTAGAATGGGTGATTCTGGTGCTGTTCATTTTGTGAAAATGCAGGAGGTTCATGAGCCTAACAATTCCTTATATGCAAAGCATAGATCTCCCCTCAACAGCCTGTAGCAGACAGAATACAGGGATAGTGCCTTGAGACAGTCTGCATATCACATGTTACTTATGCCCTGTATTCCTTTAAAGAGGAACCTCCATGAATGTTCCAATTGTCAGTTGTGCCTGGTTAGCTACGTACCAAAGGTTAAGTACCTAACCAGGCAATTAAGTTCTATCATTCCATCCCTTGAAACTCCCTATTGGGATAATCATGACTTTAGCATTTCTCATAGATGGGGAGAGAGTAATTTCCTTTCATGTTGTAGTAATTTCCCACCTAAGAATTAATTGTTTGTGTCTTTCAGCTTTTCCCAGTTAGGGGTCGCCACAGCGGAACTCCGGTCCGCTAATGATTGGTAGTGGATTTTTATGTACCGGGTTACCGGCCCTGATGCACAACCTCCAACGAAGGCATGCCCCATTCACGTATGCCTCCACACAGAAGACGCTCTAGCTGAGAATCGAACGGGACAACGTCTTGCTATGAGGCGACAATGCTACCGCAGCACCACCACCGCAGTCCCACCTAAGAATTAATAATTTTCCTCATTTGGAAAACTCCACTGGGCTACTTGCCTTACTGCTCTTTGTGGTCTATATTGCTCTGGGAACTTTCTTCATTATATCCATATTACCCATATCTGAACACTGTTTTGGTTTTCCAGCTTACTTCCTAATTCTGAATCTTTCAATTTCTATAACTCCAGCCTTCTCACATCTGTTTCATTATATAGTTGTTTGTAAAATTCCTGAAAAGTCTTCACAGTCTCAGAGTGTTGTTAAATGGGCCTCTTCCTCACTCCTTTAGTCTCTAAAACTTCTCAGACTTACCTTGAATTCTTAGGTGAAGTATTTCCCCACCTCCTATATATGTGCACATCTGATATTTTTCAGAATCTGGCTTTGCCACCATTTTACCATAAGTTACCACTTGCAGCACTTATTTTATCAGCTGCAGTTCTAGCCTATCCTGGCTCCTGGCCAAATGTTTTGCAACTTAAGTAATTGTCTTTCAAATGTCTTCACATCTGATTGTTTCCATCTCCATCTCCTTCATCCGTCTCTCATAATCTTCTGTCTGGTTTTTGTGTTATTCCTCTATAACTAGTACTCTCTTAGCTCAAGTCTCCAACCTTTCATTTCTCTGTTTTCTATTACTTGTTTTAAGACTATGTCAACTTACTTTTGCTCTACTTTTCCCAGTTTATAGAAGGCCACCTCCAGCCATGCCTCCTCCATCCTTCTTGTCATACTCCAAATCTAAACAGCAGTAGAGCAATGTCTGCAACCTCCAGATCCAAAATTAAACCTTGTTGATGGTGTCTTCCTCAACAACCCAACCCAAAAGCCTAGCTGGCCTACAAACTTATGCCAAGCTGTTCCAGAAAATGCAAATTCTTTTTTGTTTCCATGCTTCTTCTTTCTCTACAGATCTACACATCCAGGCTTTTCAATTCTTATTTCAAACCCTTTGCCCTTCTGTCAAAATGTTCCTTACTCTCAAACAACCTTTTTTTACTAGGTCAAAAGTAACACTAAATCCCCCCATCATGTCAATATCATCTTCCTTTCTAGTTGTTTTTCTGCTGTAATGATGTCCTAGTAAAACTGCTCTTCATCTCTGCTGAGCCTGTAGATGTTATATATCCTTCATTTTGACCCCCCCCCCAGATTTGACCTGTCAAAATAAAACACCTCCCATCTCCAATCATTGTAATGTCTTTAGTAATACACAGCATTACTTTTCTGAATAATAGGTCCTCTTTTCTCTTAGACCTGTTATTTTCCAGGTGATTTTGCCTCCATGCCTATAAACTATCAGGCTTTCCCTATGTATTTTTAGCTCATTCTTTCCTCCTGATACCAGGGAGTCCCCAGGGTAAGGGAGACAGGCTACTGTAGGAGACATCTTCCAGGCACCCAGAGGGTTGTTTGTGCCGTGTCTAGCATTTTGGCAATAAAGACATTTCTCTTTAGGTCTTAACCCTACCTCTGGGGGCTGGCACATGCACCCGTATATCACAGGACCACTTACACCATCACTATATGCAAGTGTGAATGCATGCATGTGTGTGTGTGTGTGTGTGTGTGTGTGTGTGTGTGTGTGTGTGTGTGTGTGTGTATATGTATGTGTGTGTGTGTGTGTGTGTGTGTGTGTGTGTGTGTGTGTGTGTGTGTGTGTGCGTGTGTGCGCACGCATGCGCATGCGCGCGCGCATGTGTGTGTGTGTGTGTGTGTGTGTGTGTGTGTGTCTGTGTAACCACATGCCATGAGGTCTACAGTTACCAGCTTGAATGAACCAAGCCTACATTCCTGGGGTTCTGACCATTACAGCGTCTCACAAGCCTGTTTTTGCTTGGTGCTGATCAGCTGATGGAGTCACTGTTCCCTTGAACCACCATGAATGAACCATCATCAGACACTTGCTTCCATCCTTCCCTAGTTTAATCTTCCAAATCCTGAACTGCTACTCTAACTCAGGTCATCTGGGCTGAAGTCAGGGCTTTACCTCTCAATGGCACACAGCTGGGCTTCCCTCATTCTAGTTTATGGTTACGTTATATCTTTGGGGGACTGGAAGTTTTGCAGTGTGTGTGTTGTTTAACAGTGTCTTTTGTAGGAAACCTACATCAATACGTAATATTCCTATCTTCTGGAAAATTCTCCCCTTCTCATATGGTGAGAACACCCTGCTATCCTACATGTTATTATGGTCAAGACTCTACTTCTTTCCACCTTCTATTCTCCACAAAGGTCTGCCAAAACCACACACTTATTCCTGTTGTGTACTTCCCTCCCTTGTAATTTCCTGGAGCATCTTCCCTGGTTGAACCCAAAGACACTAAATTTCAGCATTGCCTGACCTATTTCAACCCCCTCAACTTGAACTAGCACCCCTGCTTAATTTTTTCTCCCAACCAGCATAAGGCGAATACTCTACATATAACATTTCCTTAAGTATTATTGTGTCCCCAAAATCTCTCTTTTTATTGAAATTCCAATTATTAGTGATACTTAACAGAACTTTCTCTGTCTCATAACACTCCAGTAGTATATGTGTGAGCATTTCTCCTGGAACATCACAGTCATTTACAAAATTAACTTTGAAATGATCAGTTAGCAATATTTTACATCAATAACATGTTTTATGATTTTTCAGTAATAAGAACAGTTTAAAAAAACAGAAATAAAAATTCTGTGAAATTGCAGAAACTGAAAAAGTCCATCTTGAATGGATGTAATACCAAGGCTTTTTTTAATTTCACATAAAAATTTCATGTAACAAACAGTTTCCCATTTGCAACTTTGAAAATCAACACTGTAGTATTTAGGAAAAAATGCTTACCTTATTTGGGAATAGCTTCTCCCCAACTTAATAATGTAAAAAGAAGAAGGAATAATAATAATAATAATAATAAACAAACGAAAAATTTAGAAATCAAAGTATGTTCAATAACCACATGTTCTGATCATCTGGAATTCAGTCAACATCTGGGGCATCTTCTCTTCTAACACTGCTGTTTCTTTTCCACAGTAAGCATGCGTCGTCATAGGAGGGATGTTTGTGTATGTTTCTTACTGCTACCTACAGACTCCTACAGATTCAGAGTTTCCTGTACTCCTATTTTCTCTCAAAACATGTCTTCCTAACCCCAGACAGATAACTAGATGTGTCAACACACTCCTCCCATAAGAGTAAGACAGATTTAAAAGTTCCTTAATACTTTTAAACCTTTACCTTAATTCTGTTCTTGCTCCTCATTTAAATGTGTCCTTTCTCTACCTTTATTTATCTTTCTTGACATACTGTCTAGGTGTTAAAGGAAGCAGGAATATTCACCCCTTTATTAAAGGTAAGGAAGACTTTATGTACCTACCCAACATGTTTTATGAAACAGTATTTCTTAACTTTTACATTGTCTCTTCAAAATGTACTTATCTCTTTTTTCCAGTCCAGAGATTCGGTTAGATAGCTATATGCATATATATGTATATATCAAGACCTTCTATCTCATTACATATCTCAAATTTGTAGTTGTATATGTGCTTCATCAGTGGAAAGTGGCAATTATTAAGAGCAAACTGAACTCAGCCATTCACGTTTAGTCCACCATATTTTGCACTGCTACAACAGGCCAGATTCCAAAAGAGTTGTTCTCAGTGTAAGTCTGCCCTGATTCTAAAAAATCTCTTTTAATTTCTCCAAGTCTTTTGGGTTTTTAATACCATGATGGGAATGGACCCCATTCCTAAGTCAAAGTATGAAGTTCATGAAATTAGTATTTGTTTCAGTCTTTGATGTCAGTCAGTAGTGCTTCGCGCAGCACCCACAATATGCCCAGTAATGACTCCTTCTGCAGTTTGTATGGCGTTACATGTATTGGTAACATATCTAAATATGACTGTAAATTATTTTTTATAAGACCCATTGCTTCTACTACTGTTGGAACTGTCTGGGTATCTTTCTTCCACATTGCTATCATTTCTGCCTGCAGATCCTGATATTTTATGACTTTGTGTCTCTCTGTATGTAAGAGACTGCAGTCACTGGGTGTGGCAATTTCAATGATCCATCCTATCTTTTGAACTGTTGGTAATGGATGATCCCATTTGATGTAGACTTCTTCATTTTCTATGATGTTTTGTGGCTCATGTTTCCAGTATTTTTCAGCCACTTCAGTACCATAATGTTTGCACAATCCCCAGTACAACAGTCTCACCACATTATTATGCCTTTCAGTATACAGTTCTTCTGCCATTAGTATGTCGCAACGAAGTGTGCGACTGTTTCCAAATCGGTTTTACAAAACCTACATTTGTCTGTTTCTCCCACATGTTTAATGGACTTTATAAACCAGTGTGTACACAGCCCACTATCTTGAGCTGCCAGTGTTAACCTTTCATCTCTTGGTTTGAATTTGCCTTTCCTTAACCATTCCTGTGTTTGTTCCTGATCAACAAGTTTTCTATACTTGCAATTATATTTATGCTTTTTCCACATTTCTTACCTTCTCATCAGATCCTTCATCTTATATTCTTTCTTTTGCTTTTTGGCACATTCAGTTGCTCCCTGATTTTTATCTACTTCTGGTTTGATTTCCATTCCTGCTTGATGCTGATAAGCTTCTGCTAGATTAAACAAAGAAGTCATCTTAGGTTTATTCTCCTCATATTTCAAAACTTGAGGTCAGCAGATATGTGTAAAGTCCCACTATTGCAGATCTATACATATAATCAGTTTCAAGGAGGCCCATCCCTCCTTCAGAACGTGGAATATATAATTTTGGTATGCACTGATTTTTATAAATCATTTGGTGAGCATGAAGCATCCTTCTTGTTTTCCTATCTAATCTAGCCAAAATGTTTTGGGGCCACAAACTGAGGTTAGGAAATTAACTTTTTTCCATTGTAGTGCGATCTTGCAGTTGGTATATTTAATTTATGGGGGGTGTGGGGGGCAGAGCCCCCCTGCAGAAACTTAGCAGAAAGTGAGTTTGTTAGTTAGGTGGTGTTGTAGGTGGAGGGGATCTTATTTACTTGTACAATGCAGTTTTCAATGTTATGAAGCACACTTTCAATGTTTTGGGATTTTAGTGGTTTGAATTTTCAATCTTATGGTCTCAATGTTATGAAATTCAACGTTGTGAAGTAGACCCATATATATATATATATATATATATATATATATATATATATATATATATATATATATATATATATATATAAAACCTCTTTAGGCCAATCACTGAGTATAATGCCCCCCTGGACATGTATCTGTCCAGACACATGCAACAAATGGAGTGCCCGCAGAGATAGCTTACTAGAAGGATGCAAGGCCTAAACAATATGCCCTACATGGAATGACTCAAAGCCTTGTCACTATACTTGGTATCTTGCTAACTGCTAAAAAGTGACCTGTGTTTACTTGGGCTATAAAAACATATATGTAAACAAAAATCCTAAATCTGCTGGATGCCTTTCCATTGTTCCTAGTCTTTCATCCTGATCTTTTCTAACCTTCGCTGACTGATTCTTATACTTATCAAGCAATATTTTATATGAAATACTTATTATCCCTTTTTTAGCAGCTGTTTATGTTCTAGAGCTTTGTATCAAATTCTTATGCACGGGCATTTTAGAGAGGATGGTAGACAAATGAATACCTAGAGTAGTAGAAAGTAAGATGGAAAATGAGCAGTTCATATTCAAATCAGGATGCAGCACAACTGTCCCGATGTTTGCAGTGAGATCGAAAGTGGAGAAGAAATTAGATATGAGGAAAGAGTCCAACTGTGTATTCCTAGACTTGGAGAAAGCATATGAGAAAATCACAACAATGCTGATTTTAGCAGACCTCTGATGGTTTGAAGTCTCCAAAACATTGGCAGAATGAATGCATTCTATGTACAAGGAACCAATAACACAAGTACAAACAGTATTTGTAGTGGCAAAACAGTTCTCATTTGGAGTGGCTGTGCATCAGGGTTTACCTCTAAGTCAACTAATCTTCATACTGGTGAAGGACTGCATTACCATACAAGTCACAGAGGATCGATGAACAAAGCTGCTCTATGCAGACAATTTGTCATTACAATTAGAATCTTAACAGAAATTTCAGTAAATGATAAGGTGATGGAATGTTAAACTGAAGGCACGTGAAATGAAAATGAACACTAATAAGACAGTTGTCATGGTAGCAAATGGGAAAAATCAGAAAGAAGATTAAAAATTGAGAAAGAAGAGAGGATAGTGGAAAAGGTTAACAGTTTCAAGTACCTGGGAGGAGTGGTTAAGAAGAAGGGAATGGAATTCTGATTAACGAGGGAAAAGAAAGAATCAGTGGCATTGCAGTCAACTGGCTCAGAGAGTCAAATGTAGTGTATGATAGAAGAATGTCAAAGAAGCTGCAGAGTAAGGTGCACAATACAGTGGTGACCAGTATTTCTGTATGGTACAAAAACCTGGACAGTGAAGACAGAGCTATTGAAGAAGTTAGAGTTGATGGAGATGAAGTGCCTGAGATGGGGGTTAGGATGCCCATTGTAGGACAGATAAAGAAATTCTGATATCAGACCAGATGCCAAAGCAGCTCCATTTGTGGAGAAGGTCAAACAAAACATAATAGAGTACAGTGGTTTGGGCAAATCTGCAGAAAAGCAGAAGATGATTTAATAAAGAAGATTTAGGAGAGACAGCAAAGAATAAGTTGGACTGTGTGAGAGAATACCTGTGACATTCAGGCTTGATTGTCAAGGACGGTAGGAGAGTGGCACTGAATCAAAAGAGCTGGTGACAGTTGATGTAACACCATGACCACTATTCCAGACAAATTTGAAAAAGGAAGGTGGGGTTGTTGATGATGATGATAGTACTGGCATAGCAATGATTTATAGGAATTCATATAGATGGCACTTTGCTTTTTTGCAAGAGTTACATTAATGTGTTTCTATATTTCTGTTCTACAGCACCTCAGGAGATCAAGGCAAATCAATTAGCAAGGCTAAAAACAAGGCTAAAAACAAGGCTTTCCAGGTGTCAGGGTAAGTGTGGATATTACTGGTGGTTGGGAGATATGCCATAGCATGTCGATGTGCATTTTGCTGTGTTTCTTTTCCCTATTTATGTTTTACTTTCCAAAGGATCAACCAAGGGACAGACAGAGGTGAAGAGATGTGTGCCACGCTATTCAGCTTCTATCACACTGACTTCTGAGTCCACAGCGGTCCTCAAGCCTGTTTCTTCAAAGGGTGATGGAATCCTCCATGGGAAGAGTGACCTGCAGTGGTCACTGGTGGCTTGTGATGGTTCATCAGGAGGGAGTTAAGGTTTTTCATCCAAGAATGGCACAGAGGGAATCTCTTCGCTCATTCAGCAGGAGGTGCGGCAAATGCTGAAGGAGGTATACTGGTAAGTTTTGACCCATACTGGAATTCTTAATCATGTCCTTGCTTGGCTTGTTGAGTCATGTGCCTGACCAGCCTCAATCCTCAAGCCACCAGAGGCTGTGCCCACACCAATGTCAACAATGGAGGAGACTGACTTTGGCGTGGGTTCACCTCTAGAATAGACTTGAAGGCTCACTATATCACTCCATCACCCCATCAGTGAATTCCCCCACCCTTGTTACTCCAGTCTTGTGTATTACTACTTCCCATGTTGGTCTTTATATATTTCTCTCTCACACACACACACACACACACACACACACACACACACACACACACACACACACACACACACACACACACACACACACACACACACACAGCCAATTGAAAACAGTCTATCACAACACCTTTTTCTGACTATTTCACCAACCCCAGACTTATAATACATATACCTGAAGCATAATGCATTTTATTACATCAGAAACATTTTCACTTGGCAGCCATGAATGGTGGATGGATTTTTCCCTTGGCCTGTTTGCTACTTCCAGTGGCAGTCTAGTGCCCATGGATAACTCCAATGCTAAATTTGAGGCATCTGCTTGCTAACCATTCATGTGAAAAATGCAGTTACTGTACTATACAGAGCTTTGTGGGCATGGGTGTCTCAATCCATCTGCTGTATGTTGTATCTCCTGCCTGTTTTAGGAATCAGTCATGCAGTGGGCCAGGAACCTGGGTGAACACGTTTTGGTTACTCAGTCTTCCCCTGCCTCACTGGCTTCTCCAGCATCTGGGTCACTAACTAATCCTGGCTCACTTGGGTAATAAATGCTGTGATGTACAACTGTCTCACAACCTTTTTTTCTATTACTTCTAACTTGAGTTTGAACAATTGGAGATCAAACTTTGTGTTGTAACTTTAAGAAGCATTTCAGAGTGAGGGCATGTGCGTATAAATACAGAGCACATGCAGGCAGCAGTGCTATTTTGAGTGAACAGAGTGTTAACATGTATAATTACGGTAGTCAGTCTGTTTATAACTTTAAGTTTAAGTTACTAAGTCTCAATCCTGATGTGTTTGCATATAATAAAGCTGTTTGAATGGAACTCACAACTGTTTGTCTGTTTTATTCTGACTGGATGAGTAACATGGTACTAGAAGAGGGATGTCTGAATAACATGGTGTTAGAACTAGCATGGCTGAATGACATGGTACCAGAAGTGGCATATCTGAATGACACAGTGTTCAAAGTCTCATCCCATCCTTCCCAAATGATAGAAAAAGGTCAGGAATGAATTTCAGATAATAAAAAACTTGCATAAATGATTTATTTCATAAAGAAAATGATACAAAGCATTCACAAACACAAAACGTATCATTAATCAAATGAAAAGCACAAACACCTCATTGATTAAATGACATGTTCAGAACCACAATATTTGATAAAGTTATTTGAAATACTTATGAGCCCATTCAGAACTACGTCTGATTTGCATAACAAGCATGTTAAAAGTAAAACAAACACAAGGAAAGTATAGTGAACATGATAAAGGTCAAATGAGCATAACAAATACAATAAAAGGGCAAAATGAGCACGGTAAAGCAAAGTGACTGCAATTTTTAGTAAATGACTACATTTTTTGATAGGAGCTACTGTTTCACATTGACTAAAGCTATTTAGAGTGTAACTAGCATTGTTCGAAGTATATCAAAGTGTGCTAAGTGTTTGCAGTGTGTGCTTTATTACAGTACAATTATTTTGAAAAGTTTACTGTGTGCAAAGTACAGTTATTTTGCAAAGCGGAGTCATTTCAAAGTGTTTCTTATACTGTACAAAGTTATTTCACAAGTACAGTCATTTTGAAAGGTTTCTTGTGCTGTGTATAATTCATTCACAATGTGCAGTCATTTCAAAGTGTTTCTTACGCTGAGTTTCTTGTGCTGCATACAGTTCATTCACAAAGTGCAGTCATTTCAGTGTTTCTTACACTGATAATGGTGGTTTTACAAAGTACAGTGATAGTGATTTCAAAGTGTTCCTACGTTACAGAAACTTATTTCGCAAAGTGCAGTTATTTTGGAGAGCCTGTTGTGCTGTTGAACATAATTTCAAGTTTCTGGCATAAATTTCTGACATATATATATGTGTATGTTTGTGTATAATTCCAAGAGTTTTTATTAGTGTGTGTTCGCATGGCAAAAGCATTCTGCAGACCCAGTCCACTTGTATTTGATCATAATATTGCAGAGAATTTGAGTAGGAATACGATATTTTCACATAAGCAGCTTTTTCTGGCAAATATGCACAAATTAGGGCATTTATTCTGCTTAATCTAGCAGGGTCAGAAGCCATTGAAAGAGAGCATTCATTTGTGTATGCACCAGCAGTATATGCAGGAGAAGGGAAAAACCACCATACTGTTGTGCAAGCTGAATCAAGGGAGGACCCTGAGTACTTGAAACATAAATTTAGAGAAATGTGTAACCCCAGACAAATGTTACATTGGAGAGGCACTTATTTTGTACAAGAGACCAAAAGCCAGGTGAAACTTTTGCAGCTTACATTACTGACTTTAGAAGCAAAGCTAAACTATGCAGATTTGGTGATTTGAAAGACAAGTTGATTAAGGACAGGCTTGTGTATGTGGTGTTAATAATACTGTGATGAGAAAGATTTTGCTTCTAGACAGTGATTTAACATTGAGCAAAACCACAGAGATTTGTAAAATACACTAGCTTATAGAAAGGCACACAAATATGCTTGTAAGTGATAAGAGCATGGTTTCATCAGCATCTAGAGCAAATGTAGACAGCATGCAGCATGTGGCTAACAGAAACAGGTGCAAACACATGGCAGCTGCAGCCCCTGTGGGATTTCCAGGGAGAGCCTGTATCTTTCCAGCAAGTTCCAAGACTAGCTCAGTAAAACATACATGCTCTGTGCAGCATAAGGATGAGTCAGAAAAACCCAAGTCAAGTCTCATTGTTAACTGTCATAATGGTAGTACCAGTCATGAGTCCAAAAGAGAAAATTGCTTAGCATTTGGTCAGCAATGCCACAAGTCTATAAAATGGAACCACTTTCAAAAGCTTTGAAAATCAAGTAAGCCTTGTTCATTTATTAAGAAAGCTTACTCAAAAAAGCAAGTTGATCATATCATAGCTGCAACTCTACTTTCTATGTAGATGATGTATCAGTGGTTGGTGAAAAAGTTACTGCAGTAGATTTGTTGGCAAAAAACAAAGTGTTTTCTACTGTCTTGATTAATGGAAAACCCACAGAGCTCAAAGTAGACACTGATTCAAAGTGCAATGTTATGTCAGTAGAAATATTTGCTAGAGTAAGAGCTTGTAAACAACTTCATTTCGCTAGTTGTGCAAAACTGGTTGGTTATGGAGGTGAAGAGTTTCAAACCGAAGGCTTAGTAGTGCTTTCATGCTATTCAGCTGGCAACAGTTACAGCTTGCAATTTTATGTAGCCAAAAGACCTGTACAGTCATTAGTAGATCTCAGAGACAGTTTAAGAATGAAACTGCTTTCTTTTGCTAAAGAAGTCCATCATGTAAGCACATGTCCCAGTTCCAGTTTCAACTATGCTATTTTCTCAGAGTATGCTGATATTTTCGAAGACAAGCTAGGTAAATGTCCAGTTGTGTACTCCATGAAATTAGACCCAGAGGTCAGTCCAGTAGTCAGACCAGTGAGAAGAGTTCTGATAGCTATGCAAGATAGAGTCAAAGCCCAGTTAGATAAAATGTTGCAGCAAAGTGTGATTTGTCCAGTTACAGAATCAACTGAATGGATGTCTTCTATGGTAGTTGCTCATAAGAAAAATCTCAGATGCAATCAGTATATGTATTGAGCCAAGAGACTTAAACAAAGCATTAAAAAGACCCCCAACATCCTATGCATACAGTCAAGGAAGTTGTTGCCCTCATGCCAAATGCCACTGTTTTTTTTTGTCTTGGATGCAAAGAGTTCATTTTGGCAAGTAATGGTTGATCACAAATTTTCACTACTGACTACATTCAGCATACCATTTAGTAGATACAGATGTCCCAGAAAGCCTTTTGGAATAAATTCTGCCAGTGAAGTCTTTCAGCATACAATGGAGCAAATTTTTTCAGGCTATCTGTGTGCTACAATAGTAGATGATTTACTTGTTGGAGGCAATGGTGAAGTAGAGCATGACAGAAACCCCAGGAAATTTCTGGAAAGAGCACATGAAGTGAATCTAAATCTCAAGCCTCTGAAATGTAAATTCAGGCCATCAAAATGTACTTATGTAGGTCATTTATTTACAATTTCAGGTTTACGACCAGATCCTTCCAAACAAACAGCTATTACTGAGATGCCAGCTCCAGTCAATCTTCAAGCTTTACAGCATTTTCTTGGTATGGTTAACTATTTGGGCAAGTTTATACCAGACTTCAGTGAATTATAAGCACCATTAAGAGAGCTGACATGTAAAAATGCTACCTGGTCATGGTTGGAACAACACCAGAGAGCATTTGATGACCTAAAACAGAACATTGCCAGTCCACCTACGTTAAGATACTATGATGTTCACAAACCAGTAATTCTTTCATGTGATGCTTCAAAGTTTGGTCTTGGTGCAGTTATTCTTCAAGATGGCAGACCAGTAGCCTATACATCTAGAACTCTTACCCAAATTGAGATGCAGTATGCTCAAATTGAGAAGGAACTTTAGGCAATTGTGTTTGCATGTTTGAAGTTCCATTATTATATTTATGGCCGAGCTATCCAGACTGAGACTGATCATCAACCTCTAGTCACTATTTTAAAGAAGCCTATGCATACATCTCCAGCAAGACTACAAAGAATGATGCTCAGATTACAAAAGTACAACTTCAAAATGGTATATACAAAAGGTAAACTTCTTTATCTGGCTCATACATTATCCATATCACCCAGAAATACCACAGAACAGCTTGATGCAAAACATTTTGACTTTGATGTCATGGAAGGGTGTAACTTTTCTACCACAAGACTTGATGAGCTAAGAGATCATACAAAAACTGATCACATTTTGCAAAGGTGCAACCACTTCATCAATGTTGGATGGCCATCAAAGCAATCTTGTGTACTAACAGAAGTGCAACTTTATTTTCCTTACAGAGATGATTATAATATGATGGAAGATGGTATCATTTTCAAAGGTCCTAAAGTTCTCGTTCCTACTTCCTTACAACATGAGTACACCCAGATTTTGCATTGTGGCCACCCAGGTTCTGAAGCTACCAAAAGAAGGGTGAGAGGACTAGTATTTTGGTCTTCTCTGTCAAAAGATATTGATAAAGTACTTTTATCTTGTTTGGTATGCGATAGTACCAAACCGCATTTGCAAATACAGCCACTTCAGCTAAGCCAGATTCCTGAACTACCTTGGTCAACAGTAGCCACTTGACATATTCGAGTGGATGAGTCAACATTACTTAGTGTTGGTAGACTCTTATTTGAATTGGCTCGAGATTGATCTGCTATGTAAGTTAATGTCCAGTACTGTCATTACTAAGTTGAAACATCATTTCTCAATCCATGGCAGTCCACACAAAGTTATTTCTGACAACGGTGCCCAGTTTACCAGTCAGTAATTTCAGGAATTTGCAAAAGAGTGGGGCTTTATCTATGTTTCCATTAGTCCTGAGTACACACAGTCAAATAGTGTAGCTGAACATGCAGTACAAAGTGCAAGGTAATTACTAGAGAGGCCAAAGCATGAAAATACCAAGGTTTTCTTGAATTTGCTTAATCTCAGAAATATACCCCATGACAATTTACTTGGCTCACCTGCTCATAGACTTCTATCTAAGCAAACCAGAAGAACCTTGCATATCAGTTCCCATTTGCTGGTGCCTAATGCTAAAAACACCAGAACAATCAAAGCCCAACAAGTTAAGAAGCGTTCACTTCAGAAGTCCAACTATGATAAAACGAGCAGATTTCTTCATCCATTGAAAGAAGGAAAGATAGTGAGGATGCAAATGAAAAAAGGGTTTGATTGAATTGGTGAAGTGAGAGATGTATGTGTCGAGCCAAGATCTTACTTAGTGGAATTTGAGGGTATAGAATGCAGAAGAAATTGCAGGCATCTTCTTCTGGTGTCTGAATCAATATCGCAGCATCACAACTGTGATACAGACTCTAGATCTCAGAGCAGTCCACACAATGTTCCTGTTGAAGAACATGCCTCAGTACCTGTTCCCATTCCTGATGATGTCCCAGATGTTCCTGAAGCTGAACATTCATTAAACACAGTCCCTGTTGCTAAAGGGTTCCATTCACGTAGTCGAACTTTTACAAGTTTGAACCACATATGGTCAAGACCATGCGTTCAAATTTGTAAAAGTTTGAGTGTTTGAATGCAAATCTCCATAAACAGAGGTTTCCATTCACTTCAATGTGGTGCAATCTCAGAGTTAGTATATTTAAGTAGTGGTAGGTGTGGGGTGCAGGGGGGCTTGCCCCCCTTGCTTACAACAAGTTATTGTTTTGTACATTGTGTATTTTTTTTTGCATAATCGAAGTTCTGTAATTTCGAACTTAATGGTTTGACCATTAGGTGTTCGGAGTTATAGAACATCGACTATCTAATACAAACCCATTGCTAAACCCAGTCCTAGTTTTTACGTCATGCAATCAGGTCATATTTCCAGATCTAGTGTAAAATACACAGTAACCTGGACATGATTGTTTCATTTGTAATTAGTTCTATATAAATCATGTCAAAGGATTATTTCTGTACAATTGCATGTCAGTGATTATTGTCATTATTACTGTGCTTGACTTGTTTCTCAAAGAAGGAGGATGTAGAACAGAGTGTGTGTTGTAACTTTAAGAAGCATTTCAAAGTGAGGGCACGTGTGTATAAATAGAGAGCACGTGCAGGCAGTAGTGCCATTTTCAGTGAACAGCCAGAGTGTTAACATGTATGAGTGTAGTAGTCAGCCTGTTTATAAGTTTATTTAAGTTTAAATTACTAAGCCTCAATCCTGATGTGTTTGTATATAATAAAGCTGGTTGAACCGAACCCACAACTGTTCATCTGTTTTATCCTGACTGGACGAGCGGCACAAATGACCACACATTATTTTTTTTTTAGTCTGGTAGTAAGCACAGAAGATTACTTCTGTGAGCTGTTAATAAGCTGCTTCTTGTAATCCAGGGTTTGATTCCCTCAGCCTCCATTTGCCTACTGTATGACTCTGAGCAAGTCAATTAACCAGACTGTGCTCTATAGCAGTTGGGAGCCTGGCCTAGTCTCCTCTGTGGTCTCCTGGGCATCATGCCTAGTAACTATCTATGAATATTCTGAGAACAAATTTTCAGCATGGAAGACTTTACCATAGATTACATTCCAAAAATGAATTCTCAGTGTATAGCATTTATGTGACTCGCAATTCATGAACTATGCCACTATTACTTGTAATTCTTTCACACTACCATTTTACAATATGCCTACAAAGTCATGTTTTGTGACAGAACTATGCAAGCATGCATTAATCTTCATGATGCTCAGTCCTAAGGGGAGTATTCTGAATGTGTGTGGCCAGTATTCTTAGTCAAGTTGCATAGCATTCAGCTTAGTTTTGTGTTGAAATCAAGGATGCATTGCTAGGCAGTGATTAAAAAAAATCACCTAGTGCCGAAGGACAGCAAGCAAAAGCAGGCAGGAACAGAGGTGTGCAAATAGCCAAATAATGACATCCAAATACAATGGCTCAATTTATTGAGTGCGTAATGAGATGCAAATGAGGGTCTGTGAAAGCAAGTCATGATTCATAGTTGTCATGTACAAAGGTGAGCAAGTGCTTGTATCGGAGTGTAAAGCCAAAAAAATCACGTTAACATTTATGCAGTAACTGACAAATGTCTTTGGGAGCAGCAGTAGCTGTAGCACAGCAGCATTTAATGCATATAAGTGCCACTAGCCACTACCTGGGGGCATGATATGGGCACAGGTGGTGAGATTATAAATGTTACAGACAGTGGATAACCTACTATTAGCTAACTGAACAGCAACTGATGGACTGGTTCCATCTTTAAAGATATATTATATAGACATTGGTTGACATGTATGACCAAAGCTGGATTGTAGTAATACATGGACTTCTTATACCATCTGATGTACTTCAAATATCAATAAATAAATAAATAAATAAATTTAAAATGGACGTGACCAATGGATGGGGAATCAGAAATTCATCCTGGGTCTGGCTCCCATGTCTCTGATAGAGGCAGACAATAATACCCAAAGTAACATACCTCTACATAACCTCTAGAAACTTCTTAACTAATATACCCCCTCCTAATAAATACCCATGATACATAGGGACACAACTGGGTTAGATTGCATAGCTAGGCTTATAAAGGCCCTGGTGGTAATTAGCCTAGTATATAACTATGGACTATGAGCTATAACTCTATAATGTTTGTAACTGTGAACATGGTTTGTTTTCTTTTATATAAATGTATGTTTGCCTATGTGTTAATTAATAATTCAATAAATGCATTAAAAAAATAATACTTTCTGCTAACTTACGAATATAATATTGTGCATGGTTGTTATTGTTCTTAAGGATCTGCATCCAAAATCCTACACTCTCCCCTCCCCTTTATCACTATCACCTTCCATTTTGAATTATAACCTTCTGTTTTTATTATATATGTGAGTCTTAACTGTGTAGCTCTACAATATCCCTTCAAATCAGGTAATCCTAAACCACTCTCTTCTATTGGATGGATTAGTTTATCCCACTTAACTCTTCCCTTCTGCTCCTCTCAGATACATTCACTCTTTATTGATTATTGTCCACAACGTCACTTCTGGTTAATAAAAATATGCCTGACCCATATATAAAACTAAGGGACTAAAAATATTTTTACTACTTTTATCTTACGATATATCCATAAACACGAGCTTCCAATTTTTTAGTTTTTATTTTTAATCTTTTCTTAAGTCTCTCCTCACATGTCATTAGTTACCATAACAGAGGCATTTTTAATCCCTACTCCTAAATACTTCCTCTTATCATGTCCCCATAAATATGAATATGGGTATTGCTGACATGTGGGTATGCAATATAAAGTTGTCGTCTTTGTTTTCATTAATTTTATATCCAAAAAAGTCTTGAAACTGCCAAAATGTTCCACAGCACTACGATGTTCTTTTCTGGACTTATCATATACAAAATAATATCATCCACAAATAAAGCCAATTATGTCCCTTCATTTCTGACTCCCTTATTTTCTTTGCCAATGGCTCTAAACAAAAAGCAAGTAACAAATGGTAAAGAGGACACCCCTGCTTCATTTCTCTGTATAGACCCAACTTATTAGAGAGGAACTTTCCCACTTTAATTCTTGCTTCCAATCTTTCATATATCCTCCTAATTAACCTTATTATTGGATCAGAGAATACAAATGCATCCATTGCCCTAGTCATAAAATCCAAGCTTACTCTATTGAATTCTTCTGTGCATGCATACCCACCAACAACAGTGGTATTGCCATACATTTTGATTCTCTTTTGATCATTACTGCTCTACAAATGTCAGATGTTTGCCTTCCCTCCAGAAAGCCACTTTGATCCATATCTATTAATTTTGGCAACACTCTTGCCATTCTTTCATCAAGTATAGACATAAGCACTTTATAATCATGGTTTCAAATTTAAATGGGTCCATATGAAGCTGGCTGTGATAGAACTTTACTATCTTTAAATGCAGCCACCATAGCTTTTTTCAAAGATGCTGGCACTTTCCACAAAATCTTTCAGATCTTCTATCACTTTCTTCCCTCCTAACTTCTAAACTTCCACAGGGAGACCATCTGTTTCTGGAGTCATTCCTAAAGATTTAATATATATCAGCATTTCATCACATCTCCTCCTATCCTAAATGTTAGTTGTTGAGCCCCATTTACCTTGAACATTGGCATGATTAAGTCTTCCATAAATATTTCCATTTCTGCTCTTTCTTGAGTCCCATATTTCTCTGCTTTATACATTTTTTCTTGTTATAGACTCTCTAAGTTTGCTGACAACCCTTTCAACTTTTGTTGCATGCTGTTGTGCTAAAAGGTTTTGTGCTTTGGAATTATTACTAAAATAATTGTTGAACAGCAATCATGCATATTATCCACATACTCCCTTAATTTCTCTTTAGCACTCTGCATTTGCACCTCTTCTTGTTCTTTGAGATTCCCCTTACTCTGTAATATTTTAATCTTTGTCAGCCACTCTAAGTAATTCCTGTAACTTCTTAATCATATCTCTCTCTTTGACTTTTACCCGATGTTTAAACTCCATGTTCATTTTATCCAACTCATTAGCTATAACTTCTGAAGAGATTTCTATCTTCCCTAGTAACTCTTGAATAATTTGCACTACCCATTGATTAAATGTCTCCCTTTTTAACTGGTTGATGGGAAAGCATCGCTGTGTCATTTTTACTTCATTAGCCTGCATTTTTATCTTATTTTTTGTCAGTGCATCATTTGAAATAGTTCTTGGGTGTGTGTTGAAGCCTTCAATTAAATGCACATGTTCCTGTGAAATATGAGTCTAGTATAACCCAGTTATCATACCTTGGGGAATAATTTGTAAATTCTATATGATTTCACATCTTCCATACAAAATATTTTTATAAATTTCTTCAGAATTTTATCCTCTTTTGTTATATTTTGCCTTTTAGGTCTCCCTGATACAGCCTCAGTATTGCAAATCAAATTATAATCCCCACATAAGTAATAGCCCCTGCTGAAAAATGATTATTTCTCCCAAAATTTACTTAAGCTCCATAATAGAGGTTTTTGGTGGAATACAAATACATGCCAGCCTAATCTTCTTCCATTGCCCATAGCCCCTTACTACCACAAATTTAAAATTATTGTCTTTTTTCCTCTTCTATCACTATTGCAGCCCCTCAGTTGTCTACATATGTGAATTGGTACTTGTTTTCTCCCGAATGTACATGCCATATAGATAGCGCATTACTCGCATGACTGGCGTCCACTCTGCAAAGGACTCGCTTGTTTGTTGTTGTTTTATTTACTATACATTATTTCTAACTATGTTTACAGTTCTCCTAACTGTTTTATTTACTAAAAGTTCTTCTAAGTATGTTTTACAGTGTTTTTTCCTAAATGTATACTTTGATAGATGATAGGTTTTACTAGAACACTGCTAGTCGCTGAGGGTTTTATGTAATCTGTACAAGCATGTTTGCAAACTATTGATTAACTGCTTTTTCCTACCTGTATAAGTGATAGCTGATAGTATTAACTAAAACTGTGCTAGTCGCTGAGGGTTCTTATGTTATCTGTATATGCATAACAGAAACAACATTATTGAAAGCACGCTTTGTAGTTCCTGATAAGCATTAACTAAAACTGTGCTAGTCGCTGAGGATTCTTATTGTTTTCTGAATATGCATAACAGCACCATCAATATGGAAAGCACACATCCTAGTTCCTAACGTGCTGCATTCAGCTTAGCCGTAACTGCCTGGGGCTTGTTTATTAAATTACCTATCCCTGAGCTAGTCGCACTGAGCTTAAAGTTTTGACTCCTTAATGCTCCATTTCCCAAGAATGGCTCTAGGCTGTGTTATTAACTGTTTGGGGCTTCCTTTAGTTTAACTAAAGCCGTGCTTATCGCACAATACTCACACCTACATAGCCTCTTAATACTTGTATGTGTAACTCATGCTGTTTTTTAACTGTTTTGGATCCTGCTAGTTACACTGTATTCTAACCAATGCTGACTGTACATGCTAGCTTTTGTTTTGTATTTCTTGCTGCAAAAGGCACTTTATTTAGCTATTTTCTGTGAAATCCTGTAAGAGTCTATTCTATTGTTTTTTATTCATTGCTGCAACAGGCATTTTTTCTGTCCATAAGTCTTTCATGTATGCCTGACTACTGTATTCTTGTGTACCTTGAATAGCCTTCACTGATGCTTACAATTTATCTTCTTTCTCCTGCATTTTGTAGCTTGGGCACCTGCCTACCCTGCCCTAACCTCCTGAATATACCCTCCTGAACACTCTGGCCAAGAACCGGCAAAAACTGACTCCTATCTAAAACTTTAAGGCCTCACTGCTCCCTGAGTTCTTCCTTCAACAAGAATTCTATTAAAGTATGTGTACTATTGTAACCTTGTGCAGTTAATAAGTTGATTCTACTAGGTCGCTGTACACTTCCCTGCCATTCTAGCCAGCAGCCACTACCTCTTCGCCATTTCTGCTTGCACTAACAGTTCTCCCCTTAATTTCCATCCCCCTTCTCTGCTACTTATAGTTATCACCATACTTTCTTTACCCCCTTCCTGACCCTCGGTAGCCCCGTCCTCCCTTTCCTGCTTCTCCCCCAGGGATTTCTACTGTTTCTGACTGACTGGCCACTAGGTGGCACTCCCCTACCTTCTTGCAATCCCCTCTACTCCCCTTTCTCCCCAATTACAGCCCTCTTACATCCTTCCCTCTGCTCTCTCCCTCTCTACTACCCAAGAATCCTAGCCACTTTCCACTTAATACAGCCCTCCTCTATCCCTTTCCTGAAGTCTCTTCCATCTCCCTCTGTCCTTCTCCTTTGCTTCTACCCTCTAACTCCACCTCTATATACATTCTCACTACCCATTCTCATCTCTGCTTCACATATCTTACCTCTTCACATCTCTGCTAAAACTTACCTTCTGCATACTCACTCTTTACTGATTGTCCTCCTCTGGCTCTTCCCGCTCCGTTCACCCTGCGGGCTCATTCCGCTCCCCTACCCTGCCCCCAATTCCCACATGCCCCCAACACCTCTACATTTATTCCTCACTAGCTCCTCCCTCCATTTCTGATAACCAATCACGACATTTCCCTCCTCCCTCTATCCCTTCTTCAATTAACCAATCTCTACCCCTTCTTATCTCCCCTCCTACTCTTACTCCTCCCTCTTCTCCATTCACTTACTCCTCCCCTCTCCTCACTTTACTTAACCTTCCCCTCTACACTCCAAATATGTCATATCTCCCTTCCACTCCCTTACCTTTCTCTCCACAACTGATTCCCACTTCCTTTCTTATCTACAACTGATTCCCACTTCCTTTCTTATCTCTCACCTCCATACCCCACCCATTCCAATAATGCCCTCCCATTTCCTCTTCACTTTCAAACTCCCCTTCAGTCTTCTCTTCTTTCTAATTCCTCTTTATCATGCTACTTCATACTCTTCAAAAGCTCATGCTTACCTACCTCCTGCTCATACTATCACTATCACTCACCTGCAACCTCTTCTTCACTCTCACTTCTACTCCATTTCCCCCTCCCTTACCCAAATAAACCTACTGCACCTTTTCCATCCCAAACTACTCTCCTCCTCTTCAAAAAGCTTCTCTCTCATATCTCCACTGACCCCTGACAACTTCCTCCATTCCAAACTTAAAAGGCATAAAGTTATAATTTCCTTGCCTTTTCTGGAGACATTCATCCTAACCCTGGCCCCTGCCTCTTGTCAAACAACTCCTTCCCTCCACCCACTACCTACCTTAACTCACCTAAGCCTCTCCCCCTTCTCCTTCTTCTCCTACCTCCTCTCGTAGCAACCTCAAGGTCTTCACTATCAATGCCCAAATTCTGAACAACAAAATTCACCATCTTCATGCTTGGATCAATCACAACCAACCTGACATCTTAGCCATCTCCGAAACCTGGCTAAAACCTCATATCTCTGATTCAGAAATCCTTCCTCCTGGCTTCAACATCCTCAGGAGTGACCGATTAAACAAAAAAGGTGGAGGATCTGCCATAATCTTCTCTAACCATCTCTCCTTAATCCCCCTTCATATCCCAACCCCTCAATTCAAAAATACTGAATTAACCGCAACTGTTCTCCGACTCAATAAACACAAACATATCTGCTTCATTTCATTATACATCTCCCCAGGTGACAACATCTCCACTCTTGAGAATATTCTCCACTGGGCCTCATCTGAAATAAAATATGAAACCTTTATTCTAGGTGACATCAACATTGACTGGAACAAAATCACCACTCCTTCCCCCTCCCAAGCCATCAATCTCTTCAACTTCTCCCAAGTAATCCACTCTACAACCCGACCTAACAAGATCCACCCCCAGGATCCATAATAGATTGGATTTTAGTCTCCCATCCAAACAAAATCTCTCTCTCTCTGGCACTATCCCTGACTCCTTTAGTGACCATCTCCCTGCCTTCATTCATTGCTCTGCAAACCCCTCACAATTCAAACATAATTACATCCAAACTCGCAACCTTAACAACTTCAATGCCACATACTTCTCTAACATTTTCAAACAAATCAACTGGCAATTCCTTACCACTCTCCCCCTTGACAACACTGTTGAACAATTTAACTCTTTCTTCCTAAAGACTCTTAACTCCCTAGCTCCCCTAAGAAACAAACGAATCAAAGCCAATTCTGCTCTGTGGCTAACCAAAGAGACTAAACATACCATGCATCTCCGAGAAAAATCCTGGAAACTTTATCAGAAAAGTAAACTGCCTTCTACTATGCTCCAATATACCCAACTCTGAAACCAAGTAAAAAAAATGATTTCCATGGACAAAAAAACCTACTACAATAAACTTCAGTCCAGTAATAATATCAACCCAAAACAATTCTGGAAATCTGTTAACTCCCTTCTCCATCCTGGATCAAAAGGTAACCCCTGCCCTGACCCTACTTTATCTGACAAGGAACTGAGCTCTCACTTCAACACTTTCTTTACAGATTCTATAACTAAGCTAACCAAAACATTTCCTAACAATAATCCATCCAACTTCCTAAACTCTCCTAATAACAGCCCCTCTCTGTTCCAGCTCAAACCAGTTTCCACAATGTTTATAAAAAAGTTGCTATCCAAACTAAAGCCATGCTCAAATGCCCCTGACAACATTCCCCCCTCCTTCCTCAAATGCGCAGCCGAAGGTATTGCATTCGCAATTAGCATCCTGATCAACCGATCCTTAAAAGAGTCATACATACCCAAACTCTGGCATTCTGCCTACATTCTTCCACTTCACAAAGGAGGTAAAAACACCTCCATTTCTAACTTCCGCCCTATAGCCCTTCTCTCTCTCCAATATCTAAAATTCTAGAAAAATGTGTTCACCACCAACTTTTACCCTACTTAACTCTGAATCAGCTACTTACCCCCACCCAACACGGTTTCCACCCTGGCCACAGCACCACAACTGCCCTACTCTCCTTCTTAGAAACTGTTAATCATGCCCGAAATTCTGGTCTTCTTGTATCCACTGTTTTGTTAGCTTTTTCTAAAGCCTTTGACACAATATCCCACACACACCTTCTCTCTCATCTCTCCAACCTTAATCTCTCCCCTAATACTCTTTCCTTGTTCTCCAGTTACCTTTCTGACAGATCTCAGGCTGTCAGATGGAAGGACTCTACATCTTCCTTCTTACCTACTCCGACCGGTATTCCTCAGGGATCCATCCTCAGTCCCATACTTTTCAACATCTTCATAAATAACCTTCACTCCACCCTCCCTAACACTACAGTCATCCAATACGCTGATGACTCTACTTTAGTCTGTGCTGCCCCAAACTTCTCTGAACTTTTGTCCAAAACTCAAATTGCTTTTTCCACAACAGAAAACTGGATGCACAAAAACCATCTCTCCCTCAACTCCAATAAATCTAAAATACTAATTTTCCCCCCTACCAAGACTTCTTCATTTGACAAAACCACTTTCAACATCCTAAGCCAAACCAACAGTCCTATAGAAGTGGTCCCCTCCGCTAAACTCCTTGGCAATATCATTGATGAACACCTCAAATTCGATCTCCACATACAACAAAACATAAAACAAACCCACCAAAAGTTAGGCATGCTCTACAGGAATAATCTATTTCTTTCAAACTCCTCTAGGCACACCTTAGCAACCACCTACCTCCTTCCCTCTCTCCTTTATGGTGCTCCTCTTCTAACTAATCTGTCTGCTTCCCTCACCTCTAAACTTGAAGCTTGCTATAACAAGATCTCTAAATTCCCACTAAATCCAAAACCTCAACCCACCACTGCCTTACCCTTCAATCTCTGAACTGGTTAGAACTCCCTAACCACCTTGACTATCTTCAACTAACAACCACTCACAAACTAATATTCTATCCAGAAAAATGCCCAGCTTTATCCAACATCCTTCCCCCTTACATCCCAAACCAATCTTTGAGATCAGAACACCAAAACCTTATCTCCATTCACAGACCTAAACATTCCGCTGGCAAGCTACTACTATCCTTCTCTCTAGGCAAAAAATTGAACTCTCTCCCTCCACCACTGAGGACTATAGCTAACACAGATCACTTCAAGACCCAACTCT
The DNA here is from genome assembly GCF_019279795.1 of Protopterus annectens. Taxonomy (NCBI): domain Eukaryota; kingdom Metazoa; phylum Chordata; order Ceratodontiformes; family Protopteridae; genus Protopterus; species Protopterus annectens. The sequence continues at coordinate 336,408,300 of NC_056731.1, read as the reverse complement.
ACTCACACCTTTCCTCCAAATGGATATGTTCCTGCTTTCACCCTATATAAATCATACAGATTTTCTACACTAAGCCCCTCTTTACCCCTTCACAAATCTACTCTCAGACTTCATTTCTAATTCCCAAAAATGATTTAGCCTACTCCCTGTTGACTGTAAAGAAGACAATATTGCAAATGATCTAAAAAAAAAAAAAAATTGTATGTTCTTGTTATTTTACACTGTTATTATTATGTATTCTTACTGTTTGTTCTTATTATGTATTCTTACTGTTTGGACATTTAATTGATTGTACTGACTTTGGAGCTTTTCTCCCCGGGCCTCCACTGAAAATAGGTACTTCATGGCCCAGTGGACTTCCCCGGTAATCAAACTGAAATAAATAAATAAATTAATTAATATAATTACTCCCATTTTCCTTTGTCCCTGATATTCTGCTAAATATCCATTCTGAAAGTCTTGCTTTGTCAAATTCACATGCTTATTTCTTTCCAAATGTGCCTCCTGCAGTGTTATTATTTATACTCTGCATTTTCAGTGTAACTCAGTTCTCCTTCCTTTTGGCCATACTTGCAGGCCATTTACATTCCAGGATAATACAGGTAACATAGTCATTATAATAAAAAAGCTATAATTCCTACCTATTACACATGGCAGTTCTTTGAATGTGCATTTCCAACTTTTGTGTTACATGCACATGCTAATGTTTGGCAGGCTGATCTTTTATACAGTTGCTTCTTCTCATCTCCATTTGAACCTTTGCCACATTCTTTAAGACTTTTACTTTTAATGACAACCCTCAAATAAAACAACTAAATACTTTTTCACAACACACTATCTCCTATTAACTTAAAGCGAATGCCAAAAACTTTGTACAGCTTCAAAAAAATGAATTTTAATCTTCCAGATAGAAAAAATCACCCCAAACTATCAACAGCAATCATAGGCATTACCTAAACTAAAATTATGGTTAGCCATGCTAAAGCACTTACCACAGCCTGTGTTCCCACTTATACTGAAAGCCATCTGTTCATGTCTTATCTTTATTATCCTCCCACATGTGAAAAAAAAGCTAGTATGCTTTAAGAAAACATTAACTTTTAGCCTTAACAAAAAGTGCATGTGCTGTCTTTAAATTAAACAAAACTATTATGTTCTATTAAATGCATTGATGTGTTAAGGCTGCTATATCTTATTCACATCCTATAATTTCAAACTTTATTTAACACTTAATTGTTTGCTATTGTACCTTTAGACTTTGCATTTTTTTCAGAAACGAATGCCCAGAACTCTCAAAATTAATTGCTTACACCCACAGACAACTTGCCTCCATGTAAAAGTAGTTAGCAATGAATATTTGTGAATTTCACTGAGAAGAGACTACACAAATGCCATCAGCTGCAAATTTCTTAATCCACACTTAACATTTGCTAATGAAAAAAGAAAGTTAGTATCTTTGCATATGTGAGAGGCTTAGTATTTTTCATGGCTTTCATCGTTTTGTCTTTTTTAAGCCTAGTTGCTTGCAAAAACACTTATTTATAGCTTAAGCCAAAAGCATTAGTGTAGACATTAACCCTTATAAAAATAAGAGAAAATATTTGTATTCTACATATAATATGATCAGTGAACTTTTACATCCCACCCCACCCCAGCAGCCTGACATCATAGCATATTCACAGTACACTTGGTTTTGTCTCTAAAGCCTTTATGCCTTACAACTAAAAAGGTGCTTGTTTACTTTAATCCCATTAACACATCCAACAGTCACTGAAAATACTGCCCCATGTTTAAAATAGCCCTGACTACACAATACATACAAGTGATTTATTATATATAATATACACTTTATATCATGAAATGTTTTATACGGACACTAATAAGAATAAAAATTGTTTTATTTACAGTTATTTTTCCCCATTTAGTGTCCCTCTAAACATTAATGACAATGTTGGGTATACAATCACAGTCCACCCACAAGATTGACAAAGTCAACAAAAGTCCAGTCTTTCTCAGCCACTTTTTTTTGCAAAGCCATATCTTACAAATGTAATTGATGCTTTATATTCTTCCATTTATTCACTAATTACAGAACTGCTGGTCTTTGTTCTCTTCATCTCCATCTTCCAACACCAGCGAATAGTTCAAGTCCAAGGTCCTCCTGATTCTTCTAGTCAGCTCCCATGTTTTTTCTGTCTCTCAACCATTTCCTTTGGAACACTGTAAAAAAGTTCACTGGCAAAGTCTTTCTATGAGCTTTATTGTCAGAAGAAGGAGAATCAGAGCAATCTTCTGTTTGTTGGCTCACTGTTTGTTAGATAAGCTTTTTTATTTCTTACTTAGCCTGTTCTGCATCAAAAAATGTATATGATCCTTCAGGAAAAAAATATTCTGAACACAGCTGGATAAAGCAGCTTAAATCTCAAACCCAGCTCTTAACATTTTCTGATTGCTGGGATAAATGTGTTTCTCTTTTGCCTGGTGTACAGTGAATAATCATTTTCTATAAACACTCTCCCCGGGATTCATGAACCTTGCGCCAGGCGCATGCATAGCGTAGGTGTTACAACACCAAATATGGCCGCCGAGCGATTCAGGTACGATCCAATCCCACGTGCACTACCGGCGTGCGCCGGATCTGCGCCGCCCCCGGCGTAGGTATGCTAAACACCCCATGTGCGGTGTTGCACCATGCAAATGAAGGCATATAGCAATCCACATAGTGGCGCAGGCGTAGCATAAGGCCACGGCAATGTAAACCAAAAAAAAACGGTTTACATTTTCCCAAACATAACTTAGGAGTAACGGAAGGCTGTCAGCGTCAGGTATCACACTGTTGCCATATGCCAATGGCGAAATACACAGAGAATGTCAAAAGAAAACATGCACAACATGTAAATAATAACATAAATGGTATGTCCACAGAAACTCACAGCAGAACCCCAGGACATGTTTGCGGAAGGTGCAAAACAATGAAATAATATGACAATGTTATAAAACAGCAGAGTAATACACATCAGCTTCACAGCCACAATACACCATGGTATGCATGGAAAGCCACAACCATGGTGCAAGGGTTGCCAAGGACTCGCGGCAGTGTTCGGCGTGGTAACTATGAATTAGTAGTCAATGCCATGCAAATGAGGCAGATAATACTGAATCGCAAAACCCCCACCGGCGTAAGGCTGTACCAAATGGCGCAGCGGTAATACACCGAGGAGTGGCTCAGAGGGAATACATGTCACCTGCAGAGGGGTGTGCCACTGCAGGAGGAAGCACATTGGAGCTCAGCAAACCTGGGCTGTACATTGCACATCACAGCTGCAGAACCGGCGTGTGGGGAAATAGTTGAGCTGAGAGCACACAATGCGCGCAGAGGTGCATGTGCACGAGGATGACTACGTTCCCTTAACCCAGTCATGTGATGCTCTCCCCACAAATAACATCAGAAACAGGAAGGTGATGTTGAGAATATGACGAAATGTGGAAGCAGTGTAATTGGAGTAGTAATGAGCAATCAACACTATTCAACCCACGAAGGCCAATCGGCGGCAGCTGACAACTCTGCATGCAGAAACCTGCAAAACGGGATAGGGGAGGCATATGAATGCAAAGAACGTAGGGGAGGCAGCAGATTGCAAAGAGTGAAGACCTGACACAGCAGAGCCAAGCAGACAGGCAGCACAATGGCAGCGGCACACAAAACGCACGATATGCCATGTCCCAGAAACTACACATGACAGGGCTCTGCAGGATGCATGCCAGGAAATAGTAGGTGCAACGTGCAGAAATAGTAAAGGAAGGTCGAAAGGTAATCCATTGCAGGCAAGAGTAATGCAACACCAAAGGCAACAGCGTTGCAGTGCCAACGGTAAAACATGGAAGATAATCCCCAGATACAGCTGCACAGACACACCCTCTGACATCACCGGGTGTACAGCACAACAGTATAAAGTGTGAATGCACACAACACACAGCCGTGTATTCCCAAACGCCGCACCATAGGTGTAAACACACGGGGAACTTTTAAAATGTACATGTTGGGTGCTGCCGTGGCCGTGATCTATCAGCATGTGTTAGAGACAGACGGTGTTGTGGAGGAGGGTGCCGACAACTACCGTAGGCCTCAGAGGAGAAGGAGAGTGTTCAGACCAAGGGTAACCTACCAGGGGCTACAAGACCTGGAGATAGTAGAGCGTTACAGGGTGGATAGGGACACGTTACAGCAAATAGTGGAGCTGTGCCGGCCATGCCTGAGAACAAGAAACAACAGAGGGGAGCCCATCAAAGTGGACACAAAGGTATGTGTAAGCTTGCGAATACTGGCCACAGGTACCTTTCAAAGGCCAACTGGGGATATAATGGGCATCTCACAGGCATCAGCATCCAGGGTACTACACCAGTTTCTGGATGCCATGTTACCACATGCCAATGAGCATATATACTTCCCCAGATCTCAGGAGGAGTTGGCTAGCAATATGCACCACTTCCACCGTGTGGCACAATACCCGGAGGTACTGGGTGCGATAGACTGTACGCACATACAAATCAAGTCACCACCTGGGGAGCAGGGTAGACGCTACATAAACCACAAGGGATTCCCCTCCATCAATTGCCAGGTCGTGTGCAATGCGCAGGGCATTATCATGGATGTGTGTGCTGGCAGCCCTGGAAGCTACCACGACTCCCATATCTGGCATGCCTCACAGCTGTACCAGGTATTCGCCAGGGGGGACATCCCACAAGGCCACCTTGTGGGGATGCTGGCTATGCACTGGAGCCATGGATGATGACTCCCATCAGAAATGCACACACACACATGCAAGAACGCCATAATGAAGCACACGCACAAACCAGAATAATCATAGAGCATGTGTTTGGGATGCTGAAATCACGGTTCCGGTGCTTGGATACATCCGGTGGAGCCCTGCAGTACTCTCCAGGCACATGTGCCCACATATTCATAGTATGTGCCATGCTACATAATATGATCCTGCGGAAGCAGCTGCTGCAGGGACATAATGGTGAAGGGCCACAAAGCCCACCACAGCTGCCAAGGCCAGTCCAGGCACAGAGGGTTCAGGACCATGAACACACTGTGCCAGCCCCAGTAGGCAGATGGAGGCGTACCCAATATGCCTATGCCCTGGCAAAGAGGGAACGTATAGCACATACTCTGACAGCGTAGGCCCCATGGACTAACACCTCCCTACCTGCACACACAGTGAAATGGACGGCACACAAACATGACCACCCGTAAAGTGTACCGTATGGGTGGCCCCATGTGTGACTCCAACATAGGCAGCCCCAAAACACTGCACACCCAACAGCCAGTGGAGCATGGAACGCCAACACCTGAACCGTATGCGGGTCCTACAGCAGACGGCGTTGCTGTATGCTGCCACGTTCGCCGCAAGGTGTATACATATAAACATGTATATATGTGCATATACATATATGTAGATAGATATAATTACATATATAGAAATATATGTACACATATACATATAAGTACTACAGGTAAGACAGGGAATCAGAGGGATGTAAGGTGACAGAGATGTAACACGCGATATCTGTACATAGTATACATAGTGAAACGACAACCTGAGCATCCGGGAGGTTTAACAGAAGAGGATACCGCCAACCATGGAAAGGGCAACATACCGAAATGCATAACCACGAGTCGGAATGATCGCCAGGCCACAGTACAGTAACAGTACATGCGCGGGTAATACTATGATGATATGAGGGGAGAGGTAAACACCACCACCGGTGACGCGGCCCACGCAGGTACTGTGTGCAACCATCCCCGTGAGTGCCGTAGTATGTGTATGTGTGCGGTGAGGGTGCCGTGTGTGTCGCTGTGCAAGTGTAATGTGTGTGTCTCCATAATATGTGTATGTTGGTGCCATGTTAGAGGCAGAGTGGAATAATATGTGTAGGCATACAGTACATTAGCCACAGGCATATGTACACCAGTAGTCCCAAAGTAGTAGTGAGAGCCCCACCCTGGCTAAGCGTGTGGCGACGTATAACGATACAAAGTGACAATGTCCCAGATTGTAGCACAGGAATATACCCCACAGGAAATGGAAAGGACGTATGTACTAATCATGACCGTATGTATGACACCGATATGCTAATTGCAAAACGATACGTCGGCAAAGTCACACAGCAATAGGTATGTACCGCAGAAATACGTATGTGCTACCTCGGTACTGACCGTGGCCACGTATCGGCCTGTAAACACCGCTGTGTGTTCTACAAGTGTCAAACAAGCAATCCCCACCTGAATAGGTGGCAACCACTGGTAAACAGGCCATCCCAAGAACAGGACCACAATGACTGTAAATATCTGGGACAGAATGACAAGGGATAGTCATCACGTACAAACAACCGCTGATATACCACAGATGTGACGGATTAATACATGCATGAAGCACACACGCAGGCGATACCAACACCACATGACAACAACACAACCTACACTCCCAGACCAACAGACAATTAACTGTCAACTCCCCAGGCAGGGATGGAGCACACAGACAACCATACCGTGTATGTAGAGATGCAAGGCCCACAACCCGTATCCGTCACCTACAACCTCCGATATCCCCCATCGTACATATTAAAGGGATACAAGCCATAATAGCAGCACAAACATACAGACAGTCAATGACATCTGCATAACCGCAACATCTCGCGTGGGAAACACAATCAAAAGCGGATGCATACTTGCATGCATTGTTTAAAGGAATACAACAGCCATGTTACACATCCGAATGTAAAACGCCATCAACAGACGTCGTCAGGACAGGGACACCCACATGTCGAACCAAATACTATACCCAACACACACAATCCACGGCTAACACCACTGTGAAATGTACCTGTCGCCACACATAGCGGCTGCAGTTACACATAACATAACACAATACAGACCATCTCCATGAAGGTAGGGCAAATAGCCAACGCCCAGGTGAGGAATCCAACCATACCCCAGTTACGACGTGTAATGTCTGAATGGAGTAAATGCGCAGGTGATATGCGCACAATTACACACTGAGGAACAGCAATTGGTGGGATGAACCCACATGTTGCAGGTATCGACGGATATAAGGATGACTCCCAGGATATTCAAACCATATGCTCATACCGAACCAGCAGTGTACAACCAAAAGAGTAATAAATAGGAATACCGATACATGGAACGAAACACGGAACAAAACACCGACAAGGTATGTAGAACACACGATATGTACGGATGTGTAACGCATGATGTGTATGACGAAGCTGTACTGTATGGGAATGGTGTTTGTAAGTAATGACACTTGTCCATAATGCAGAGAGTGGTGAAAGGTGGTTATGTAGTGCTATCCTGCTGAGTATACCAATGACTGTGGACACCGTGTGCACAGCAGTGGGACATCATGTACACAGCCGAGACACCACAAGGGCTGCCACAGGGGCATTAGAGAACAATGCCAGACCACACGCCGATGCTGGCAGTGGATGTCCAACAAGGAAGTGCCATAGCAGGGGATAGGACATGTATGTATACTGTCACAGCACACATGTGTATGGGCATATACCGTCGATGTCATACGTAATGTGCGCCCGACGTGCACGTATGCCTTGCAGTAGGGGATACTATGTCAACTATGTGTAATGTAAAGCTGTCATGGTGGATATGACAGACATTATACACAGTATCACAGGCATATCATGCATAATGGAGGTATTGCTTATTGGTATGTACAATAACAGGATACATATGGCCTGTAGGTATGGGACAGAGTAGTAGCATCATAGTCATCCGAAATGGAAGGAACACCAAGTAACCATGCCCAAATGATCTGTAGCAGGTGCATCGTGGGCAACAATGAAGTCTGGCAGGTCCATGTGTAAACACATGTGCAGTGTACACAGTAGTGTCACCTCCCCATGGTAGTGTCCTGTGAACAGCAGAGGCGGGTGTCAACTGCATGTCTAAGGGAGCTATCACATGAACAGTGCCACTGTGTGTCCCTGTGGGATGTGCACAGGACCTATGTTCCACAGCATGGTGTGTGTTGTGTCTGCAGAAGTAACACAGAAGCCCAGCCCATGCAGTGTGGCATGTGTGCACATATCCATGAGCAGTCCGTTCACACTGCCCACCGCAATTGTCATGTATGAGGAGTATATGCATCAGTAATGCGGAGGACATGGTCCGTGTCAGAGCAGAAGACACCCCTGTGTATGTGGTATGCAGATGTGTACAGATGTGTTTTCCATCTGTCAGCCGCATATGTAAACCGTCCGAGCCTGGTACACATCGTGGCATGACAATGCTGTGCCATGTAAAGTCGTAGCCATTGTGGAAGGTACACCATAAATGTGGTATTGTACCCTTGACCGTGTGTAGATGTGTGTTTGCCACAGGTACAATGGCTACCTATGTACCAGCATCACACACAGTACAGATAGGTGTGGCCCTGCAGAAGTGTATCCATGCCACAGTGGAATACGGTAACCACAGGACCGTGTGGAGCATATGTGTGTACAGCAACCATGTACAATGTGATATGTATGTACGGGGCCAGTATCCATGTGATAGTCAGTGGGTGAATGTTGCTATGCAAAGGTGATGTGCATGCACCATGTGTCATGCATCCTGATGCCATGACACCCACATGATGTATCTGCCACACTGACACCCGTATGGTCATTATCGGTATGAGCTGGTGGAGCTATAATGGCGCCAGGTATGTAGGTATGTAGGTGTGGGATATCTAGGCATGGACAGTACTCTGTGACAGCATGTTGTGTATGTAAGCAAATAGTGAACATGAGGGGCCCCATGACTGAGGACTGTGTAATGCCATATGTACCTGACATGTAGTAGGTACTATGATATGCTTGCACCACTGTGTGTCCTGTCCAGGAGTCATATAGCCTAACATCCTGAGACACAGGGTATGATGTGCAGGTGGATGTGTACGTTGCCAATACCAGAACGTGGAATGGTGCTGAAGGGCAATGTGAGGACAACGTCTGATGTGTTGGCCTCTGTACCACCCCAACCGCCCATGCAATGGTATGACAGGTGGCCAGCATGTGTATGTGGCATGCTGTGGCACACACAAGCCCAACAAGGGTGCCAGGAAAGGCATGGAGGCCATCAATGTGTGCGTGAAGCACGTTCATGAGGATGTGCCCCAGTGCCATTCAGAACGGTCCAGTCATGGGTGTATGAATGCAGTCCCACACGTGCAATGCAGTGCCACCCATGGGTAGTGCGAGAGACGCGGCTGTGCGGTGGTCAAGGTACACAATGTCCGACAACAGGCTAGCAGTGAATATAGTGGGCTGCTGCGGAGACACATACCAAACAGGTTGGTAGGACATAACAGCTAGGGACATCGGAAGGTGACATCGGGCCAGTGTCCCAGGACATAACGTGTGCATGTCAGTACCATATATGTGTCCACAGGGACACTACGATGTCCATGTATGGATTGCGAACCTGTAGTGAGTGAGAGTGTGTATTGTTGGTAAGTACACCATCGCCTGGCACGTTGCCAACATTATCTCGGTCTGCAATGCCTGGGTGACTATTGAATGTGACATTGAATGTGGATGTAGCCAAACAACACAGACATACCACCACACTGCCTGAGGCCCCCACACTGCAATGTGCGGCAGTCATGTGTAGCTAGCCTTGGAGCATGTGATGGACCTCGAGGACCCACCATGGCTGACAAGTGATGCACCCCACACATGTGAATATACACCACCATGCAACAGCCTGCACATGTGCCCATACATCAGATGTGCATGGAACATGACCACCACCGTGGCGTCTGTGAAAAGGTCAGTACCGCCATGTCTCTGTGTGGAATAGCATGGTCCCTACCATTGTGTACATGCTACGGAAGTGCACTGTGGTATGTGTCAGCATATGTATGTACACTGTCCATCTGCCGGGGTGTCATGCCATTAACAACTGCTGTCAGCAGAAGTCAGTAGTACTGGCTGTAGTACACATGTTCCGTGTATGCTGCGATGGGTGTGTGTCCAGGGTGTGGCTAGCAGGGCCGTGAAGCATATGTGTTCATCCACCAAAGGGGGGATAACCCCCGGTGCAACACACCAGACACATGCTGAGGGTAGTGTAGGTATGGTATGTGTTGTGTAATGTGTCAGCCAGCTGGGTGGAGTGCATGCCTCAAGCATGTGTAGGTACATGGGTGTCCATTCTAGGGAAGTGTGGGTTGCTCTCAGCACATGGCAGTATCAGCTGTCTGAGGCCCAATGTACAGTATAACAACACAGACAGCATGTAACCTGTGGTGTACAATGTCAACTCTGTTGCATGTTACAATGTGTCTAGCGGTCACAAACATGGGTATCTGCACATTGAGCACCTATGATGCATTGTGTTTGGCAAGTATCCAGGATGTGTGCAAAACACTGTGTGATGTGGGATCCCCTCACCTGTGTGTGTTGCAGTCCAGGTATGTGCCTGGGAGGTACGATCCATGTACAATCTGTACTCGCAGGCGTGCTGCGCAGAGCATGGAGGCAGGTCCCAGTCACTGCAGATGAATGTGAGTGGTGCACTAGTGTGTGTACCTTGCTTGTGTGCAGCACAGTGGAAGATGCAAGCATTGTCCCACATGACCCCATGCCATGCCTGCCTGTTACAGCCCTGCTGGAGACAGTTATGTGACACCGCCACAGAGGCAGTATAGCATGTGAAGATGTACATGTGTGCTCCACACCCCAGGCAGATGGCCGCAGGTCATGTGTGCCACAGCAGTGTGGTCGACCAGGACTGTCATAGCGGTCAGATACCACATGCCTGTATAAGTACAGTATGAGCATAGGCAACAGTTGCAGTGACACAGTAGGTCAATGTACAGTGTCCCTGTGTTCAGACCACTGCCTACTGTACACTTGGCTAGACACACACCCAGAGGGTGAATACACCGGTAAGCCATCACATGTCCCAGTACATATAGCCTGTGTAATGCCATCACAGGGTGGTCACAATAACACGTTGTATGAGAGATATGTTGTACCAGGTGATGTGTCATGTGTGCATATGTTGAGTTGCACAGCTGTTCACACGTCCGCAACATATCAGTGCATGATGCCTAGTGTAACATGATGTGTGGAACTGCACTGTGATTCACAACAGGGTCATCCGAGACAGGTGTGTTGTGAATGGTGTAACCCATGGTTCCATGGGATATACACCGGTGCTGTTGGCTTCCATGCTGGGGGCCACCAGTGGTGCCTACAGTGGTCATACAGACATACTGCACACATTGTTCTGGCAGGAATGTCCATTGTTGTAGATGATGTGTTACTACGTGAAGGTAGGTGTGTTTTGTGAATGTTACCCATCCAGATGTGACCATCAGGTGCAGTCATGGTTGTCGACAGCATCACACCCATCCACAGCTGTCAGCACCCTGTCCCCAGAATGGGTGTCAGCCACCCTCGTACTGTGTGACTTATGTGCAGATGGCGGAACACCTACTACTGGCTGGCTAACAGTGTCATCTAGGAAGGCTATGTGATGGCTGGAATACGCTGTTCTAATGTATAATGATGATATCCCAATGAAGTACATGGAATCACATATAGTAAGCCATGGCTGGCATGTAAACCATGTACAACAATGACTGTGTGACAGACACAAACAATGCGGAGCCATGTTGAACATGCACCCATGAGAACACCAAATGAGGTATGTTGCACATATCAATGTACAACTGTCAGCTATGGGCACAGCATGGATGCAGACGCACATCCCCACAGGCAGTACCACTCCATGTAGGTAGGGGGCATTGCACGAGTACATGTGACAGTTGCTGTACCGCCACATGTACTGCTTATCCGTCATATAGGGGTAGCAGTGGTACGTGACTGTTGGACATGCCTGTACATATGACCATGTCCCACAGGATATGTGTTACGTGTGTACAACACCTGTTGTACCGTCATCAAGCTGTGAAGTGTATGGCTGCCAGTGTACCTGTGTGACATGTTGTGCAATGGGTGCAAAGGTACGCAGTAGTGCATTGCATGCCCACATGTCCCACACAGGTGCATAGCCTGAACATACAATACAAAGAGGGTGTTGGATCATAGCAACCCACAAGAGGAGATGGGTACGGGTGGCAACCCACTACCACCTGTCCAGGTAAGGTGTGCATGTCCATGACACATTAGCACCTGAGATGTTAGTAGTACAGCTGTACAGGGCAGCATGCATATTCGATCACTAATACCCCTGCATGTTCCACCACTGGCCTGTTGACAGACAGACACCAACACAATGTGCAGCATTGACATATGCACAGCACATCACCGCTGGCTACAGTAGAACAGGTTTACCGTGTAGACACGTGCACAGAACATCTGCGCCAGCCACAGTCAAACACGGTATGTGTTGAACCCCACCATCATTGTAGCCCATGCCACAGACAGATGTTCATGCATCTGTCTATGTACGGCTGGGAATGTCCCTGGCCTAGCAGTATAGCTGTGTCAGTGTTGCGAACAACATACTGAATGGGCTGGGTGTGTGAGGTGTGCATCATACGTGTATGGTCCGATGGATGATACCATCAGTGCCCCCGCTATGTGAACATCCCTGTCCCCATAAATGGATACCTATGCTGTGCCCAACACCACGGTCCCTGTGGGAGGGATGGTGCTGTGTGGTGCACCTGCTGACATGGCATTGGCAGCAGGCACTGGATGTAGATATATGTGGTACCCATGTCAGGCCAGGGTACCATCCATGTGCACGGGATATCATTGTGTGGGCACATACAGCACTGTGTTGAACAATATCACAGCACATAGCACCTGTCAGGGGTAATGTGTATGCATGGATGTGCGATACCAGCATGCACCATACACACCCCCACCAAGCAGCATGCTGCCTACCTTGCAGAAGGCCATTGTCCACACCATGATGATAGACATGTGTAATGTCCATATACACATAGCAATGACATATGGAATGGACAGCCACCCTCCCAATATCAGTACCCCTGAGGTGGGACACATCCCTGTGCCATGTATGTGACATACCCTGCCATACCATGCAGCCCTGTCCAGCAAGGCTGCACGTGCCATCACAGTCATACATGGTGCGATGGCCAAATGGCACTTGCACTATCAACCATCCAGAGCAGTAATGTGGCACTGATGCACCTTGTGGTGTCACAGGTGCTGTGTGTTGGCGTGTACAACGTGCGCGCACATGCTATGTCTGACCATCCCTGCTAATGTCATATGATTACACAATGTCCCATGTGTATCACATGTGCAATACAGGTGAACCGTGGCAGGTTGTCCAACACCTGTACAGTGCTGTGTAGATGTACATGGCACAACACATGCATGTACAGGTGTTCACGTGTATGTGTACAGTGCCACCGCTGACGTCCATAATGGCTGCGTCTGTGATGCCTAGCTACATATACACAGCATCCAGGTGAACAGTAGAACTGTGTGCACATTGGGACACATGCCAACTGGTATGAACACAGGTGCAGGCAGGTACACATGTCCACAGCAGGTTACCATCAACATGGTGTGTGTACAGTGTGATGAGTTGACACACAGACATGATATGATACCCGCTGCTTAACGGTGTGACAGCAACACATCAGCTGTGTCAGTGCCATGATGCATCGCAGAGATTACTGTGCAGATGTCGTACATGTCATAGCAATGTATGTCCAGCGGTATGCCAGTACATCAGTATAAATGTGACCTGTCACCATCATTATGTCTTACAGATAATGCCTCATTCATGGCTGCCAGCCTTCAGCCGCCAGAAGGATGACGTAATCATACCGTTGCTCCATGACAACTATGACCTGCTATTCAGCCATGTTCCACAGCAAGCACAGCAGCGGGATGACCTGTGGCAGGATATGCGCAGGAGGGTGAACGACGTGGGTGGCAACAACCGCACCTACTAGCAGATACGCCGACACTGCACGGACCTAATACGGCACGCGAAACAGCGTGCCACCGCAATCGCCAGAGAACAAGGTGGAACAGGTGGTGGGCCACTAACCCAGCCCCCACTCACACACACGGAGGTGCTCCTGGCCAGTCTGGGGACACCCAGGGAACATCATGCAGAAACACTCGCTGCCATCGTGGAGGTGGGTGTCTCCCAACCAACGAGCCTGGAGCTGCCTGGTAAGTCAGTCTTGCATATGTGTATGATAACTGCCGTAGGTGTGGTTGTCACAGTACACCACGTAATGTACCAACACATGCCAGGTATATGGCCACACAAGCCGCATACTACAGTATGCTACGTTGTGTTTGCAGACGTGTGCATAACACATGCTACCACACAGGTACATGATGTGACATGCACAGTGCTTACTGTGGCTACAGTCATGGATAATGTTTATACTGTTGTGTTGCCCCTATACAGGTACCTCTGGCGTGTTGCACAGCCATGGGTTCGTCGCAGGTGAGACTGTTGTTAGTAACAGGCATGTTACAGTGTATAGATATTCACCATGTGGCCAGGTATGACATGCACACCTGGGTTCTGCTCCAGTCACGGTATACAGGTTGCACCATCAGACACACACGCCACCCATGTACAGTAGATACAACCGTTAGTATACACCGGCATGAAACCACAGTACCTGTCAGTGTGATATGTGCAGTCAGCTATGCATACAATGGTGGAGGTGCTCTACAATGGATGCATATGTAGTATGCATTGGAATGCCATTTGTGGTACGCACAAAGTACCACATAGTGAGCTGTGATCTGGCCAGCACACAGGTGTTACCAATGTGACATATGCCTCTGCATTGTGTGCACACGTTGTGACATGACACATGACATGTCCTACGCACGTGGTGTTCTGTCTGCAATATCGTCACACCATGACATGACCTACGCCCAACATAGCAAACATCCACACTGTTGTCTGCATAGCCCTCTGGATTGTGACACCTCCAACTTGTATGGGTGTATGTCACATGGGCCACCACAGGGACGGGTACACGATGCCCATCACACACAATTGTCCATGACCCAGTCAAACATGGCCATGGGTGATAGCTACAGGCATGTTGCCACACAGTACGTCTGGAGTGGATAGACACCATTGCACATTGTCCACACATAGTGTGATCACAGTTGTAGTGGACCACCTGTACATTTGATGTGGTACACCAGACAACCGGAATGCCTGTCTGCAGCCACCGGAGGTGCCACCAATGTCTACCATATATGTGCTGTGGAACAGCATGACTGTGTTGCAGACATGGCAATGCAATGCGTCCATGTTATGCATCGCACAGAAACATACCTGTGTCCTGCTGCCATGCAGTGGCACAGTGCCTGTACTCCCCACTGTATAGCTATGTACACGGCTCACACCAACCAAACCTGCACAGACATCTCTGTTACACATGCATTCTATCTGTAGCCTGTACACATAACACTGCACTGTGACGTCCAGTATGATGCGGTGCATGTGGTGGGACACCATTGTCACATGTCCACATGTTATCGCACATGTTGGCGGAGTACATGTCAAAGTGATGCCAGCCATGTGTACTGTTAACCTGCCTGTGGCCACACGGTGTATCACGGTGATGCATGCAAACTACCATGAATGTGTGTACTGCATGCCTACTGAAATGACACCTGCTTGATGTAGTGTGCACCTCAGGGCAGTATGCATACTACCACTATTAATGTCTGGCCTGCATTCACTGAGCTGTGGTGTGGGAATGCTGCATGCCATCTGCAATATCACATGCATGATGTGTCTGCGTGTGTGTGTGTCTGCGTGTGTGTGTCAGCGTGTGTGTGTGTGTCTGCGTGTGTGTGTCTGCGTGCGTGTGTGTGTCTGTGTGTGTGTGTGTGTGTGTGTGTCTGCGTGTGTCTGCGTGTGTGTAATGTATCTTACAGTATGTCTTTGTATTCACAGGTGGTGTAGGTGTGTTCCCCTCCTGCGGTCCATCTGATGCTAGTGTCCCCACAGATACTAGCGGTGATGACCATATGCATGAGGCACAGGCAGGGTTGTCAGGGGCAGAAGCTGTGCCATTGGTTACCATCCCACCTATGTCCCCTTCATCTCCGCACACGGTTCTGATGCCGACACATACCACATCACTGTTGCCCATAGAGGAAGGACAGTCAGCGTCTGTTGGCATTGAGCAGGAATGTGTGGTGGCTACAGAAGGTGCGCGTACACACCATGTTGCCAGTGTAATGACTGGTGATGTGCCACACAGGCATGTGGCTGGTGCTGCTCGTAGGAGGACCTCTGGCAGACATGCACCTGCTTTACAGGGTGCAGCAGCTGGTATCACCAGATGCATGTTCCAGACTGTAATGGCGGCACAGGCACGTGCTGAACGGCAGAACCAAGAAGGGCAGAGGCTGCAGAGGGCCACAATCCATTCCCTAAATGAGAACATCCAGTCATTGGCAAATGCTCAACAGCAGATTGCTAATGTACTGGATAGGCGATTAGGTGAGAAGGTTGGAATCCTCGACCGAGGCATGTCAATCCGCGAGCATGAGCTGTCTGTGCTGGAACACCTGGTAGGGGTGAGGCATAGGACATGTGACTGTAGGCCAGCAACACCACCTAGTGTAGGTCGACGTGTGCGTGCCACCTCTCATGCCCACTCACACAGTGCCAGTAGCAGCAGCAGTGGATCTGGTGCTACACCAACCACACCAGGACACAGCAGGCCACATGGACGTGGCCCTGGCCGGTCCCAGCGTGGACACGGTTCCAGCGGACGTGTCATCGGAGAGTGGCCACTCCATACCTCCACCGAGTAGTGCCCGTGCGACCCCAAGCAGGCACGGGTCACGTGGCCGCAGACAGACACAGTGAGCCGTACAACCTGCACTGTACAGTCTGGGGCTGCCAAGTACACCCCGTGTAGGCATCACAGATGGCTGAACTGTGTACACACATACCCACACACGGCAGACACAACTGTAGGGCTCCACCACATCCACATGCATTCTGCACAATCATGCCCAGTAAATGCACCGGCCCTTACATACACACATGATGTCATCCATTGGTACAGCCTATGCCCCTGGCACACATATCACCCTGTGCATATGATGAAGCCTCTGCCGCATCACTGTCATCCACACCATCGGTGCACAGTTATGCAAATATATTCTGATGCACAGGGTGGACAAGATAGTGAGAGGTGTATGTGATACCTGTGTACGCATAGTGTGTGATGTGTATGTTGCAGTGGTTGTGTATGACAAGTGACAGGTGCGCATGTGACGTGGGTTGTGTACTGTCATCATGCAGCAGACATACCATGTAGTGCAGGTGCAGCATGCATTGAGCTGTGTACACGGTATGTGTGACGGTTACATGTGTAGCACCATGTTGGTTCTGTTAACCTGTATGCCTCATATGGTGTACTCGCATGTGCCTACTGGGAGCACTGTTATCAGTCCCCCAAGTGTAGCTGTGGGTTACCCACAGGCACATCTGGCAATATCAGCATACCACAGGTACCTGCAACCTGCCTGGACACCTACATAGGTACATAGGTGCATAGGTACATACCAGGCTATGTGCCCTACGGCATGTGTAAGCCTAGCCAGAGTGTGTGTGGCTTTCACCACCCCTTAGGATGAGGATACTCTATCCATTGGTCTGCTGTCCCTCTGCCCAGCAGTGACACAGAGATGATGCCTGGGGCATACCTACGATCTCCCATCCACACGTCAGGATTACTCTTGGACAGAGTCAGTGAGGGGCTCTGCTTCACAAGGGCTGGGAATCTGTTCCATGGTTTAGGGAGTCTCTGGGCGATGAACCTGTCCCTCCAGCATGTCCTATTTATGTCCGTGTTGAGGTTTCTGTCTGTTGCTCTCGTGCCCGTGGTTGTTTGGATCCTAGGAGGTGGAACATGTCCATGACACCCAGGTCGGACATGGCCATGTATGTCAGGCACAGATCACCTCGGAGCAGACGGTATGAGAAGGTATAGAGCCAGAGTCCCCTCAGTCGGGCAGCGTGTGACATATGTTTCAGCACCTTTATCCCTGTGTTGTGGAATGTTTGGGGTCCTTCCGAGTGCTGCAGGTGTCGGGTTAGGTACATTCCGAATGTGGCGTTGTACCCAATCATTTGTCTGATGCGTGAAGAGTACAGGGGTTGAATGACCTCCCCTGATGTGGATGTGAATCCCTTCATGACCAGGTGGGCACAGTGGAATGTCTTCCCAACCACATTGGCAATGTGAGTGTCAAGAGAGGTTACCGACAGGTTTGGTACCCAGGTCCCTGATCACGTCCACCATGTTTAATGGATTACCACCTATGTGGTAATTCGGGGTGAACATGTCTTTCCCAAAGGGTAGGTCTATACCTTCCCTGGCATGTCGCTTCAGGCCATGGCTCTGGCACCAGTTATCCATTTCTATGAGACCTCAGGTGGATGTCCGTGTCTGATGGGGTGTTGAGTATGGTGGCCGGTTTGCAGTCATCTGCATACCTTGTCTGCCACAATCCCCCTATGTTTGCATGCACGTCGGAAAGTTGAATGCCGAACTGGAGGGGGCCCAGGACTGAGCCCTGTGGGCCACCACTCGGGACCGGCTTGGAGTCTGACATGGCACCAGGAACACTAACCCTATGGGTTCTGACCTTCATCCGGTTGGCAACCCATCGTGTGACATATGGCTCTACATCTACGCTGTACGAGGGCGGCTGACACCCATTCTGGGGACAGGGTGCTGACAGCTGTGGATGGGTGTGATGCTGTCGACAACCATGACTGCACCTGATGGTCACATCTGGATGGGTAACATTCACAACACACACCTACCTCACGTGGTACATCATCTATCAACATGGATGGACTGCCAGAACAATGTGTGCAGTATGTCTGTATGACCACTGTAGGCACCACTGGTGGCCCCCAGCATGGCAGCCAACAGCACCGGTGTATATCCCATGGAACCATGGTGCCCACATGGAGTGTGGTTCGAACGCTGTCGCCAGGTCATGGTAGTCTGTGCAAACCGACGTACCCCCATCAATGGCCTTAGTGACTCCTCCAAACAGGTCGACCAGGTTCAGGAGGCAGGATCTGCCCTTGACTAAGCCGATGTGGGTATGTTCCAGTATTTGTCGTTCCCCAATGTCTTCATTTATGGGCTCCATTATGGACCCCTCCATTGCTTTGCAGACAAGGCTTGTCAAGCTTATAGGGCAGGGATGTACAGAGTCCATAGGAGCACCGCCTTGGTGGAGTGGAACCACAGTTGCCGTATGCCATCCATCGGGTACGTAGGCTGTAGTAAGGCTAAGATTAAACAGCAGCCTTATGTGCGGGTTGAGGCCCTCATTGAGGTTGTGTAGCACACAGCCGGGGACACCATCTGGTCCCATTGATGCTGTGTTCACTGCTTTACAGATATCAGCTCTCACCTGGGCATTCGAGATGTTTGGGAGGCTAGACTCTGGTGGGATAGATACGTCCCCTCTTGGGGGGGGGGTAGATATATGCATGGAACCTGTCTGCCAGTTTGTTGGCAATGTCTGTGGGTTCAGTGATCATTGTACCATTCTGGACTAATTCCGAGCATAACTGTGGGCTTCCACCCATGTTCCTACCATAGCTAAGGAAGGCCTTATGGTTGTCTTATGTGTCCTTTGCAAGTCCAGTCCCACAGGCGGCCTTGGATGATTGTATGAGTGATCATATGTTACCGCCAGTATTAATCAGTGATGCCTTCCCTGGTAGTGATATTGCTCTGTCATGTAGTAGCTTTCACCTCTTGTTGTACAGTTTGTTCATGGCTGGGGTCCACCAGACCATGTGCCTGCCTTTGGTGGACAAGGTCCTGATGTTATCAGGGATCGCTTGATCCAGACATTCCTGGGGGTGCTCATAGAAGGCATTTTTAAGGGTTTCAGCAGCGTGGCCTGTGTTTACCACTGGCATGGAGGCCTTGTAGGGTACCACACCAGTCGTATGACGTGTGGGGTTCACTGTGGAGAGGTCTTCACTGTGGTCTCCCTTGCCGGTGTTGGGTGCAGGATGCGGATCTCCAGTGAGATCACTATATGGTCTGACCTCACCGTTGAGGGATGTACATCCTGTGTGGAGCATGTCTTCCCCATGTGTGATGATCAGGACTAGTATAGTTCCTCCTCTTGTGGGTATGGTGCATGGTTGTTCCACAGCATTTGGGTGTATGAACACCTGGAACCTTTGGTGTAGGGTGTTGTGTCCTGGGTAATGTTCCCGGTCTATGTATGGGTGGTTGATGTCACCCAATATGATGGTGTTGTGAGAGCATTCATACTCCCCAGTGTCTTCAGGAAGGCTGTGCGGGTATCCTGGGTTTGGGAGGGTGGTCTGTAGCATGCAACAAACTGTAGGGCAGTCCTACCCATGGTTAATTGCACCTGGATGGCCCCCGCTGCTACGTGCATTTCTGCCAACCTGGAAGTGTGGGTATCCTTCATGGAAATGGAGACTCCCCCTCCTTCTGTGTTCGGTCTGGGTTATGGTCCTGAACGCGTGATATGAGGTATGACCTGATAGTGCTGGGGTGCTCTCAGGAGCCCTGAACAATGTTTCAGTCACAGCACTGACATCGATGTCCTCCATACTGAGGAGGGCATTTGAGGGCGTGCAGCTTGGGCGTAGACTACTGGCACTGAGCAGTATTATCCTTTCTTTTTTCCAGGTTTGTAGTGTAGGGTGGTAGGTTTATCATTTCAGCCTTGCCTGCAGTGGGCACTGTGGGGGTGGCAGGAGCCTTTGCCAAACTCTTGAAGACCAGGGGCGACAGGTGCGAGCCATCCCTTGCGAAGGGGCATGGCGTGTCAAGCATGTCATCCCAGGCAAGAGGAAATTGGATCCCCTCAGACTGACACCGGTAACCAGGCAAATTATCAAGGGTGATCATTCGGAGCCAGTATTGTGGCATCATACTTGATGGGGGTGGGATACTGCCCAGGGTCAGGGACATGCTGGCCTGGGCTACACAATCTGAGAGCCCCTCTATGTCTCCTTTCATGTATCCCAGGGTGGTATGTCTCCGGTCATTGACACCAGCATGGACAATGACCGCGTCATACCTGTACATGCTGCGGAGTGACCTGAGTGCGTGTGTTATGTGGCAGATTCCAGTGCCCGACAGGCAGCCTACTGTGATCATTCCCTTGTTCAGTCTGGTGGGTGGGACGTCGGTGTGTCTGACTATGGCGTCACCTATTACAAGTGTGTCTGGCATTGTGTGTAGCCTTTAGGGCTGTGACTGTTTAGCACACTGACATTGAGAACTATGTGTTGCATGTCCTATGTCTTGTGGAGGCAGTTGCTTGGGTGTCTGCTTCGGAGGCCTCGTTAGGTTTGTTATATGTTTTAACAGTGCCTCCGAGTATGTCTTAGTGTGTTCATGTGTTTGTTTAGCATTTGTGATAGTTCCATGTGGCACTGGGTTTGTGGTGTGCATGGTGTCCTTCCCCTCCCGTCTGGTCTTGCCGGTCATGGTTTGAGAGAGCTCAGCCCCCTGTCTGGCTATATAGTTGCATCTCTCACATGTATTATGTTTAGTGGGGGAGGTGCAGCTTGTCCATGTCCATGAGGCACCTGTAACATTGCCTCAGGACGCCCAGATTCACCATCTGAACAGGAGAGGTCACTAGCAATTGACCCTTCGACATGCCAGAGAACGTGAATGCATTTGCTGTGTAACTGGGTCAGAAGGCACCTATAGGGAAGTGGGTACTCAAGGGGATTCTAGGCTAGTGTAGTACTCCATCTAGTATACATGTACTTTACCTATGTAGGAATACTATGGGAGCAGGTGCTGAGCTTTTGTGATAGAGAACAGACAGTTGAGATTGCAAGTAGAGAAGTTCTACATGTAAACCTGCGGAGCACGGAGCCAGATATAGTGTAACATTGTTTACACGGTACATGACGCACATGACCACACATATACTTCACCTGACGCCTGTGGTCGGTGCCACAGGCTACGGTGGACAGAGACATCACATACATGGCATGACACAGTACAGGTATGGTGACATTCTGCAGGTATCGTACACTGTGTGCTGGCAAATGACCGCAGGTGTCACCTGTCAGCTGTGGTGCATGCTGTGCAGCAGTTGGATGCTGTACCAGTACAGGAATATGTCCGCAATCGCGGGGTGTACACCACTATGGCACACACCCCATTGTGTGCAGATGGGGACACCTGCCTGTGTGGTCAGCACCCTCACAATACAATGCACCCACACGCCATGTCACAGGGGGCGGTCTTGCACAGGTGGCCAGTATGGCTCACAAGTATGGCATTGACAGGGTTGTACAATACAGCACCAGTACGGGATGGTCACCCTGTGTGGTTAGTGTCCAGTCACAACACTATATCTGCATACACCCTCACAACAGGCAGCAGACATACACACATGTTGACACACTGACATGGTGGTGACCACACATGTCTACACGGAGGGATGACATGTTGCATGTACTGCACCATCCACATCCATGCACCCCACACTGAGGTATGTACAGATCTCTACCATGGTGTACAGTGATGTGTGGCACGTGGCACATAGTCCCCCCGATCTGTGGCATACATGGGCACACATTCCTGCACACATGTCGGTGCTAGGAATGCCACACCCGCTATATGGGATATGTGCAGGCGTGCAGCGGTATGTAGTGCATCATGCGTACCACCACTGTATCCAGCAGCTGTGCCGATATATGTACTTGGGAGGTGGTAGGGGTTACAGTGGCCATGTGACATATGGTCGATGACACCTGACTGATGGGTATGCATTATGGCAGCGCTGTCATGTAACGGCGACATAGCAGACTGTATGCACATGGCAGGGTAGGATGGTGTGTGACACACCTGTGACCACCACCTGCACACATGCCTGTGGACAGGTGTTTAAACACATGGTGTACACACATACCGCCATGCGTGCTGTTACTATGCCACCATATGACGGCCCCCATGATGGGTATGCATGTGGTAGGGGGTTGCAACTGTGTTATGGACATCGGACACCTCTCATGCATGGCTGCACCGTGCACAGTACATGTGTCACATGTATCCCCTGTTGCCATGTGTGTATGCATTGCTACATTGTGACATGGGTGTCGACATACATGGAACATGGACTGTGGTACGGTATCACTGCTGTCACAGGCAAACTGTACAAGGGTATGTGTCCCAGTCAACACCACTACACCCTGTAGGGGGTGCATACCACAGACATGTGTCCACCTTCCATTCGTGTGTGTATTACCGCGTACACCAGTGTTATGCATGTGGTACATCACAGGCTTCGTATGTGTCCTGTGTGCAGTCCATGCACACAGCCAGGCAATCACATATATGACATATCCGGACTTTGTTTCACTGTGGTACAGCTGCAGTCATGTGTCATATCTGTGTCAGGCCCGTGGTATGTGTGGAGCACACCTGTCCATGTATACCGATATGGGTGGACTACATCACACCTGTGGGATCATTGATAGTAAATGTGTACTCTGCATGACGGGCGTACACCGCCATATAGACCTGTGGACATATGTCACATGCTGTTGCTGGACCGTGAGGCATACTGCTGGACCGATGACATGGTGCTGGCATGGCAGCTACAGTGTTCACTGCAGTGTGTACATGTTCAGCATGCACCCGTGACGCCTGTGATGTCATCTGTGTGTGTACGTGTAACTGCATGTGTGTCCACCCTGTGCGTGTGTACGGGTTTACCTGGCGTGACTTGCGGTGTGTGCACTCCGACTGCATGCCGGACGGCGCGTAGCACATACTAAGTGTGTGAGCATGCCCGGGTTGCTGTTGTGTGGGTGGACACACACGATGGTCCACACTCTGCCCTTCCATGATTCCACCCCATGTGTATGCATGTCTGCACTCTGCAGATTCTAAGTGTGTGAGCATGCCCAGTAAGCAGCTGTGTAGATGGATACACAGTACAGTGCACACCGCGCCCGTCTGCGTTGATACCCCATGTGCATGTATGTTTCCCCTTTGCAACCGCCACGTCTGTGAGCATGCCCAGGTTGCTGTTGTGTGGGTGGACACACATGACGGTCCACAATCTGCCCTTCCATGATTCCACCCCATGTGTATGCATGTCTGCACTCTGCAGATTCTAAGTGTGTGAGCATGCCCAGTAAGCAGCTGTGTAGATGGACACACTACAGTGCATACCGCTCCCATCTGCGTTGATATCCCGTGTGCATGTATGTTTCCCCTTTGCAACCGCCACGTCTGTGAGGATGCCTGGGTTGCTGTTGTGTGGGTGGACACACACGATGGTCCACACTCTGCCCTTCCATGATTCCACCCCATGTGTATGCATATCTGCACTCTGCAGAGTCTAAGTGTGTGAGCATGCCCAGTAAGCAGCTGTGTAGCTGGACACACAGTACAGTGCACACTGCGCCCGTCTGTGATGATACCCCGTGTGCATGTATGTTTCCCCTTCGCGACCGCTAGGTGTGAGGGCATGCCCAGTACGCCATTTGGGGGTACACAGTACAGTCGGCACCGATGTCTGCTACTAGGCGTGTAGCCATGGCCAATGACATCCTGCATAGCCATGGTGACCATCCAGGTGAGTCATATGTGGTTGGTATGCCACAATGGCTGCCTACATCATGCACGCCGGTTGCCCTCTCATAGGGTATACTGTCTGTGGTGCATCCCGTATCCATGTCGTGATGTTGTGCTCCGTAGTTAGTTGGTATTCCCGAGTGCAGCACTACCGTGTTACTGTACGCCCACCTTGGGATGGTAACATGCTGTGTGACTGCGCACTCTGTCTTCATTCCCTATCGGCTGCCTTGCCTCTGCAGATGATATCATCCACCTAGGGGTATGCCTCCTGACAGTGCTGTGCTCAGTAATCTCAGTAGCGCGTTCTGTAAATGCATCATGCTGTAGTGTGTTCATATAGGTAGGCGTAGGTTCATCTCCCGGCCCTTCCCGGTGTGTGTGTGTGTGTGTGTGTGTGTGTGTGTGTTTCCAGCTGCCCTTGGTGAGAGTAGTTCCTTCAGTCGCTTCGCAACACATACCTTGGCTATTGGCATCTATTCCTTTATGGATGATGTCACCCGCCTAGAAGTATGCCTCTGACAGCGCTGTGCTCAGTAATCTTGGTAGCGCGTTCTGTAAATGCATCATGCTGTAGTGTGTTCATGTAGGTAGGCATAGGTTCAACTCCCGGCCCTTCCCCGTGTGTGTGTGAGGTGTGTGTGTGTGTGTTTCCAACTGCCCTTGGTGAGAGTAGTTCCTTTAGTCGCTTCGCAACACATACCTTGGCTATTGGCATCTATTCCTTTACGGATGATGTCACTCGCCTAGAAGTATGCCTCTGACAGCACTGTGCTCAGTAATCTCAGGAGCGCGTTCTGTAAATGCATCATGCTGTAGTGTGTTCATGTAGGTAGGCATAGGTTCAACTCCCAGCCCTTCCCCGTGTGTGTGTGAGGTGTGTGTGTGTGTGTGTTTCCAGCTACCCTTGGTGAGAGTAGTTCCTTTAATCTCTTCACAACACATACCTTGGCTATTGGCATCTATTCCTTTACGGATGATGTCACCCGCCTAGAAGTATGCTTCTGACAGCGCTGTGCTCAGTAATCTCGGTAGCGCATTCTGTAAATGCATCATGCTGTAGTGTGTTCATGTAGGTAGGCATAGGTTCAACTCCCAGCCCTTCCCCATGTGTGAGGTGTGTGTGTGTGTGTGTGTGTGTTTGTTTCCAGCTGCCCTTGGTGAGAGTAGTTCCTTTAGTCGCTTCGCAACACATACCTTGGCTATTGGCATCTATTCCTTTACGGATGATGTCACCCACCTAGAAGTATGCCTCTGACAGCACTGTGCTCAGTAATCTCGGTAGCACGTTCTGTAAATGCATCATGCTGTAGTGTGTTCATGTAGGTAGGCGTAGGTTCAACTCCCGGCCCTTCCCCGTATGTGTGTGAGGTGTGTGTGTGTATGTTTCCAGCTGCCCTTGGTGAGAGTAGTTCCTTTAGTCGCTTCGCAACACATACCTTGGCTATTGGCATCTATTCCTTCACATACCTTGGCTATTGGCATCTATTCCTTTACGGATGATGTCACCCGCCTAGAAGTATGCCTCTGAGCGCTGTGCTCAGTAATTTCGGTAGCGCATTCTGTAAATGCATCATGCTGTAGTGTGTTAATGTAGGTAGGCGTAGGTTCAACTTCCAGCCCTTCCCCTATGTGTGTGAGGTGTGTGTGTGTGTGTGTGTGTGTGTGTGTTTCCAGCTGCCCTTGGTGAGAGTAGTTCCTTTAGTCGCTTCGCAACGCATACCTTGGCTATTGGCATCTATTCCTTTACGGATGATGTCACCCACCTAGAAGTATGCCTCTGACAGCGCTGTGCTCAGTAATCTCGGTAGCGCGTTCTGTAAATGCATCATGCTGTAGTGTGTTCATGTAGGTAGGCGTAGGTTCAACTCCTGGCCCTTCTCCGTGTGTGTGTGAGGTGTGTGTCTGTGTGTTTCCAGCTGCCCTTGGTGAGAGTAGTTCCTTTAGTCGCTTCGCAACACATACCTTGGCTATTGGCATCTATTCCTTTATGGATGATGTCACCCACCTAGAAGTATGTCTCTGACAGCGCTGTGCTCAGTAATCTCGGTAGCGCGTTCTGTAAATGCATCATGCTGTAGTTTGTTCATGTAGGTAGGCGTAGGTTCAACTCCCGGCCCTTCCCCGTGTGTGTGTGTGTGTGTGGGGTGTGTGTGTGTGTGTGTGTTTACAGCTGCTCCTGTAGAGAGTAGTTATTTTAGACGCTTCGCAACACATACCTTGGCTATCGGTGTCTATTCCTTTACGGATGTTGTCACCCACCTAGACATGTGCCTCTGACGGTGCTGTGTTCAGTGGTCCACGTAGCGTGTTCCATACGTGTGTCATACTGTTGTGCGGTTGGGTAGGTGGGGGTAAGGTCAATCCCCATGCCTGCCAGCTGTGTGTGTGTGTCTATGCTCCCAGCTGCATGGGTTCATAGGTTATGGCTTTAGAGTTTCCACAGAACACTTATATCCTGCCAACATCTCTGTGTTTGTGGATGGTGAGACGCAGCTCGTGGACTGTCTGTGTGCCTGCTGTGGTTGGCAACCTCCGTAGCGTGTTCTCCACGTGCGCCCTGCTGTGGTGTGGTGGGGTGGTGCTGTGTACGTTACACTCCCGGCCTTGCCACATGTGTCCGTCTGTATCTCTCTCGATGTATATATACATACTTATGTTATGCCCATAGCGCTGCTCTTGCATGGACAGCTGTCTGTCCCATGTATCACATATTTGCACGGCTGACACATAGAACTGTGGTACGATGCATATCCACTCATTGTCCATGCAGCGTCCGTATTCCGGCACGCCCTAGAGACATCTGCTGGATATCGTGGCAGACAGCTATCCTTGCTGTACTGACACTGTACCCGTACACGCCATAAACCTTGTGTATAATTGCCTGTTTATGGTGTGAGTATGTCTATCTGAGCTGTGTGCATGGTCGTGTGTATGTCCCGCTATAGCCGTCTGTGCAGGTGTCGCCACTATGGGTAATCCTTGTAGACCGCTGTTTCATGTGCACTTCAGCACATACCTGCAGACCGTACTATCCCTCCTACGGCAGCGGCCTTAGATCAACCGCTGCCCTAGGTGATAGGGCTCCATGGCGCCCACCACCACAACACATGGTGCCCCCATCCTGGTGTACCTACATGACATAACTACTAGAAAGGTGGCCCTGCTAGTGCGGCGCCCTAGGCAGCCGCCGGATTGGCCTATGCCTACGGCCGGCTATGAGCACATCCCAAGGCATACTTTTACATTCTGTGTTTTACAAAGGCTAGATTTTAATCCCAGAGGGGGGGACCTTATCAACTATACTTTAGAATGCGGATTGAGATGGATTATCAGGTGGAGAGTTGACCACACACCAGGGCTGAATGATGAAGCACAGATTAAGCCTCTTTTGAGAAGCAGGTGGCTTAAACCTAAATAACAGGAATGTAGTTTAGGTACAGCTATACATTTAACACCTATTAGTCCACTCTTTCAGTTGTTTACCACTGTTTTACATTGATATAATATACATATTTTCTATATATATTGTTAGATTTATAATTGATGAGAATTAGGCATAGTACAATATAATATAATACATGTTTTAATAGGATGTTTTAAAGATGTTAATATATGTGTGTGTATTTAACATTGTGTTTCTGCTTTATATGCTGGGGTTAATTGTTCATTGTTTGATGAGAAATTGACCAATGAAAGTGTAAGGAGGGATATTTAAAGCCTGGATGCTTTTATGTTATGTGTAAGTCTGACGGAGCCTAAGGGTGAAAGCGCTTACTTGTATATAAAGGAACCTTTTATACCATTTGGGCACTGTCCTGGACAATTTCTCGTTGACTGTTTCATCTACCTATGTGTTTTTGGATTGTGTGCCATAAGGTGCCAGCGGTTATTTTATGTTGATTAGGTGTATTCCATGGTCAATTGACATTAATCATATTAATTCATTAAAGGATCTTCTTTATAAGTGGGAACGCCATAGTTTAACCATCCTATGACCTTCCTAGTTGAAGTTGTTAGTGAGCCATTAGTATGTGTTCCACAGGTCGCCCATTTGTTCCGCATTATGGAAGCGAGTGATCCCCATTTTGGTGATGGCAGATTGAGAGCTGTGTACGCCGGTATTCGCATGACGGTCTGACTTTGTATGGGGAATGTCTAATGTAGTCCCTATCTGTATTTCCTGTGCTATGCCTTACTGCAGCTGTGTAATTCCACCAGGTTTCCAGTTATGGGTGCCATCTTGGTCGTACGCTTGTCCATCCATGGGAATTGCCTACTGGACACTGATATAGGGCTGTACACATTTCACACCTGCTTTCAGCATTATCCGGTGGATGCTTTGCATCATTACTGGGGAGTAATGCATGTGCTATACCCACATCCCTCCCACGGGGCAGGCCAACGGATTATCTGCCAAACAACACCGAGCCCCATTTCTGCATACCCAGGATCCCATGGCTGCAACCCTCGACGGTACACATTACACATCCTTCATGTGTGTGGGACTGGGATGTGGACGCACTTCTATGGACTCGACAATCTGGGGATTTCTGTTCATATGTCCTGCATTTCATGGACACTTGTCATCAACCTTAAA
The DNA here is from genome assembly GCF_019279795.1 of Protopterus annectens. Taxonomy (NCBI): domain Eukaryota; kingdom Metazoa; phylum Chordata; order Ceratodontiformes; family Protopteridae; genus Protopterus; species Protopterus annectens. Next base: position 336,379,023 of record NC_056731.1, on the reverse strand, counting down.
CACGCTGGTGGTGCATATGTCTAGCTGTGCCATAGTCACGGCTGTCATTTCTTCTGGGTCGATCGCAGCTGGTTGATATTGCGAATGGATCAACTTTTGGAGTCCTACAATGGACACCAGTGTGCATATGTAAAGTGTAGAACTTGTTGGACTGTCACCATCTGGCCAGTGGTTTTGACTGATGCTGTATGTTCCCCAATCGCGGATGTCTATTTGACTACCCATATTATGTATTACTTGGCCTATCTATATCCATGTGCCATTAAGCGGAAATACAGCAAACCTTGAGTCCTGGTCATCTTCATAAAAGACATTATTGAACATAAACCAGACCAAAACAGACGATGACAAAAACGATACATTCCACAGTCCAAAGATACTGAGCGCTATCACCCACTAACATGGGGCATCGTCAGAGTACAAAATACATTAGATAGTCGTCCCTTATATACTTCCTTCAGAGTCAGTTTAAAGACAATTAATCAATAAACTTGCTCATAGTTAAGTGGACAGTGCTCCAAGTCTTAATGATAAAGTGACATATACAAATCAGTGTTGCATACATTACTTAATGGAAACATTAATACAACAATGTGTTAATATAAATACAATATTGGTCAATACAATCAGTATATTGAAACATAGTTGATAATTGTTGTGAGTAAACCTTAGAATGTAGTGTGTTGATAATGATATTGTATATTAATGTGTATAATTGTTGCATTAAGATTCCAAATCATGGAATAAATAAGTACAATTAAATGCATATTTTGTATAAATATGAATGTAAATAAGAGTCACAATGTTAAATATAAATATGACTGTATTATAACTATATCAATATGATATGGAATAAACTGTAGTTGTTTACATCTTGTTTTCAAGTGACAAATCTATGTCCATGCGTCATATATACGGGCCGTCGGACTGCTGTGTGTAGATATATACATGTGAACCCCTCGTTTCATACCTTGCTTTGTTACTGTCTGTGGATTACCTGTGTACACACATCTATTACCATGCCATACCTTTCCACTGTACAGGTTCTGGCATGGTGTACGGCTGGTTGGCCTTTAATCTTGCTGTGTGTTACATTGACCTGTGTCTATCTGGCAATTCTCTGGCGTCTCATGTGAGACCTTCTTGCTTCTATAGGGACCTGATCCCATAATTGTGACGTGCTTCCACTGGCCATATATTTCTCTGTCGTCTGGGATCTGTGTGTAACCAGTCCTTTCAGGACACTTTCTATTGTTGTTCTTTTTTGGTTACATATATGAGTACTTTGGTATGTTGTGCTATTATTGTGTGTGGAGCATTTCTCCACAGGCCTCCGCTGACACTGGACATATATCCAGCTAGCCTAGCCCGGTCAACAAGTGTGAGCCAACTGAACACAATTTGTATGGGGGCACCTTCTGACAAGTGGGTCGGGTTACAGATGCATAACTGTCGTCAATCCATACTACTAACACACACGTTATTCTATCCACATTCTATGTTTGTCTTATCACATAGCATGTGTTTCTCACTATTTCTAATGGTACTTTACATGGCATTGCCCGATTCCATACTTTCAGAGGCTGACAGTTTTGAGACATGTATAATTGACGTGGAGGACACAGCCTTAACTTTCCCTGCTGTGAGCGGATCACACACGCACACGCGGACTTGCATTTCCTAATTGTGGGTTACGCACAGGCGCACATGCATAACCGTATTCTGTTTACATATGTTTACTGGGTCTGTGTGGTTACGTGGTCTGTGTTAGTTGTGACTGTTCCGGTAACATATCTCTGATCCGGTTGACGGACCTGTGCGGAACGCACTTTCACCTTTACACATATAACAGTCTTTGCGGCATGGACGCATTACGTACACATTCACATTTATATGTTCTATACTCGTAATTCAAACAGGACTGCATTCACGTTTGCCGGTTACTGTGACCACTACACGTTAGCTGTTCTGTCTCATTTATATGCATACCCATGGTACTTAGGTAAATTTACATATCCCCCCCCCCCGCACTCACGTATGTCACAGGCATCCATTCTCCTGCTGGGAAAGGTGCGGTACTACATGTTAAACATTCCTTATTCCCTCCCGCTCATGGCCCAGGATGCATATGTCGTGACCGCAGGGATATTCAGATCACAGGGGATTATATCCCCTACGCATACAGACCTTCGATTGTCAGGGTGTTCCTGTGGTGCTTTGGGTTTGTTCTTGTCCGCCTAGTGTACGGAACTGCCCTGACCGTGTACGAATGTCAGACGAGTCACATGGGCACGGTTTGTCCGTGTCTATGATACCATATCCCCCCCCATTATTCCTAACCGTGTGCTGATTGGCGGCGTGCCCGTTGTAGATCTTGTTATAGTAATTGCACACGGTCTGGTCGACCGGACCTATTTCCATTACTAAACCTCGGTATTTATAACCTGTCTCGCTATATTACATGGGTTTAACATTGCGTGACGGCTTTCACTGAGCCACGGACATGTCCGTTGCTTAGTTTGGGGCAGTCCTGCTCTGCTACACACATTTAATATGGCGGAACAGGTTGAACAGCTCAGCAACGGGGACATCGGGCTCTCCGTCGCTGTTTAGTATTGAATCGCTATGTTGACTTTGTTTCACATAGCGAGACAGTGTCGACATTGGTAACGGACATCTCACGCAGTACATCCGCACCACCGCGGGTGCCGTATGTCTGCGTTTGGGCGGCGGACAGGCATTATGCTGTGCCATTATGTCTGGGAATATATGGTTTCTTTCCATAGATGATATGGCATACTAGCAATGACCCGCGTCTGGGTGTGGGTACTGCTGTATTTACCCATGGCAAGAGCGGCCTTAGGTCAAGTGGTGCCCTAGGCAAAAGGACTCCATGGTGCCCCCACCACATCACCCGCTACCCCCATCCTGGTCTACCTACACCAAATAAATACTGGAAAAGTGCCCCTAGTGGAGCGGCGCCCTAGGCGGCTGCCTAGTTGGCCTATGCCTAAGGCCGGCTATGTGTGTGGTCCCTTGGGCATCGGCCTCGGGAACGCACCACGTCTGCCGTGGGTATATCTAGCATTACCCGCATCCGGGCGTGGTTTATTGCTATGATGTTCCATGTGTACGGACACGTGTGTTTGGACAACCTACAATAGCTTCTGCTATTGGCATACAATGCTGTGGGTGGTGCCGGTTACCATACATATGCCTTTCTCAAAAGCCGACTTCACACTTCTAAACACTAGTGTGGTCTCCTTTAAGGCCCCTGAGCCAGTGGTAAACATTACTCAAACCGCTGAATCACTTACATATGCCTTCTACCAGCACCTACAGGACTGCATGGATCAGGCAATCCCATACAAAACTGAGACTCTTTGTACCAAAGCCAAGCATCCGGTCTGGTGGACCCCAGCCATAAACAAGCTCTACAACGAAAGGAGGAAGCTACTACAAGATAGAGCAGAATCCTTGTAAGGTAAGACACCCTTGCTCATTATATGTGAAGAACTACAAGCTCTCATGAAATCATCCAGGGCAAATTCGACAGATAAATCACCAAGGACTCGAAAGACAATCATAAGGCCTTCTTTAGCTATGTTAGACACCTGGGAGGACACTCCCAGATATGCTCAGACTGGGTTCAGAATGATGTGAAGATTACTGAACCTACACACATTGCCAACATACTGGCTGACAGGTTCGGTGCAAACTTCTCCCCCCCCCACATGGAGAGATATCTATACCAGAGGATTGTAGCCCCCAGAACATCTGTAACGCACAGGTGGGAAATGCTCTCTCCAAGGCAGTAAACACAGCATCCATGGGACCAGATGGTGTCCCAGCTGTGTACTCCATGAACTCAATGAGGAATTAAACCCACAGTTAGGACAGCTGTTTAATCTTAGCCTCACCTCAGGATACGACCCAAGTAGTGGCGCAAGGCGACTGTAGTCCCACTTCACAAGGCGGTGCCTCCACTGACCCTGGTAATTACCATCCCATTAGCTTGACAAGCCTTATCTGCAAAGCCATGGAGAAGGATCATAATGGAACTCATAGATAAAGACATAGGGGACTTGCATACTTTGGATCCAACCCAGTTTGGCTTGGTCAAAGGCAGATCATGCCTTTTAAACTTGGTTGACTTTTTAGGAACAGTCACCAAGGCCATTGATGAGGGTAAAGCAGTCCATACAGCCTACCTCGACTTGGCAAAGGCCTTCGACACAATACCCCCCTCAGGTATCATTGATAAACTCATCAGCTTGGATGTAAACCCATATATCGCAAGATGGGTTGCAAACTGGCTAAGTGACAGAACCCACATGATCAGGGTTGCTGGCACCATGTCAGACTCACAGCCAGTCACAGGTGGTGTCCCACAGGGCTCAGTCCTGGGTCCACTCTTTTTCGGCATCTACATTTTCAAAGTACAAGCAAACACAGGGGGGTTATGGCTGACAATGTTTGCAGATGACTGCGAACTGGGTGCCATAGTCGGAAACACATCTGACACAGATATCCTTCAGGAGGGCCTCACAGATATGGATAACTGGTGCCAGAGACATGGCCTACAGCTAAATGCCAGGAAATGCATAGTCATACCCTTCGGGAAGAACAAGGTTACCCCTAGCTACCATATAGGTGGCAATCCACTGAGCACAAGAGGGAGTTACCAGGGATCTGGGGACCCAGGTTGTCAGTAACCGTTCGTTCGACACACACGTTGCTAAAGTAGTTAGGTAGACCTTCTACATTGCCCACCTGATCATGAAGGGATTCACATCTAGATCAGGGGAGGTCATCGTCCCCCTGTACTCATCACTCATTAGACCTATGATTGAGTACAATGCCCCATTCGGAATGTATCTGACCCGACACCTGCAGCAGCTGGAAAGGCCCCAACAGTTCATCGCCAAACGGATGCAGGGTCTCAGGAATATGTGTTATGCTGCCCGACTGAAAGGACTCCAGCTCTATTCAGTCGCATACCACTTGCTCAGAGGTGACCTGTGCCTGACATACAAGGCCATGTTGAACCCAGATTTGATGACTATGCTTCACCTAAAGAATCTAGATCCCTCAGAACCACAAGGGCAGGTGACTTAAACCTTGACACGGTCATTAATAGGACGTGCTGGAGGGACAGATTCATCACCCAGACACTCACTATGCTGTGGAACAACATCCCAGTACATGTGAGGCAGAGCACCTCGCTGGCCTTGTTCAAGAGGAATCTTGACCAATGGATGGGAGATTGCAGATATACCCCAGGGATTACTTCAGTGTCACTGCTTGACAGAGGTACAGTGTCACTGCTTGACAGAGGTACAGCAATATAATAGGCATAGTTTTCTTCAAACTGAAGGGGTGGCGAAGGCAACATAACTATGGGCTAGGCTTATAGATGCCCTTGGGTGGATAGCCTACTATGAACCTATGAACCTATGAACCTATGTTCATAGTTTGTCCCATTCACACTTGTCTATCCCCTGTCCTCATTCGTACGTGGATATTTCTGTGGCACATGATTGAACTATGTATTACCTGCAGGTATGCTGTGTACAGTGCACATATGTCACGGTTGATTACAGTGTATCTGTGTACCTACCTCTGTGATACTGAGGACTACCACACATCCTTCACAGCATTACATGCATATGTCCATACTATTATTCGTTGGCCTGTGGAGGGTTGTCAGGGCAACGGTTACATGTGTCCCTGTTTGTGCACACAGCATGGTGGTCTTTGACCGGCCTCCGTTGCTATCGTGGGATGGACAGTGGTGTTGGTGTGTGTTTGGGTTGTGTTTCCACTGCCGATACGTCAGTGGGGGGTGGGGTTGGCACATGTTCCTCTTTGCAGGGGGCCCCATCCTGGACATTTGTGTCATGCGTCGATACTTGGCACATGCCATATGTCCTGTGATATTCCCACAGTTGTGTATGCCTTCCTGCATTACTACTGCATGTTACTGGCAGTTTGTATCTGGTACGCATGGCTATTATGTTGGATAGCTTAGCCTATTCCCATGATATGACATACCCATTCATCCAGGCATATACGTGTTATTCAATCCTTTGCATTGGCCGTGGGTGTTTGGCCATCCGGCACCACTATTATCTACGTGTGATGTCCCACCTTCACCTTCTGTGCATGTGGCACCCTGTTGGGGTGTCCTGCTTGGTGGGCGGATGTTCCGCCCTATGTGTTGTGTTTGACATGTCTGCATAGCTAATCATCGGTACAGTGGCTGCACATACTGCTTTGTCCAGATGTGTACAGTTATGGACACCGTGGCGTGTGAACGCCTATGGGGTTTCGACAGGTCCATACCACATGCGGGATGTACACATTCTGCCGACACATTCACATGCAGCCATTTGGATATCAGTACCTGAGGTGGGATGTTGACATGTGGGTACATATTTGCACGCGTGGCACTGCCTAGGACAATACTTCATACTACATTTGAGGTATAACCACTGTGTGTAGGTGTGCAGCTGCGCAAGGCTGCTAGCTGGGTTGGGTGGACGGTCGTACATGGGTGCGGGTTACGTGCTATGATGGGGCTGTTGTGTATTACATTTGCATGCATGGGTTCTGCTTCTGGATATTATGCTTTGGCATACGCCGTCCTATGTGTATGCGATGGGCACGTTGCTGGGTGTAGTACATGTTGCTATGCACATGTTTGTCTGTGTTTAGGGTATCTGGTTTCCTTCTGGTTGTTATATAGACACGGCTGCCCGGCTGTGTACTCTCACTACTGCTGGTGACCATGCCCATGGGGCTACTTGTGTGTAGGTGCGGCGCGCTGACATGCTGTGGTACACCTTCACTGGGTATGCCCACTGACAGTGCATTGCGTGACGGACACGGTATTACGCGTATCCTTTGTTCCTTGGACGGGTACAATTTGGACTTCATGGGTTAATGTTTGGTTCTCCATTTTGTGTAAATGGGTACTATGTTGCATACTCTGCGTATGTTTCATTATCCACGGACACTGGCTGGTGCGGTTACTATTGCAGGCGGCCTGTGACAGTCAGCACTTTAGGTTGCTCCTCGCCTGCCAGCTTGGCCACGCCTATGGGCGCATCCTACTTGGGCTCGCGCACGTGCCCTCTGCACGTGGTTGTGGTTGCGGTGCACTCATTACTATGCATGTGGCACTGCTACGCCGATTATACACTGCACTGCCGGCGCACAACTTACACCGGCCTTGCGCCGAGCTTCATGAATCCGGGGGTCTGTTGTCTCCAATTTTAATACTTTTCTCCCTTCCACAGTTTTTTTTAGTATAATTGCATCTTTACTAATACAGGTGTTGACTGCTTTCTTGTGTCCAGGCTTGGATCATACACTCAGTGTGCTTTCACAATTAACAAATCCTGCTCTGAAATACTAATCCAGTTGATTATTTGTACTTTCATAAAATTAATGCCGTATGTTCCTTCTAGTTTTTCTGGTACAGCAAAAAAGTCACGTTTTCTCTTTGCACACCATCTTCTTATTCTACCATTTTTTGAAACAGCTCTTCTTGAGAAGTTTCCTACTCAGATTCTTCTTCATTTCATATTCTGATTTTTGCATGTTGTTATTTCATATGAATCGCTAGTACAATCTTTTATTTTTTTCAAGCCTTTATTTATTTGAGTTAATATATTCCTTTAATGTTTCATTTATATTAATCACCCCTGAGTACATTTGATTTATTTTTCCCCTAACTTACTGGAAGCCATCTCTTGTAGATAAAATGATGACTGAACTGTTTTTTTTGCTGAACAGCTACAGGATTCTTCCCAACCATTGTTTTCTCTTCACCTTTTCTGGCTGATTTTCTTTCAGGTTCTCTATATTTTTCTTTGCTGACATCCAAGCAGTGTTTAATGGTAAGTAATTGAATTTTACCCAAAACGTCAGTCTTCCTTTTCTCAATTTCTGTTTTCACACTGAAATTAAGTTGTTGGTCAGTGTGCAGTTTTCTTGAAAGTCCCACTGCAAATCTATTGATTGATCCCAAACACCACCCACATACTTCATTCACTATGTCTCTGGAATTGCTAACATGGTGGCTTAGGGAATGCTCCATGATGGCCTTTTTCAAGGCATCCTATAATCATATCTGATTGATCTGGCTTATGGCAATAATCATTATGAACCATAGTTGCTTTCACCTTAATCTGTCATTGTGATTTAGTATTTATTTTATATTTACGTATTGTAATTTAGCTTACAGCGCTTATCGGACAATACCTAAACAAATTTTAGTTTAACATTTCTTTTGCACCAAATACAAAAATACCACATATAGGTACTTTTCTTTCTTGGGAAGTGCACTGCCTGTGTGCATTTCTGTCATACATCATTTCTCAAAGTGACAGCAACATCACCTTTAAAATGAAAATACTGAAGATATTTAATGTACAAAAAAATGAGAATTCTGAATCTGAATGTTTTTTAATTTTTAAAATAAACAAGAAAAACATTATTTTCAAAAGTCACAGCAATTTCCACATATTCACACTGTGCAATATATTTTGTTTAGTCATTACATGCTCTTAATGATCAACAAGTTATACAGACTCAAATTTTTCATAGCATTAACTGGTTACAGTTTAACTGAATTTGCAATATGACTGTTTCACTAGGTGCACCTCATCATATAAATGTCTTTCTTTCTTTATTTATTTCTTTCTTTCTTTCTTTCTTTCTTGTCTTAACTATTTGCACAGAAGCCTTCTCACTATAGCTCCCCAATGACCCTCTATGTGTCATGTTTTGCTCGCTTACAAAGTGCTCATTTTATTTTGATACATAAGGGCTTAAATATTGAATGTAATTGGAAATGTATATTATAATGAAGGAATTTTTTTTAAATCAGTAGTTGGCACTTTAGGAGTTAATTAGGAGTTTTGAATGTGACTGATTTACTGTTAATTTTTTTGATTGTTTTTTTAAAGTATATAAGATATTCAAGTGATATTTTTTACTGTTTTACTCCTTGAAGGCTTTGAGCCAAACCACTAGAGAAGTATTTAAGAAATATCTGTTTTGGGTGTATATCCTTTTTGTTTGCATATATGTTTTTATTTTGTTTTGTGGTTGTTTTCCCATTTTCTTTTCATTATTCTCCTCTCTGTCCTCACCTTCCTGGGTATGCATCTAGATCTCTTTCTTTGATTTCCTCCACTATTTACAATACTTCTTTTCACTTGTTTTTTTTTTCTAACTCCCTCAAGTTATGTGTCAGGGCTTTGTTAAGAATAATTATCAGTATTATTACTTTTGACCCAATCCTTGATATGGATTGTCATGAGTCAACATACTAACACATGTTCTCAGGTCAGTTTCTATGTCCGTTGTTACTATCTTTCCTGTTGAGTTTTGTACATCTTCCTTCAGCTGATCCAGGACTGAACAATTCCAAAGCATGTGCTCCCAGGTTTCCCGCTCATCAATGATATACCTACAACACTCCCCCCTTACTTGCAGGTGCATCTTCTGTAGTTTATTTGGTGTGTAAAAATATTTATGGAAAGAATCCATGCAAAGCTTTTGAATTGTAGATCACAAACATATTTCAGCCCATTGATCATTTGATAATTGCCTGCCCAGGCCATCACTCCAACTGTTCTTCTTACTCTCTCTCTCTCTGTCTGCCCCCATTGTTAAAGTTATGTATATCTTAGATAGTAATCTATTACTAGTTGCAGTTGCAGATCTGATCTTGGCTAAAATCTTCACTAATCCATTCTGCTCAGCATCTTGTCATATTCTCTCTTATGTAGCCTCCCTTCTCTTATCAATACCATATAGGCTCAATTAAGAATTTCTGGAAAAAATGCCATTTTTGACTTGGTACACTCCTACTCATATCTATGTGGTCATGAAAAAAATGAGATATTTGGGGATATGGGTTTACCAGCTTTTAAAATTTGCCCCTAATATCTCAGTTCCACATTACATCTTTTTCATCTGATAGCTGCCCCTTCTCTCTGTTATCATGTACATCCAGTGTAAGACCTATAGAAGCCAATTTTCAAAGTCTTCTTGTTACACTCACCTCTCAGTATCTTCCCAGGGGCATTATATAATTATCACTAGCATTCTCTTGCTTCCTCTGTGACTCTCATCTGAGTCCAAAATTCCAGTCTTTTAACTCTTTAACTCCCCTTAGCTTGCTCCTCTGCAGATATTAGAGCAATGCCTTGTAGTCACATATTGAAACAATTTCTAAAGAGATTTCTCCTTAACTCTTGGCTCTGTACACGTGTTACACCAGATTGAAACTACCCATTACTCCTTTATTCCCTTACATTCTCTCCCGTCTCTTCCTTCTTCCTTCATTCTCCCTTCACTTTCCTTCACTCTTCTTTTTCCCCTTCTCTTTCCTCCCTTCCCTTATTAGTCAAAGCACCAGTTACTTCTCTGATAGCTACCTTCTTTTAACTCCATTTCCTAGTCTCCCCCAGCTGCAAAATCTCTTTCCTTTCTCTTAGTCTTTTGCCCATATTTAAAATGGTTAACATCTTTACTATTCATTATCACTATTGACTGTACTTTACTAGGTGTTCAATATGCTATGACTATTATTTAATATTCACTGTATGATTTTCTGATTTGACTTTATTTATCCTGTATGTTGATTCTTCTACTATTTATTATTGCACTTCATATGATAATATCATGTAATTTATTAATTGAATTATGTATGTTGAAGCTTTTCTCCCCGGGCCTCCACTGAAAGCAGGGTTCATGCCCAGTTGGACTTTTCCTGGCAAACAAATGCCAAATAAATAAACAAACAAATAAATAAATAAAAATATCTTTCCACTTAGGCCTATATTCAGTGTTGCAGTAAATAAAAGACCTTCACTCGAATAGCCCTGAATTAATCTTTTAGATCTGGTAACCCTAGTTCCCCTTATTCTCAGGTAGTTTAAGTTTCTTGCACTTCACTCTTGATTTACATTTCCCCAGAAGAATGTTTAAGTCTCATGTCTATTCTTCCCAGCATACTTTCGTCTGGTGTCACAACTACACCCAACCCCACATGCAAAACTGATGGCACCAAAAACATCTTCATGGCCTGTATCTTGCTATCCTTGCTCATCATCTTTCATCATCTTATTAGTGTATTTATTCATGACTTGATTCCTCCCTCAGATCCATCACAACTTTCTTCATGTCCTTACTTAATCATACTCCCAAATATCAAATTTTTCTCATGACTCCATAGATATGAGTATGAAGGAACCAAACTTTTTCTTTGTTTTAGTGTCATTTATTTTATATCTTTGCAACTTGACAATTTCCTTTGAAATGTTGAAGATACTTGGGCTATCTAACTCTGGGTTCATTAAAGTTCCTCTCCAATTATGGTGCAAATCTTTTAACTAATATTGCCACAAAAATCTTGTAATCATAATTTTAAATATAAATTGATCTATAGGATTCTTGATGTGCCGAATCCCTCCCCTCTTTGGGTATCACCACCTTGATTGCTTTTTTTCCAGGTAGCAGGTATATTCCCCCTTACCCTCAGCATGACGTTGAACAGTTTATACCAAATCCCCATCACCCTCATTCCGTACTATCCAAGAGTTTTCCCAGCTGACTGATGCTGTATGGCTCTTAGTATTTCCTCTTTCAGTATTTCTCTCATTAGTTCTTTTCTCTCATCTTCTGTCATTTGCTACAAGTGCATATCTGCTGTCTCTCACTAAGAGACTTCCCAAATTAATATCTCAAATATTATTGCTGGGATAGCTTGCAGAATGACATCGTTTCTTGTTATCTGACTCTATCCCAGGTGAAAAATAACCATTGATGCAGCTGGTAGCATTTAGCATCTACCTATGAAAATACATACACAAAGGCTTTTCCTCAACTCTTGGTACTTGCTAGAAGTCATAAAACAATAAAACACTTGCAAGACAATGCAGAAAGTTCCCTAGTTTTAGACATTGTGCCTCTTTGCTGCCATATAGTAATTTCATTTCAGCTATTTTTCCGAAGTTAACCTCTTGTGTTCCACTTTCCACTGTTAAAATATATACATTCAAACGGTTACAACAGTGTAGGTACATTTCTGTTCTAATTCAGCAGGGCATGCTGTGGGTACATCTTTAAACAGCACATTGTAAAATACCTCTTCAGCACACATCTGTACAAACCATCTTATATGACATACAGTTCTAATACATTTGTAACAGAAGAAATACTGAAATATAGTGTTTGAAACCACAAACTGCATAAAAAGAAATGTAAAACACTATAAACAGGATGCCTTAAGGAAGAAGCTCACTCACACCAGCTATAATATGACCTGTTTATTGTATGAATAAATAACACAATGTTCATAAATTGTAGATCTACAATTTATGAACATTGTGTTATTTATTCGTACAATAAACAGGTCGTATTATAGCTGGTGCGAGTGAGCTTCTTCCTTCAGGCATTCTAGTTATAGTGTTTTGCATTTCTTTTTGTACATTTGTAACACAAGCATATGACTCATATTCACAAATGACATATAATTATTTACAAAATTCCAGACAGCTGTGTGGGCAGTATATATCTCTTTGTCACACTTTTATATAAATCATGTAGATATTCACAAATGACATATATAATTATTTGCAAGATTCCAGACAGCTGGGCTGGCAGTATCTCCTTTCTTGACTCACAACATCATTATAATCAAGCAGTTACAACAGGGTCAATACATTTAGGAGGATGAAGTCCCATACTCAGCAGCAGAAAAGATGCCAGATAAGAAGCCTGTGTGGGAGCTTGCCTCAGGGGAGGGCTATAGCAGTTGGTACTGGGTCTATGAGAGTGTCTGGTTCATAACTGTGGGATGTAATAAAGTATTATACAGAAATGTAAAATGTATCCATAGAAACTTTTTCCCAGGCTGTGCTATACCATGCATAGGCTGGACATGTTGTGCATCAGAGACAGGCTACCCATGTAATGAATTCAGAGAACAGGGCATACTTACTATTACATGCACAGATGGGGAGAACCACTGTGTCAGTTGTCATCAGTGAGCAATTGTATGTGGTGAAGTGTTTGAACAACACTTTATTGTGTGTGTGTGTGTGTGTGTGTGTGTGTGTGTGTGTGTGTGTGTGTGTGTGTGTGTGTGTGTGTGTGTGTGTGTGTGTGTGTGTGTGTGTGTGCACATTTGGGAAATATCCATTGGTGAGTTGGAAAATGTGGTACACTAGCCAAGGAGGGGGTGTTGTCTCCATTGCTGGGTGAATGTGTGGAGGTAGGCAGCAAAGGCATCTGAATGAGTGTTGCCAGGACACAGACCTAGCAGATGATGCAGCATTGCGCCAAGATCTGTTGGACAGATCTAGATCACCCGCAGAAGATGCATGTGTAGACTGTACACATCTCTGTCCATGGAAGCATCCTCTTCTGATAGAGTTACAGGCATGATCCACACCATCCTGAGATAACGCAGGTGGACTCAGCACAAATACCCTGCCTGTGCAGATGCCCATGTTTCAACATACTTCCCTCAAGAATGGATGGCTGAGTGAAGGTGATGGCGGCACTATGTGTATTTGAATGTGACCTCCCCTTTCCATAGTGGACCTCACCTCCAGAGATGAAGGCGAACAGGTCATAGGAAGTGTGTCAGCCATGTTGTCTGGCCACACAGGAGTATCTACTGCTTGCAAACTCCCCTTGGCCATTATGTTGCATGTGACCCATAAACTCCCTGAGGTCATCATGCAGAGTACATACTTCCCCAGCTCAGCAAGGCCTGTTTTTTGTGTCAACCTCTCCCTCTATTATGGTCCTGCATAAATGTTGGGTTGCGACCATGGACATATCTTGTTCAGGCAGTGGATAATGGATGGTACCCATTGCATACTTGGCCACTGGCATGACATCCACTAATGTATTGCTCTTGCTCTATGGAGTTTATAGCAAGCAATGGGGAGGGCACTGTCGATGAAGACATCCCTTCCTGGGTAGATCTGTTTGTGTCTTCCTGCTCTTGTGTGTGTCATCCTGGGTTTGTGGGGTGGGTTGTACAGACACAGTTATTGTGTTTATGTAATGGTGTGGGGATATGAACATCACATCAGCTGTGTCTAGCACTAACACACTGATCCCAGACCATGCTTACATTTGGCTACCATCAACATCATCATCAGAACTGGACAGCTTCCCAGCCTCAGGCAGTTGTATAGCCATGGAGGAGGATCCTGATGAAACTACCTGTGAAAAATACCAAATTAAATCACTCAAACTAAGTAAGACCCTTCACCAGTACCTAAAGCCCAGTGAATGAAAGGTGTTGAAGATTAAAAGTTACCATGCTTTGTGCTTGTGGCCTCTGCATATGAAACCCTGATGTTACTGCAAAATTAAGTTGTCATGGTTGAGAGTTGTACTACACCAGCCATTATTTACCAATTATAGCAGGTATCTCTCCCTGTTATGACATGCCCACCTGAGACATGACTAGCCAATATTCCTGGTGGTCAGATCAGCCCTGCATCAATATCCAGGACTGCATTGTGGATTGTAGAACTGTCTGGTCCCCACAAATGGGATGCTAAGAACCCCTTAATCTCTGTTAATGGTGGTTCGGTCAGTATCCTGCTTCCCATTGTCCTCTACTACTGTGCCAGTTTGGTTGCCCAGCCTTTTGCTGCACGTATTATGTCATTGTCCTGATGTCTCACTTGAGCATATGTCCTGTTCTGGCCACCAACAGCACTGATGACATTAATGACATCCTGCCAGGCAGGGTTGCAAAAGAACAGTCAGATTTGTTTGATTCTCCCCAACCATGAAGACAGGGAACATGAAGCAAGATGCCACTTGCTGCATGGGATTATTTGCTTTTTCTATGTTTATCATGTTGTGACACACTGGTCTGAAATGGATCCAGAAACATATGTGAGAACTTTTACATCCTTACTTGACATATGCCTACATAAATTTAAAATGGAGTCAAGAGCAACAGGGCTGTATATCTAGAAACTCAAACAGATCTAGAATATGCATGGGCAGGTATGTTCCTTAGGTCTTATCAGAACAAATTCCACCTAAAAAACATGGAATCCACTTAGAGATGACATTTAATGGCCTCTCACAGTATTCCACAGCTGAGTATCATGAATGTTAAAACCAGTTTAATAAAAAGCAAAGCTTTCGGGCGTAACCCTTCTTCAATACTAATACATTCAAACACTAAACTCTAGAAGCTTAAATACAGGTCTAAAATCACATGACCAACAGCCAAATGAAATAATGTGACAGAAAACAAATTATAAATTAAAGACATATACATATAAATATATTAAAAGATGTGTAGATACACAGTATAAAATATTTACTTTACAATATTACGTAGCTTAACTAACACAGGTTTTAAACTGACAGTGCTATTTAAACCAGGATGAGTGTCAGCAGCTAATCTCAATATCAATTCAAATTCTTTGAACTCAAGACGGTTGTTGACATCACCACCTCTTTCATGCACTATGTAAACATATTAAAACTTGTGGTGAAACACATACATTTAAGTTTAGAGTGATTGATGCTCTATGTCCAAATGAAAGAGGTGGTGAGTCCATAGAGTTTAGTGTTTGAATGTATTAGTATTGAAGAAGGGTTACGCCCGAAAGCTTTGCTTTTTATTAAACTGGTTTTCTCTGCAAGTTTTCTCTTTTGAGTTTGTGTTTTGCAGCTGGTTTTACTTGTGCTATCATGAATGTTACACATGCCTACCAGGGGACTGTATATCACAGGAAACAGGTGTATTCATGGGTAGCCATTTGAAATGTCGGGATCTGCTAGCGCAAGTCCTGAAATACGGAAACTGAATGGCTGAAAAAGGGCCTTACATATACTATTTATTTATTTATTGGCATTTGTTTTCTGTGATAGTCTGACTGAGCATTGTACTTTTTCAGCAGAGGTCCAGAGAGAAAAGTTGCATTATACAGACATCATGGACATCATTTGCATTGTTTCATCATATACAGCCGGTTTAACTCATGAGCAACAGTTCCATTATTCAGACATCCTTGACATGAGTTCCATCATTTATAAACAGTTTCAATAAAAAATAACAGTTACATGGGTTATATATTAAGAAAACTTTTTCAGATAAAAAGTTAGAGCAGCCCAAAGAAAGGAAGGAGAGGAGGAGGCACAAGGAAGATGAAGGAGATGAGATGACAGAGGAGGGGATGGTTGTGATAATAGTACATTGTTTTATGCAGCAGAGAGTTACGGCAAGAATTCATATTACTACCAGTTTAACCAGTGGTGGAAGGTGATGCAGGGCTATTTATCTATCAGGTGTTGCTTCAGTTGGCGTTTAAAGTCTGTCAGGTTGCAGTCTAGTCTTAAGTGGAGAAATGGTATTCTAGCAATTAGCAATACATTGTAATACAAAGAGTATCCTGCATTATTGTTAGGTTGTTTTGGAGCATAATCATTTGGCAGTAGAGCATAGAGGTCTCCTAGTAGTGTAAGGTTGAATGATGGAGTGAATAGATGGGAATTTTTCAGGGTTGTGCAATAGTCTGAAGGCTGTAATTAACTGTGAGTTCAATTCTGAATTATTTAGTGCGAGATAATTTGTTTTTATAGAGAGAGGAAGTGATGTGATCTATATTGCTGGTGTTAATAAGACAGTGATGACCATTTCTCGCAATATTCCCTTTTCTCTGAGGTATGATGATCTCATAGCTAGTATATATAAATTTGGGGGTGGGAGGCTTTCCACATTGAAAAAAAAAGACTTTTAAATGAGGCCAGTGATGTTTAAGATTTGGTCTTCTCCTGGATTTCCAGTCTTTTTGTGTGTGTGTGTGTGTATGTGCGTCTGTCAGCACTCGAATTTTCACATTTCAATAAGGAGCCATATTGATGGCCATTTTTGTTTCTGTATGTACAGTACAGTACTCCACAAACCTGATTAATGCATACCCTCCCAAGGCAAGAAATGTTTTAGTAATACCAGACTTGATTTGCTAATTCCAGGATGATGTTACCTTCTGGTGAATGAAGTAGGTTGTGAAAGAGTACAAACATAAGTATTTGAGGCCAATATATATGAGTTGCATGGTGTTTACATTTCCTCTTGCAAGCCTATCTATTACCTCACTTTCCCTCCGGTGGCAAGCACACATAGGACGTTATCTACCAGTCGCATTCACTTGCAAGCGAATGGAATTTTACTCTTAGGTACCATCTACCAGGTGTATCACCTACATAACACAACCTGTCTCACACACACACGCACTGGAGTATAACAGCAACTGCCCTCAGACAACTGTCATATCAGTAAACATTTTTTTTCATATCAGTAAACAGTGAACACCTCTCTGCTGTGCATGGACTATAGGTATGCATGGATTGCATTAATACACATGGCGATAATAAATCCATTTTGTGGGTCAGTGTTACTCCATAGAGACCTCCCATTCACCCTGCGATGGCAGAGTACACAAACAGTCAATGTAGCATTCCCATTCACAGTGACAGCATGAATGTACCTCTAAATAACAACATGAGCATAATCTACAAGTTCATAGTTTTAGGAAAATCCTCAGGCAGCGTTAGATGCAGTCAGTATATGATATTTTTATTTATTTAGTTTAAATTTATTTACTGGGAAAGTTTAACTGGACAACAAGTGTATTTTTGGTGGAGGCCCTGGGAGGAAAGCTCCTAGACAGAGTATACAATAAAGTAGTTTGAAAAATAGAAAATGTAGTTTGAGAAAATACAAAAAAACAAGTAATGAATTCAAAAGAATACAAGACTTAATTATGAACTGGATCACAAAACTTTGCTGAATGTGGGCATGCTGAATCCAGTTTACATGCTACCAAAGATGTAAATACAAGTTAAATAAAAGTACAAATAGATCACAAAATATGGTGGATCAGCCTTGCTGATTCATATTTTCAAATAAGAAGATCTATATACAATATTTATATAGGAGTTGTAGAAGATTTGAACAATAAACATCAGTCAGATGTAGCATTCAGGTAGTATTAGTAAGTATGGTATCAGAAGAGTAGCATTAACTTGCATAAGTTGTTAAGTTATGAATACTGACTAACAGGAGCGATTTAGGGTTAGATCAGTGGAGTTAATAAGTGAGTTAGCCAGGGTCAGAACAGTAGGTCGGCTTTTAGTAGTTTTTTTAAATTGTCTTGTACTGGTAGTGGATCTTATGTGTAATGGTAGGGCATTCCAGAGTTTGGCAATGCTACAGGAGTACTTTTGGTTATGTTTATTAGTGCATTGTTGCCAGAGCGGAATGTCCTGTTATTTGAATAATGAGTAAGCAAATTATTTAGAGCTGGAGTCTTCTCAGGCTGATGAATTATTTGATGGGCCATACTGAGTTGATTGTATGTTAGCAGTTTGGGAAATTCAAAACATGACAGTTTTTTAATAGAATGGCAATGAAGGATCTATAGGTAGCACCTGTAGCAAACTTTGAGATTTTCTTATAACAAGTTTCTAGCTCATTTGTGTCAGATTTTCTTAGGTTGGCGAAGATAGGGGATGCATATTATAGAGATGAAATGAGGTGGGCTCTGGGAATTACGACTCTAGTATCATTAGTAAGGCAATGCTTGCTTCTGTAGAAGCAACCCAGTTTTTTTGTGTACTTCTTTTATTTTTTGGGCTATGTGAATGTCAAAGATCATGTTCTGATCTATTGTAATTCCAACGAGCTTTGCATTGGTAACTGGAGTTATGATGCTGGTGTTAGTAGAGGTGACAATTTTGAATGGAGGGGGGTGTCTGGGGCTCTTGAGGGATGAAACAGGATAAGTTGTGTTTTATTGGGGTTGAGTATTAGATGTGCATAAGATAGCCAAGATTCTATTGTGGTAAAAGACTGTTGCATTATTTGTTTGAGCTGGTGAAGAGTAGGAGCTGCACATATTAGGGTTGAATTGTAGGCGTACTGCATTAGTGTGGCATCATAAGTAGCTGTATGGAGGTTGTTGGTGAATAGGGAAAAGAGAAGAGGGCCGAGTATAGATCCTTGTGGAACTCCCAAGGTGACAGACAACAGTGGGGAGAGGTTTTGCTGCCACTTTACTGCCTGTTGACGGTCAGACAGTCTTGAAACCAGGTTAGTACTGCCTGAGGGCTGTAGTAGTACTGTGATTAGGGCGGAAGCCATGCTGTGAGTTAGTTAGAATAATATTGTTTGGTAAGAGATATTGTAGAAATTGTTTGTGAATGCACTTTTCCATAATTTTAGAAATGGGAAATAGTATGACTATAGAGCGATAGTTGGATAATTCAGTTGAGTTGCCGCCTCTGTGAAGGGGAACTATACAGGCAATTTTCCAGAGTTTTGGTATTTTCTGTTCAGAGATGTAACTATTTATTAATAAGGAGACCGAGTATGAGATAGCTTCAGCTGCTATTTTAAGATATTCTGCTGGTAATTTATCTGCAGCTAGAGTAGTTGGTTTGAGTTTTTTTAAGATATTTTTTATAGTGGCTGTAGGGACTAGTTGAAAGTTAAAGTACCTGCACTTATATAATGGGGGGGGGGTAGGAGAGAAGTTAGTTTTTGTAAGGTCTAGAACAGATTCTGTAAAATATTTGTTAAACTGAGTTGGAATATCGTCTCCTGTGTTGGTTAATGTGGCATGTGGTGTAGTGGCTTAACCTGGATGTAGTATTTTGTTTATAGCTGACCAAAACTCTGCAGATGGCTTTACCTTTCCAAAACAAAAGCTGCACTTAAAGTTCTATTTTGTGACCTTTTAACCCCCTTGGTTTATTTTATTTTATTTACTTACTGGGGTAGAACACTGATGTCCATGTACCTTTTTTCAGACTCAGCCTGGGAGTGCTGTCTGGTTAAATGACTTGCACAAGGCCCATGGTGGAAGTAGGCACTTAAATTGCACAAGCTAATGAGGCATAAGCTAGTGAATGGGAATGAATTGCACATGTTCCTCATTGCAGCAATGACCAGTGTTTGCTCATCTATGCACACTTATATAAGCACCTACGGAGAGCAGTACACATGTGTGTTTTTATCAGTGACCCCTGGGGTGGTTAAAAGTATTTTACTTTTGTATCTTACAGAGACACTAAACAGCAAACAGCTAAGACAGCTAAGTAGCATGGTGCGAGTAGATACTTTCAATGTTAGTTTTACACTGTAACACCATGATGCCTTACCATGAATTTCTGCACTAAGCAATGGTGGTAAAGTGACTGGCCATGCTGACTAGCTGTCCAAACTTACACATCACATGCCAACAAACTCAAAATGCATGACTGCCAGAGATGTACCATAGTTCTTCAGAATGCAATGTGGTTAACAGCCGTGGCTTCCAAGAACGCTGATCTTGGTAGGGCTGACATGATGCAGCACTTTGTTCTACACAGACTCACAAGTAGGTCACATGACACTGGCATACTCTGCACTGGCATTTTCATATTATGAGGTGGGCCTATCTGCATGGCTGTACTGATTACTGGATCGGTGGTCTGACAGGTGTAGTTACATGCAGCAGCTGAACCCCTGAGAAAGTCAGGGTATATATTTTTTGAGGGAGCAAGGCAATCTTTGTGGAAGGAGGAACAGGTATGTGTATTTTTCATGGCTGGGTATTTGTTATGGGTAGCAGTTTTTTGTATGTGTTTGGGGGCTGGGGGAGTTGAAGTTTTACCTTGTTGTTATGTTATGGACCCGTATTGATTGCTGGACTAGATCCCACAGACATCAACTTTGATATGCTTTAGTCTCGCAGATGTAAGTAATGGCATTGAAGACAAGCAGCACATAGCCCTTTTAACCCACACCACCAACACCCACACATAGCAACACTATACTCACATATGTGGAGGTCCTTAACAGTAACCTGCCCAAGCAACAAGGACCTCTTAAGCTGAAACGCAAACAAACACCAATCACAACCAAAGTGCCACATAGCTCACAACACCAGTGTGCCACCCAACAACAGCCCCAAAGGCAAGACAACGTACCCAACACTTTAGTCATAGGTGACTCTATAGTCAGGCACACTGATGTCCCACTCACCAGGCTGAACAAGAAGAAAATGACAATCAGCTGCCTGTCAGGTGCCAGGATCCATCACATAACGCATGCACTCAAGTCACCCCACAACAAGTACAAATATGACTCTGTCATTGTCCATGTTGGAGTGAATGACTTGAGACATACCTCCCTGGACTACACGAAAAGAGACATGGAAGAGCTCTCGGATCATGTGGCCCAGGCAGGTATGAACCTAGCCCTGAGTAGCATCCTGCCTTCGTCCAGAATGATACCACAATATAAGGACAAAATGATTGGCTTCAACAATTAGCTAAGCTTCTGGTGTCATTCAAAGGGGATCCAGTATCTGTCTGCCTGGGATGACATGATCGAAAGACCACGATGCTTTGCGAGAGATGGTCTGCACCTGTCACCTCTGGGATTCAGGATACTGGCTAAGGCTCTTGTCACCCCTAGAGTGCCTTTTTTAGGCAAAGTTTAAAGGACAAAACCACCACTGTAACAGGTACAAGAATGCAAAATCTGAAGGTAATGCTAATCAATGCTAGAAGTCTAAACCTCAAAATGCACTCTCTCGAGGCACTACTAAAAATGGAGAACATCGATATCTGTGCAGTAACTGAGACCTGGTTCAAGGCTCCAGAGAGCAACCCTGCAATACCAGGCTACAACTCTTACCACACTTTTCGGCCACCAAACCAGGACCGAAACACTAAAGGTGGAGAAGTGTCCATATTCACCAAGGATTTTCACAACACCAGGCTAGTTGCCCAACACAATGCGTCTGAAATTCTCCAGGTGAACTAACACTAGGTAAGACTGCAATCCAAATTGTAGCTTGCTACAGATCCCCCATCATGCCCCAAGATTCTCACTACACCTTTCTAAATATATTGGAAAATATTAAGACACAGCCAAACACCCTAATACTGGGAGATTTCAGCTACCCTGCCATTAACTGCAAAAACTACTTGTGTACCAACACCTTTGCCCAAAAGTTCTTGGAATTCATGAATTCCAATGCCCTGGATCAACTAATACTTTGTCCCACCAGGGGCTCCAATATCCTAGACCTGGTCATTACCAACATGGGAAATCGATGCTCCACACCTATGGTCACCCCCTCGTTGGTCAGGTCTGACCATAAGCTAATCACACTTGACATCCACATCAAACTCCCACCCCCGAGTAAGGAAACCTCCGTAAAAAACTTGTCCAAAGCCAACTTCATGCTACCCGAGTCAGAAGTGACAAACTTCATGACACCCATGCAGACGGGAACTGAAAGTTCGACTACTGAATCCTACACTAAGGCACTGTACAAGCACATCCACTCGTGCATGAATTGTGCCATCCCCAATAGAACCAAGACGCTCTGCTCCAAAAAAAGGAAGCCAATCTGGTGGTCCCTTCCCATAAACAAACTTTACAACAAAAGGAAGAAACTGTTGCAGAAAAGAGGAAAATCCCAGGATGCAAAAACTCCCTTACCAGCCTCAGTAAGAAGCTGAGATCCCTCATATAATCCTCCAAAGCTAGTTACGAAAATAAAATTGCCAAAGATTCCAAAGACAACCACAAGGCAGTCTATAGCTTTGTCAAGAATCTAAATGGCAATGCTCAGATCGGTTCTGAGCTACAACAGAATGGCATTAAATATACTGATCCCAAGGATATTGTCAATATCCTGGCAGGTCGAATGAGTGCAAACTTCACCCTCCTCTCACCCCCTAAAGGACCCATCTCAATACCAACATATTTAGCAAATTCTGGTAATAATGGCCACACAGGTAAAAAATGCACTCTCCAAAGCTAAGAATACAGCATCCATGGGACCAGACAACATCCCAGGCTGTGTACTACATGAACTACAAAATGAACTGGCATCTTACCTAAGTGTCATGTTTAATCATAGCCTCACCTCAGGCTTTGTGCCCACTGAGTGGTGCACAGCTACATTT
Organism: Protopterus annectens; assembly: GCF_019279795.1. Taxonomy (NCBI): domain Eukaryota; kingdom Metazoa; phylum Chordata; order Ceratodontiformes; family Protopteridae; genus Protopterus; species Protopterus annectens. Next base: position 336,355,986 of record NC_056731.1, on the reverse strand, counting down.
ATCCCACTCCACAAGGGGGGATCCACCTTGGATCCCGGGAACTACTGCCCCATCAGTCTGATGAGCCCGATCTGCAAGGCCATGGAACGTATTATTATGGAACTTATAAACAAAGACATTGGCAACCTTCAAACACGGGACCCCACACAGTTTGAGTTCGTGAAGGGCCGATCTTGTCTCCTGAACCTGATTGACTTCTTTGAATCAGTCTCCAGAGCCGTGGACAAGGGTAAGGTGGTCCACACAGCCTATCTGGACCTCATCAAGGCCTTCAACACCATCCCCCACTCTGGAATCATAGATAAACTTACTAAGCTGGGCATTGATCCCTACGTCACTTGATGGGTTGCCAACTGGCTTACTGATAGAACCCACACTGTAAAAGTAGCCAACTCAAATTCCAGCTCCAGACAAGTAACAAGTGGCGTACATCAGGGTTCAGTCCTGGGACTGCTCTTGTTTGGCATCTACTTCTCTGAAGTACAGGCCAACACTAAGGACTCTGGCTAACAAAGTTCGCAGATGACTGCAAACTGGGAGACATTATTGAATCCCCAAATTATGTGGATATTCTACAAAAGGGCCTTACAGAAACAGATGCTTGGTGCCAGAGCCATGGGCTCAAGCTCAATGCCAAGAAATGTATAATTAACCCTTTGGGAAAAAAACATGTACCCATGAATTACCACATAGGTGGCAGTACACTAAACACCGAAAGTGTGATAAGAGACTTAGGGACATAGGCAGACAGTGGTTTCGCCTTCAATAACCACATCACCACAACAGTCAGGAAATCCTTCTACGTAGCACACCTCATCACTAAAGGCTTTTCATCCAAGAAAAAAGGAGGTCATTGTCCCACTGTACTCATCCCTCATTAGACCTATTATAGAATACAACACCCCGTTTGGTATGTACCTCTCAAGATATCTGCAACAACTGAAAAGGCCGCAGAAATACTTCACTAAAAGAATCACAGGCCTAAAACAGATGCCCTATGCTGACCATCTAAAAAATATCCACCTATACTCTGTCACATATCGTCTACTCAGAGGTGATCTCTGCTTAACATACAAGGCCATGTCAAACCCAGAGCTGTTGGACATGCTACACTTAAAGAAATCCCAATCCCTCAGAGACACATGCTCCAGGGATCTAAACCTTGTCATCACAATGAACAAGACATGCTGGAGGGATAGGTTCCTGACCCAGAGACTCCCCAGACTCTGGAATAGACTGCCCATACATGTCAAGCAGAATGCCTTTTTGGGCCTCTTCAAAAGGAACCTTGACGATTGGATGGGAGATAGGAAATTCACCCCGAGGATCACATCAGTCACCTTGCTAGACAGAGGTCCAGGGAAGTAAATACTGTGGGAAGAAATAGCCAGGGAATTGTTATGGCTAGGCTTGTATAGACCCTAGGGCCAATTGCCTAGTACCAACCTATGAACCTATGAACCATACTTACATATGTTTGCATTGATATCTTGAATTGTAATATGTGCTTCTGGGTATCAGTTTCCTGTAGGGTGCTTGTACAGGGTACAGAAGCACAGTAGTTCACAAAGATGCCACAACTTTTTCCACACAAGTATACATTGTCTACACCTCATTCTACTCACCTACACAGACAGTAGTGAGAGCTGTGATAGCGGACATATGACTACACATCATACCACTGGACTAGGTTATAGAACAGATAGGGAGTTGGTTGTGATCACTCATATCTCCTGCTTGATTAATACATATCGATGGGTCATATGTCACATATATAATTTAAATGTTTGTTTTTTCTCTCCCACGTTTTATCATTATCCTTAATTTTTTTTGGTTTGTTGTTCTATTTATTTCCATTTATCTTTCAATTTTCAGCAGTTTCTGCCACGGTTGTGCCAGTGAGGAAGCATAGGTCCCATATCCCATAGGTCCCAGCCTTCACCTGCAACCACTCCACTCCAGGCCTGCCTGGCTGTTAAGGCAGATAGGTTGTCTCCCTTGTGGCCTCTCATGGTCACTGTCCAGAGGGGAGTGCTATTTTTCCTTTAGGTGGCACTAGAAGGGACGAACAGTTTGTAATCAACAGGGAGTGCATGGAGGTGGTAAGGAAGCTGCTTGATTAGTGGTGAGAAGCTCACACTGGCTACCTAGAGAGAGTCCACATGATGCTTGCAGTCACAACACTGGCTACCTAGAGAGAGTCCACATGATGCTTGCAGTCACAACACTGCTTGGCTCTGTCTTCACCACCTCAAGAGGGGGCCCTATGATGAGGGTGGTAAGAGTGCTGACTGACTTCTCCCTGGGTCTAACCTAGACTGTGTATATAAAGGAGGGTTATACCCACCCTATCATGCATCTTGGTGCTCTCTTTCCTTGTGTTTCACCTTCCTAACCTGTTTGTTGTCCAAACCTCCCCATCACCACTGTCTTCCCTTTGTCTGTATGTCTGTCATTCTATTGCCACCACAAGTGTGCTAGCCCCTTCCCTCACAGTCTTTGTCTCTCACTTTTGTGTTTGGTTGTTTGGTTGTGTGTCATTGCTTCTAAACCTCAACTTCTTTCAATCCTTAGCTTATCCTGACATCATTTCACATCTTTCTTTCTCTAAAAAACAAACAAAAAAAAAAAAATGTATTGCTGTTCTTGGTAAAAAAAATATACCCTTTTCCCCCAACTCAACTCATATTCTTACCTTTCCTGTTTCCTTGTGTATGCTTTTCTGCTTTCTGTACCCATTTTCCTAGTTTTCTATATACCCCTTCCCACCCATTTTAAGGGTCAAAAGTAATGTGAATTTCAAGTTTTCTTGTAGCATAGCATGCACATATACTTGAGAATAAATGTGTACATGTTACTTGTTTGGAAGTTTTCTACTCAAGACATTCTAGGTGCAATTGTGGGAATCTCTGTCTACTAGACCGGCCATTTCCATGAGTTGGTCAGTGGCAGTTTGGACAGTGAAATTAAGGCTAGTTAATTGATAACAGACGTCAGGTAACATCATGCCACAAGGCATACTTGAAGCAGGCTCAGTGCAGTTGCTCTAGTCATGATAGACTTACTAGCAGCAGCAGGGAACAGCACAGTGGACTCATGGATATATGTTTTGTAATGAATACAGTGCCAAATTTCACATTATTCTACAAATAAAATTAAAACAAATTTCTATAGCTTCTGTTTTGCAGTGATGATGTGTCAGCTTGTGTTGCATTCTCTAGCATACCACTTAACTTGCAGACATTGAAAACAAGTACAAAAGCCCTTGAAATGGATGTACATTCAGCCAAAAATCTAGACATCTAAGTGTCATAAAATTTGAAAACCAAATAGCACGTAACTCTTCCCATGTCCAGTAGGAATAATGGATACAACTTAGAAACAAAGAGTGAGAAAAATGATGGAAATATGTAAGCACACTATTAAATGATCTATAATGAACTATATTTCAAAATTCTACCACACAAAATCATTTATTTTTCCTTCTGAAAATGTAAGATGCAATACGGATGATGCAGTGGTGCAGCTGTAGCATTGTCGCCTCACAACAAGAGGTTCTCGTTTGATTCTTGGCTGGAGCTGCTTTCTGTGTGGAGTCTACATGTCCTCTCTGGGTTTCTGATGGGTGCTCCAGTTTCCTCCCACATTACAAAGACATGCATGATTCTTGGCTGGGAGTGCCTTCTGTGTGGAGTCTGCATGTCCTCCTTGCATTTGTGTGGGTTGCTGCTGGGTGCTCTGGTTTCCTCCCACATTACAAAGACATGCATGATTCTTGGCTGGGAGTGCCTTCTGTGTGGAGTCTGCATGTCCTCCTTGCATTTGTGTGGGTTGCTGCTGGGTGCTCTGGTTTCCTCCCACATTACAAAGGCATGCACCTGGAGTGTTCTCCCTGGGCCTCTGCTGAAAATTGGCTTTGTTCCAAGTTAGACTTTCTCTTTAAACAAATAAATAAGATGTGTGTCCATTTTCTTTTAATTATTGGTGCCACTTGTATGCTGATAATGAAGTGTGGTTTCCCATGTACTAGATAGCATAAAAAATCACATGTGATGAGGGGGGTTCAGAAGATTGTCTGAATTGAGGGGAGTGGCCAAGGATGAACACAGGATAGCAGCAGATTTCTTCAGCTCCACCAATTTCATTACACTGACAGGAATTAATTACTTAAAAAATTAATTTTTGAAGTAATTTTCTTTCTAAATACGTTTGTTTTATATAGTTCTTGAACTATATCTAAAAAAGAAAGGAAATCTTAACAATATTCCTGTCAGAAATCACTGTGGAAATTTTCCTGTCAGTTTATCAGTCTGAAATGAGTTCCAGTAAGACAAATTCTCAAGACTCCAGCATCAAGAAAGAACTTCAGTCTCTGATAATTATAATCCAGCAACTTACTGATAAAATGGATAAAATGGATACTAAAATAGACAACTTCATAGAAAAAACTACAAAACAAATAGACCTGTTACATACAGACCTGCAACAACAGAAGAACCAGATGACAGGCATAGAAGAAGCTGTGAATGACATGGAAAATAGAATCCAAGAAGAGGAAATCAACATTGAGTTTCTGCTGAAACAAAATACACATTTACAAACAAAGCTGGATGACCTGGAAAATAGATCTAGGTGCAATAACATTAGGATTTTTGGACTGCCAGAAAATATTGAAGGTAACAATATTACTTCTTTTTTAACAACTTGGCTCCCTAAAACTTTAGACTTACCAGAAGCATTCTCTTTTGGTATCAAAAGAGCACATAGATCTATAGCTAATACTAACTCTAACAAAAAATATCCTAGATCAGTTATAGTTAGATTTCTATCCTCTTTTGATAAAGAGATGGTTCTTAAATCTGCTTGGGCTAAAGCTCCTGTTAAGATTAATGAGACAACTGTGCGTTTTGACAATGACTATTCTTTCATGGTAATAGCTAAAAGAAACGTTTTTCTGCCACTAATAAGGGAGCTTAAAAAAGCACAGTTTAAAACATACCTTCTGTTTCCTGCCAAGCTTAAAATCTTCCTTCCTGATGGTCCTAAGGTTTTCGATGATTTAGACTCTGCTTTACTGTTTGTCAAAGAAAAAAGGATTTTGGATAAAATAGAAGAAATGGAATGGGCTAGTTCTTCATTAAAGAGATTGGCAACTGAAGCTTCGTGGAAGACTTCAGAGAAGAAGAAGAGACTAAAAACAAATGATTTGTTATATGTTTTTTCTCTCTCATCATTTTAGTTCATTATTAATCTTTTTGAATATAGTTCCTGCATTTCCAGAAAGCCACAAATATTTTGGAAAAGATTTAATCAAAGTTATTCTCTATGTGCAAAGAAATGTTTTGTTTCATAACCAGTCAAAATACCTGAAGATTTAATGGCAAGCTGTGATTCAATTTGTTTCTCTTTCTGAAAAGAAGTAAGGTTAGTAATTTGATACATTTTTTATCTTTACCTTTTTTTTCCTTCTCCTTTTATTATTTTCTTTGTTTTAAACAATGACATTCTATTTAGATTATGTAGTGGGTAAAGGGTGGGGGAGGGCAGGGAGAGAACAGTAATGAAAATATCATTAATAGAATAATAACATATTTATTCCTTGTAAAAGTTTTTCTAAGTTCTTCAAATGCTATTTCTAATTATACTTTCTTGATTATACTGCTTATGCCTGTTTGTAAATAATCTGTTATGCTTTAACTAATAATAATCAGAACTAAATAAGAGTAAATAATATGTTTTATTTTTAACTCTATTAATATAAACAGTAACATTCCATTGTATATACTTCTTACAGCTTTCTCTTACATTTTTTTATTTCTGCCTCACTCCCTTTTATTTTCTACTCTCTTTTTCTTTTCTTTATTAATATATAGAAATGCTTTTGATTGTGTGGGCACAGTGAATAATAGGATTTGTATGAAAATTGAGTTGGGAGAAGAATGTTGAGTTTTATTGCTTGTTGGTAATTTTGGGCTTAATTTCACTTACATAGAGGCTGTAATGATCTGTGGAATACATTGTGAAGGTTTTGTCATGTTTAGATGCATTTACACTGCTAAATGAATGTTTGTTACTAGTTTTAATAAGTTTCCGCCAAAATGTTAACAGAGACAATCTGAGATGTGGGCTGTTTCATGCACAGTGTTCATGAGTTACTTCAGAAGCTTCAGCTCACAGAATTCTCACAGAGAAACTGAAAGCAGTTAGTATAACCTTTGACATAGTTATCACACTGACACACCACAGATTCAGGAAAATACTCTATTCATAAAATATGTCAGTTATAATGTTTTGTTTCATAACCAGTCAAAATATCTGAAGATTTAATGGCAAGCTGTGATTCAATTTGTTTCTCTTTCTGAAAAGAAGTAAGAGGCTGTAATGGTCTGTGGAATACATTGTGAAGGTTTTGTCATGTTTACATGCATTTACACTACTAAATGAATGTTCGTCACTAGTTTTTAATAAGTTTCCCGCCAAAATGTTAAGAGAGACAATCTGAGATGTGGGCTGTCTCATGCACAGTGTCCATGAACTACTTCAAAAGCTTCAACTCACAGAATTCTCACAGAGAAACTGAAAGCAGTTAGTATAACCTTTGACATAGTTATCACACTGACACACCACAGATTCAGGAAAAATACTCTATTCATAAAATATGCCAGTTATAATGAGTCTAAATGATGTAGTTTCTTGTAGTAAGTAAATGTCTTATTTTAGAAGGCATAGAAAATGAAACATTTATTTATATGTTTTTGAAAATCTACTTAACAGCAGCATAATAATCTGTGTTAAAAATTTGTGTTCCAAACATATACTTTACTATAACTCATTTAATTCATCTGATTGACAAGCATAAATAATCTTATAACTCTATTCTGGAAGAAATGTCATGTGATATATTTTAAAGCAGTAGGTTAGCATGATTGTAAAATCTGGTTACTAAAATGTGTTTGCTGTGCATTATTTTGTATAAAGCAGACATATTTATTCTAGGGACAGCAAGTAGGATAGTGCTCAACAAAGACACAACTCAGTGAGATCATATACATATATATATATATATATATATATATATATATATATGTGTGTGTGTGTGTGTGTGTGTGTGTATGTGTATGTGTGTGTGTGAGTGTGATGGCTTTTTTTTTATATAATAATGCAAGTGTTTCTGAGAATCTGCATAACTATCCAATATGATTTATAATAATTTCTATGAATACAATATTTTACTCTATTGACAAAATGAATGTTTGCCACAAGTTTTAATAAGTTTCCCACCAAAATGTTAAGGAGACAATCTGGGATGTGGGCTGTCTCATGCACAGTGTCCATGAACTACTTCAAAAGCTTCAACTCACAGAATTCTCACAGAGAAACTGAAAGCAGTTAGTATAACCTCTGACCTAGTTATCATACTGACACACCACAGATTCAGGAAAAATACTCTATTCATAAAATGTCAGTTATAATGAGTTTAAATGATGTAGTTTCTTGTAGTAAGTAAATGTCTTATTTTAGAAGGCATAGAAAATGAAACATTTATTTAAATGTTTTTGAAAATCTACTTAACAGCAGCATAATAATCTGTGTTAAAAACTTCTGTTCCAAACATATACTTTATTATAATTCATTTAATTCATCTGATTGACAAGCATAAACAATTTTATAATTCTATTCTGGAAGAAATGTCATGTGATATATTTTAAAGCAGTAGGTTAGTATGATTGTAAAATCTGGTTACTAAAATGTGTTTGCTGTGCATTATTTTCTATAAAGCAGACAGATTTATTCTAGGGACAGCAAGTAGGATAGTGCTCAACAAGGACATAACTCAGTGAGATCAGATATATATATATATATATATATATATATATATATATATATGTGTGTGTGTGTGTGTGTATGTGTGTGTGTATGTATGTGTGTGTGTGTCTGTGTGTATGTGTGTGATGGCTTTTTTTTTTTAATAATGCAAGTGTTTCTGAGAATTTGCAAAACTATGCAATATGATTTATAATAATTTTTATGAATACAATATTTTACTCTATTGACAATAATGAGTTTAAGTAAATGCTCATATACAAACAATTCAAGATTTTTTGGAAGCTGTTAATAGTATTCACATGACAGAAAATAGATGCATCTTAATATATGTAATGTCTGAATCATATTAGCCAAAGTTTTTGATTTAAATGAATGTTAGAACCTAATTTTCTCTCCTCTTGATTTCTAACATCAAGATTATTTGAATGCTATTTGAATACAAGTGTTATATATTACATAGATCTATATAGTAGTATGAACAGTTTAAAAAAAAAAGTTTATTTTAGTTTATATGATGCTGTTTTACCAAATGTGTAGTTTTGTCTTGATAGATAATTGAATTGAAAACTGTTAACCTCAGTTAAATATAACTAGTATTAAATTGATAAGGTGGCAGCTGAGGTACTGCTGCTTAGGGTAGGGTTAACTTGAGTAGTAAATACTACTCTAAGTTGGAGTTTTCAACTCAGGCTGGATGCAAGGTTTAATCCTTACATTATTTTCACTTGTTCATTGTTATATGTATATAGTTTTGACATCCACAATATATTTTGTATACTCATTGTCACTACAAACAAAATTGAATCCTATACAAAATCCCATAAGAGATTTAATAAATACAGCTATATTTAAAGGTACACCTAAAAGAGGAGATGTAACATTATTTATCTTGTTATTTGTTATTTCGATCATAAGATTCTTGAGTTTTAAAAATGCCAAATGACATCTTTTAAAGGAATTTCTTTAAACATTAATGGATTGAATAATCCGTGTAAAAGGGCAAGCCTAATAAGATACATTAATTTACACAAGGCCAATCTAGTCTTCCTGCAAGAAACCCATCTCTTGAAAAAGATATTGATAAACTAGCCACTAATAAGTATACAGTATTGGTTAGTTCAGAGCACACTCAGAAAAAAAGAGGAGTGGCTATTTTATGGAATAAAAGTATGCCCATTCCTAAAACCATTAAGTCTTTTCAGGATGACAAAGGAATGTTTTGTATGGTTACAATACAAATTAATGGGAAGACTTACACTTTAATTAATGTATATTGGATACCTGGAATTGGTATTAATACAGTGAAACATCATATTGATAAGATCATATCATTCTCTATAGGGGATATTATTTTAGCTGGTGATTTTAATTGTATACTACATGAAAGTGATACTACCACTATAAGGAAAAGAAGAATTACATCTAATGCAAAACATTTAAATGATTTTGCTAATTCTTATCATTTGAATGATATTAATAATCAGATAGATTCAAAATCATTACCATACACCTTTTTTTCTAACAGATACAAAACTTATTCAAAAATAGATAGGGTCTTTATTTCTAACCAGATGGTAACAGATTTAATTAATTCCAAAATCATTTCATGTCCTATATCTGATCATAACTCAATTGTTTTTGAATTCATGATAAAAATACTCATAATGTTCAGATCAAAAGGATACCAGCATACTTAACTCAGCTAAAAGACTATAAAGAATATATACTTTCAGAAGTACAACATTTTCTAGACATAAATAATACTCCTGAAGTCTCCATTGTCTATGTTTGGGATGCCTTAAAATCATATCTATATGGACAAAGTATCAGATGGTATAATAATAAAAGGAAATCTTGGGATAAGGAATTGTTAGATATTCAAAGTAAATTAGACTCTTATAAACATAATAATAAAGAAAATATGGAAAAGAAAGTTATTGAAGAAATAAACAAACTAAATGAGAAATACAAAGAAATTTTAACTCATAAAGTTAAAATAACTTTAGAGAAATACACGTTTTTGTCTTATTCAATAAGCCCCAAATACTTACATAGACTTAAAAATAAAACAAAAAGATTGAATAAACAAAACCATATCAAAGAAATCTTTTCTCTAAGGAAAAAGAAGAATGTTTCTAGTATACCAGAAATACTGGATGACTTTAGAAATCACTTTCACAAGATTAACCATAACAACATTAACATGGAACCTAAAGATAAAACAAAGGAGTTTATAACCACAAACATGAATAAAAAGCTTAATAAACAACAGATTAAACTATTGGACAAGAGTATTTCATATACAGAAGTTATTACACAAATAAATAAGCTTAAATCAAACAAAGCACCGGGTAATGGTGGTATTATACCAGAGATATATAAAATCCTTTCTAAAACTACATATTCATTAATACATAAGGTTTTTATTTTGGCCCAAACTGAGTTAATAACCCCCCCATCTTGGCAATATACATTTATTTCACCAATTTTAAAACCTAATAAAGATCCAACTAGATGTTCTTCATATCGACCCATCTCATTACTTAATGTTGATTATAAAATGTTTATGAGTATTTTTGCTGATAGATTGAAGACAATCATCCCCGGCATTATAGATATAGATCACTCGGGCTTCATTGTAAATAGAAATACTTTTGATAATATAAGAAGAACTTTAACATTAATTGATTTTGCAAATAGGAAAAAGAAAGATTTAACACTTATTAGTCTTGATATAGGTTCAGCATTTGATTCAGTAAGTTGGGACTATCTGTTTACCTTACTGAAATGCACAAACTTCTCTGATGCATTTGTAAATTTAATTGAGCATTTATACAAAGGAACGCTGGCTTATATTAAGGTAGGAACATATGTTTCACAAACAATACCCATTCTTAAAGGTACAAAGCAAGGATGTCCACTTTCTCCACTATTATTCACTTTAGTAATGGAGCCTTGGGCTAATTTGATTAGAAACAGTACTGACATAGAGGGTTTTGAAATAGACGAAAATACAACATCAAAATTCAACTTTTGCAGATGATGTTCTAATTACATCAGCAGGATCTAATTCTTCTATGCAGTCTTTATTTGATAAAATGATGAATTTTAAAAGTATTTCTGGTTTAATATTCAATGAAGAAAAACTAAAATACTACCTATATATACACGAAAAAATATTCTCATTAGTGATTTTACTAAATATGTACCCAATTCAGGTCAGATAACTTATTTAGGTATAATACTATCTAAAGATATTAAATCTATTATATATAATAACTATAATACCTGTTTTCTTAATATACAAAATCTTTTTAATACCTGGAATAATATGTTTTTACTATGGAGGAGAGACTTACAATTATTAAAATGATAATATTCCCCAAGATTTTATACTTAATACAATCAATAATACTTTCACCTACAAAAATAATTATCAAGAAACTGAATACACTAATGTTAAATTTCTTATGGGCACCTAATAGACCTAGGATTGCATTAAAGAAACATACTAATAGCTGGTCTCAAGGGGTATTTCTTTTCCAGACTTTAATTTATATATTATCTCTTCTATTATAAAAGTTATTACTTTATTAATAGATCAGTCATATATCGCAAAATGGAAAGATTATTGGGAGCTAATTAGTATGCACTTCATGAAAATCTCCTTAACACATAAAAATATGATTGTAAATAACTCCATGTTGTGGTTGCTAAAGGAATTTTGTACTTCACCTATTACACCTAAACATATGGTTTGTTACCCATTAAATATTATTATTAGTTATCGTAACTTTATATTCATGCACCCTAAGTATCGGGAATGGAATTTTATTGTATTCCCTATAATGTATACTCAGGGTATGCTTATGTCATCTACTTCTGAAGGAGCTCATTTAGCTATAGATAATGATCTAAAGTACTGGTATCAGCTGATATCTGATAATAAAGTTAAAAATCTAGATTTCTTAAAACAAGAATTTGATCTAAGAGAAACTTGCTGGTTAGAGGTTCAGATCTTTAGACAACATCTCATTGATAGAATAGATCTAATGTCTAGAACAGTTAAAGAATCTATTCCAAAACTGATTGATTACTTGATATTAAATTTACAGCATAAAGTTTCTAATAAAGGTAAACTTTCATATATACATAAAATTATCAGACAAGAAACTTTTTACAGTGTAGATTCATACTGGAATTATTTCACCTCTATTAATGGGGACCCACCAACTCAACAAGATAAACAATATATATTGGAATCTGCTTATAGAACTACATCTTCCATTGTCTGGAGACTTTATACATGGAAATTTTTACATAGATCTTTTTATACACCTTTGATGATGAATAAAATAAATAATAAAGATAATCTATGTAAGAGATGTAATGTAGAAATTAATGCTGACTGGGCTCATATGTTTTATGACTGTATGAAGTTGAAAGAATACTGGAAGTCAATTAATGAATTTTTGCAGGCTCTTTTTACAGATAATTTCATTATTTCTAAGTCTCTTATATTATTCAACACACCTGTACCTCAATGTGTTAAAAAGATTAAGCTTCCCTTGTTATGGTCTATCCTAGCAGTGGCCAGGAAAATAATGACTAGAAATTGGATTTCAGATACACCTCCTTCGTTCAATGAATTTAAAAATGTTATGAATATAATGTGCCATATGGAAAAAGCACAATTAGAATGAGAACAACTAGAAAAACATCATATTATATTGTATGGGATAATTTACAAAATTTGTTAAAAAAATTCTAATTTCAATAGCACGGTATTTTAGTTTAATTAATTGATCTGATTGTAGTGGATGTCTTTGTAAATACTTTAGTTGTTTTGTTGAATATTATAATAATACCTATTTTTAATTACTTGTATAAAATTGTTATGATATTTCTCTTATATGTTAAAACAATAAACCTGTTTTGAAAAAAAAGAAAAAAAAAAAGAAGATTGTCTGAAGGAGTAGAAGACACCTGAAAATAACTCAGATAATAGGTACATCATGTGCAGGGGGAATCCAGGCCTGAAACTAGGCATGCTCCTTCAAAACAGAGATATTTGAAAGGCCAGTCCATTAGTACTAGTACTGAACCCCGGTTTGTATTTATTTATTTTATTATTTATTGTTTTAAAATGACTAGGTAAATTGTAGTTTCAAGATCAGTGGCAAAACTCTGCCATTTCGCTAGGATTTCAGACTCTGCGACTTCTTTTCAATCTAATGAACAGCTGTGGAACTTTGTAAATTAATGTTTTATTAGTGACTTCATAATTGGGAATAATTGTCTAATGCCTAATGCCTAATGCTAAAACCAAATATGAAATGGTTAATTGTGTAAACAATACTGAGAACATTTGAAATTTTTATAGATGATCACTCAGTTGCAGCTTTAATGGTAAATATGACACCGTGAGGGTACTCAGATGCAAACAGCACATTGTTTTAGGTGAGAGAGTGTGGTGTGCATCAACACAAAGGGAGTGGGTGATTCAGAGGTACACAAAGGGAGATCACACTAGTGGGAGAAAAGCTGCAGTATGCATTGCATGCAAATGAAAAGATAATGACATGCATATGAGCTCTAGTATGCTACTGCATGCAAATGTGGAAATAAAATATGGTGGCACAATACTGAAGTGTGTAACTTCTGTGCAATGAGCTGGTTCATAGGTAAGTACTAGGCTAGCTGCCCTTGCAGGCCATTTTAAGCCTAGCCAATTTCCCTTTTTGTGCTTGAATTAGCCTATCCCATTTGGTTAGAGATTGGCCTTACCCATCCCATGGTTGATAATTATATATTACCCTCTAATGATAATAACTGGGATTATACCATAGATAATTTGAGGGGATCCATTTATAAGATAAAGCATTTAGGAGCTACTTCTGTCCATTAGTAGTGCAGGATGCAGTTCTGGGGAAAAATTTATGTTTCCCATCCATTGATCTAAGTTGCAATTTAATATGGACAGGGATGAACTTTGTTTTATGTGGATGGGGAGTCTGTTTCAGGGCAGCAGAATCCTTTGCAAGATATACTTGTCCCTCCAAACTGTAGTGTTGATGTTGCAGAAGAGGTTTACATGCATAGACTGAGTGTTTCTGATGCAATTTGACTTGATGATGTGAATAAATCCATCACTATTGGGGATCAACTTATCCACACACCTGATTTTCTGATGAACTGGGTTGTCACATGCTAAGATGGTAGAAGTAGCACCTAATTTAGTTGGTCAGTATGTATTAATGATACCAACGGGAACCATTGTCCATGATGGTATGTGTCACTGCCCTGTACCCTGCCTAGATGGCACCCCCCCAACATGAGTTCAAGCTATCCTGCCAGTTCTCTGTGCACTTTTAGTGTGAGCCCCCTCAACAAATTTCCAGACCCCCCCATCATAGTCAGTGCAGTCCTATCACACACATTGGTCCATTGTATAACAAGTTGACCCAGGCTGTGCAGATATCACCCTACTCTGCATGGGCACTGTGATACTGTGCTGCCCATTGGTGTACATAACATGGTTTCTGCAATGTGCATTGTTGCACCCTATTAGTTTCACTTCTGAACTTGACATGGTGAGTAGATGTGGCCTGTGAAAGATCTGAGTCCATCAAAGCTCCTACATGATGCAGCAGGGTGGCTAAGACCTTTGTAAACCTGCTGTGCACACAGCATGAGGAGTGCCTATGGGGGACTGTAAAGGTCCTATGTGCAAAGTGGATGTCTTGCATGCACTTTCCATGACAAAGAGTGATGCTATGGGCATCACCAACTCTAGTGAGAGCTGATAACATAAATATAGTGACTTGAAGAGGTGCCACCCTTACCTACTCTACCAATAGGAGGAAGATATTAGGGAGGGACAGCTTCCTTATTACAGCGAGTGCCTTTTTTTACTGAGTTATTGTACAGTAGATGTGTACAGTATTGTTACACTTGTTTTCTGCTGTCTCGGGTATGATATGCTCAGTAGAATAGTATGTCTTAGTTCACAGGTAAATATTAAGGCTACTGGTCTACAGATTATTACAAGCTTATCCAATAACAAGAGGTCAGACTAACCTTTTCCTCTTTTCTGTTTTGCAGCAGAGCAGGAAATAGCAGTGAAAAGGGAGTCTGCCAGGAGAAGCAGGCCAGACTATCAGACAACAGCGTAAGTAAAGATCTACTGCCAGTATTATATCTGTGCTGAACCTGTTTACCATATCAGCAGTCATTTTATTTTGTTTTTCATAGCTTAGCATTGCACAATTGCCTAGCTGTTCATTGCTGTTGCACATTGCACACTTTCTTCCATTTATACTAGCCTACCATATTAGCCTATACCAGTTATCCCTGCTATGCATATGTATAAGACTGGAATAAACCTTTTTACCACAGTGAAGTTATTTGTTTTCCATTTTAGTAATTTCAGCATTGGCTGTGTACATTGGTTGGCATCCATGTGCTATGCTGTTGCCCTACACACTGGCTAGGTAGACTACATTCACAGCCCATCTTATAAATACCTGATCCCTAGCCATTCGATTTGTATATTTGCTGTGCTGATTTGATTATTGTTTCTCCTTCTAGGTCCTGTGTTAATAAATGTGTGCAATGTCACACAGACCACTACAATTGTATCATCTTCTATTTCTTTATCAAATCTTCTAGTGCTTTGCTGTTTTGTTTTTCTACATTTGGTTTCATTTTTTTCTTTGCTATTAACCTTGGACCAGGCAGTGGTGTGGCAGCAGTCACCACACTCTGTCCTGACTACTGCACAGATCACTGCATCCCCAGCTGTCCCTAGGTCTGTCTGTCTGTCTGTCTCCAACATGATGAAAATCAACCATAAGGGGTGGCCTGGAGGGTCACTAATGACCTTCACTACTACATCCTTGATGGGGGAGGTGTAGACTTCTCAGCAGAAAGTGGTTTGGAGGGCCCTCCTAGGTTACCCATAAGGAGATGTAGTGTCTGGTGAGAATGGATGTGGACTGCTGACTCCTGACCTTTACTGCTACCCTAGTGTGCCTCCTTATGAGGCTGGTAGAGATGAATAACCACCCAGCCGTAACTATCACAGTTCCAGTGGCAGAGTCTGCCCATCATGTTAACCACAGGAGTGCTAACTTCTGGGGCAGTTCCCCACTGGGCAACTTGGCAGGCTATCCTCAACCCTTATCCCCCATAATGGCTTTCTCCCTTCTTGTATGTCACTTCCTTCTTGCCTTGTTCATAGTCCATTCTTCTCCATCACCAGTTGTCCACCCTTTCTGTCTATCACTACTGTGACTCTCCAGTTTGGTTTTAGTACCTCTCCTTTTAGTATTTGCATGTATTACATGTTTGTATGTTTACCCCCATCCCTATACCCTCTTTCCTACCTTCTACTTACCCATTCTTCCTTTCCCCTGCCCTTTAAAAAAAAGGTACTTGCCCCCCCAAATTCTTTCCCACACTGATACCACTCTTCCCTTCCCTTTCTCCTTCTGTATATTCCTTAGCTTGCTCTTTCCCATTTCTGAGCATAAAATAAAAATATTTGGCACTTTGCTCTGTAGCCCTTCTGCGAGCTCCCAACTATACCTGTATTGCAGATATGCAGATCTTTAATACGTGTATGAACACACATATCATCATGCATGCTACCTGCATGCCAGTGTCTTGGGTCATGTGACTATTTATTAAGTGGTACACTCAAATTTGTGGTGAAACCCCTATTTTACAGTTGTGAGCCTTCATTTTACAATACTGCTTCTGGTATTTCCATCTATGTCATCATTTCTAAACATTATCAATCTGAACTGCAGTAGCTCCACTGCACTGTTTATTTAGTTTCTGTCTGATTCTTTCTAAATATCACGTGTGTTTTAAAAGGCTCTGTTACAGTGATCACCAGATTTCTTCATTTAGAGTATGTTAAAAATGTCAAGACCTTTGAAAGTCAGGAATGATCAATTTAGGTAGCCCTTTTTTGTAACCATTTGAAATGTCGGGACTTGCTAGTGCAAGTCCCAAAACACAGAGACTGAATGGCCTTAAAACTAACTTGAAATCTGACGTGGCCATTTCTCAAAAAAATTCCTTTTCTTCATGGGTCATCAGAGGAGGGTGTGGTAGCCATGCAGTCTTGTAGCAAGTTGTGAGGAGTCAGGGAACGCATTCTCCAGAATTGGGACAGAGCTGCCATGTCTCAATCTTGGAGATGTGTACTGCAGTGGCCTGCAGTCTTAGATCTTTATGTGGTCTAATGCAGGGATGGCAAAGAACTATAGAAGTGTGCTTGTGCATCTTGATGCGATTCCCATGTTAGGAGACACTGGGTGTACAGCATGTATGACCAACACAATGGCCACATGTAGGCATGGTTCTCCATCTGGTTCTCCATCTGTGCATAAGAGATGATGATTGTAAAGTCTTTCAGAAATGTGACCCTGGAGACTGATGTACTATCCCAAGGCTGGAATCCAGGGATCCTTAGGAGTTATTTAGTTATAGCTGACAGTGATACTGTCTCAGGAATGATCTGTATTATCTGATCATGGACAGCAGGACCTTCATAGGCAGATTAGTGATCAGTTATCATCTACCACATAGATGCACCAGTGGATAACCTGAACACCTCCATCTGTTCCCAGTCTCTATACTCCAAGTCACTGTGCAGGTACTGAAAGATGTCAGCCTGCAGACCCTATAGTTGTTGCATATCATCCAGCAGGCCACATAGCACACTCATCATCTTCACAGTGGTATGAGCAATCGCTGTCTGTGCCTGAATCATTGACCTGTGCATGTGCTGGTTGAAGCCAAGTGTTACACCAAGGTCAGGAACTGACTTGGAATCATGGTGGCACTGCAGACCATCATACCTCCCTCCTGTAGGGTGTACATGCACATCTGAGATAGCTTGGCTTACAGATGCCAGCTGGACTGGGGACTCCTGTATAGCCAGGGTGAGGCTTACAGTTATAGGATGCCCACCAAGCACTGGTGAGGCTGCAGTCTTGGCCTGTCTCTGATCAGGCTGTTTATGTGTGTGCGGTTTGTATGTGTGTGTGTGTGTGTGTGTGTGTGTGTGTGTGTGTGTGTGTGTGTGTGTGTGTGTGTGTGTGTGTGTGTGTGTATGTGTGAGCTGTCCATCATTAATATTACTGACAGTGCCATTGTGTCACCAGACTGTGCCATGTGCACATTGCCATCATCATCAGTTACCACTAACCTGCTTGCCATCGTCAGCTACCACTAACCTGCTGACATCAGGCATTTGCTGTCCCCTTGTGCTGGACCCTCCATCAGTTGAATCCATAAAGGCATAAACAATATTCCTTGACAACACTATAATAATGGAAACTCTTAGACCCCAACAGGCTTACAGTTATATGACAGAATATGTGAATACCATGTGGATACGTACATACCTTAGTTTGTAAGGCAATTGCATAATGAAGGTACCTAGATGACAGTATGCAGAAGTCTCTTGCTTAGTCATGCTTCACTTGCACTGCACTGTGCAATATGGCAATATAATGACTAATACTAACTTGGCACATCCCCTTCAAGCACTCATGCACTGATCACCATTCCAACTCCTACATCCAGGCTACCACCAGGTAGAAGGGTCCACTACCCTTCCCTCAACATGGTTATCAATAACTCATCTACCACCATGAGCTTCATCTGTGTTTGGTGACCCACCTCTTGTGCTGAGCACATTCATGGCACTGTCCCAGGCTTTGTTCAAGGCACATAATATCAATATGGCTGTCCTTCACAGAACCTGATGTAGACTCCTATCATGGCCACCTACACTGTCAATGTCTTCTTTGTACAGCTCCCTGCCACTCCTGCTCCTGAAAAGGCATGTTCACATTTCCTTTGACCAAGATGTGTGTACCATGGCCTGCAGTAACACATTGGTTTCCTAAGTGGTAATCTTTTCTCGTTGCTACCTCTCTACTGGGTGGATATGTATGTGTGTGCATGTGTGTGTATGCATGCCACTATGTGAATGTACCATATCATTACACACTGCTCTCAACCCTATAATGTGCCTACTTAGTTGTGCTATGGCACTTCCTCTCTTTTGTATACATACTAGAAGACTGATTTTGTTAGCATGACACCGTTTTCTGCATTAAAATGTAGAATAACTGTAATACACTGTATGCCCTCCCCAGCTCATAAAATATATTGTCATACCTCACCCAAGGTTCAGGGGCTGACATGCCTGTGTGTCATGTTCTGCCCTATTTGAACATTGCCACTGGTGTGTTCCCATTTCCCACCTGATATGACAGCATCAGATATGTGATATATTCTGAATCACACATATAGTAGTCCCTCTATGTTCCTGTTGCTAGCATTCAACTTGGGTGTTCAGTACAGTGCAACATTACATTACCAGGAGTCTTTTCTTCCCTCAGTATGCCTATTTTACCCAACCGAATACCTGGTGTCCAGCTGCAGTAAAGTCCTGATTTAATGGTAGCCTGTGTGGGCATGGTCTCTTGCAAAATGGCATCATGACTTTTTGTAGTGCTGATTTGGACCTCATAGCACAGATGTTAAGTTAGTGAGGGAATGTATTACAGCTGCCTCTAAACTGCTACCATAATGCACTGTGCTATATTACCCTTCCTGTGTTGTGCACAACACACTCATGCATGACATCTGTGAAGCTTGTAGCACTATAGATCTGCTTTTTATCACCATTATATAATGTCTAATTGTTGCAGTGTAATCCACACTGTGTGATGTCTGAACATGCATTCTTGTACCTGGGATAATGTTATGATCCTCAGGTGGAACAGTCTGAATGACCATGGCTGCTTCAGGAACTAGTAAAATCAAGGACCCTACATGGTGCCTGAGTAAAGCAACAATTGCTTGTGCATCCCGACAGGGATTCCAGAAGCATCTGTTGTGTCAGTATGGTGGGATTTGTATGATCTTGATGGCTGGCTGGTTAGTGATGCCACTGGCATCACCAGTTCTAGTCAGTAGTGCAAGGATCTCTACAGTGAACTGCACTGGTGACACTTTTACCTTTTTAGCCAGTGTGAAGAACACATTCGAGCCAACAGACAGAAGGTTACTGTAACCATCTTTTTCCTTCACTTTTCCAGGTCAAAGATTCTACTATGTTCTTCCTGCTTTGCCTTACAGTAGCACAAAAGCAAAAGGAGAACATGGAAGGATGTTGTGGGAGGCAAGACCTCTTGTCAGTGATGTGGATGATATACTATGTGCACTACTGCACTGTTTTGCTTTAATAGCATGTTTATCATATGTGTGTGTGTGTGTGTGTGTGTGTGTGTGTGTGTGTGTGTGTGTGTGTGTGTGTGTGTGTGTGTGTGTGTGTGTGAGTGTATACCAATGAGTTCCCTTTTTGTTTCTCTTCCTTCTGCAAGTCTAGTTGTAGTGGTGGCAGATAAGCAATGATAGTCACTTTAGCTTGTGCCAGTCTTTTCATCATATGCTGGGATGCCAGTAGGCATTTACTAGTGGCCCAGACAGGTGTTCTGCAGTCACCATCATCAGTTGCATTGGATGGTGATGACTGATGTTTACTGGCAACAGAATGGCCACCTCATGACCATGGAGCTTTTCCTGGATTCCTGGTTGAGTCATGCTGTACCTGATCATTAAGCCATCAATGGTATCATCCTGCACACAGCAGCAACCACAAAAGTTTTTGATGCTTGCGTGGGTTAGCCTCTGAGCTAGTGTGACATCCATCATCCCTGTGTTATTCTACCATTTGTGTCAGACCCCATGCCTTGCCTGTTGTCTAGTACTCTCCATCAATAAATGTTCATCCTTTGTCAGCATGTGCCCATCTACTATTATTCCTGCATTTTGTGAAAATACCACCTCTTTTTTGCTATGTCTGCATTATATATTTGTGCACCCCTGTAATCTTCCTTTATATTGATATTCCTCCTACATATCCCTTGCTACCTTCTCCAACTACACTCCTTCTTATATGAAAAATAGGAGCCTTTCCCACAAAAGCCCCCCTTATTTCTTATGATTACCCTTGTGTGTTTTCCTGTGATTGCTATTCCCCTTTTCTTACTTACATATCACCTGTGTCTTAACCATTATATGATGAACATGGTTGACACTTTGCTGTGCTAGTCCTCTGTGGCCTCTCTGCTACTACTCATTTGGCAGGGATGAAGCACTTTGCTACATATGTACATGTGCACAATACCATGTATGTTCCGTGCCTGCATAATGACACTTGTCTCCATAACTCATCTTCACTCATTTCCTAAGTACTTCATTTCCTCAATTAGCAGCACTATGTGAGCCCTGATACATACCAAAGCATCCATGGGCTGCTCTGCATTGCATTATTAGCTCCTTAAAATATAGTGATGTATGAGTCATGGCCTATAGTTCACATGCTGTCAATAACATGCTGTATGTAAACAGTATGTTACAGAAATGCTGCACAGAAAAGGGAATGACAGATAAGGAAATCTAGCTAAAATAATGTAGGAAATGACAGCTTTCATGGTAAAGAAGTAGCAGAGTACTGAAAACTAATCACCTTGCAGCACACTCTACACAACATTTGGAAAGTTAATAACATACCACATGACTCTATTAAATGTTATTGTTCCACCTACAGTTCAAACCCCTGGAATATGGAGGTGGGGTGATTTAGTATGGATATTTTGGTGAAGTTACTCTTTGAAGTAATTAATTTATTTTGTAGCAGGGACACTTTTTTGCAGATTAATGCAGGTTTACAGCCTCAGAGCACTTCTTCAGTTCCTGCCTAGAGTGCCTGCAATGTGATGTCTGTATGCCCATCCTGTTCCTGCATGGATTATTGTGAGTATCTGGATTTCCTTCTATGTAAGCTTTAAATACTTAAGTACTGTAACACCACCCTGATAGTTTCCACTTCCCAAATAAGGTACAGATGAGGGATTGCCTTATAGATAAGACAGATGTCTTCTCCAAGTAAGTGTAACAAAATTTATAATCATGATTCCCTGAGCGTTTCTTAATAGTTCAAGTTTTCCAACCTAATGAATTTCTAGTAAGGGACTGTTGTTTGAATGATACAAAAAATCTAATATTTTCTTTAAAATAGGTCAGACTGGTGAGGTATAAAGTGATGATCTTCCTGGAATGAATGAAAACCATATACTGTAATGGAGAGAAATGTAAGCTGTGTAATATTCAACTGAAATCATTATCTGAGGAAGAATAACTGAAACGTCATAGTGTGGGATTGAATGCCAGCTGCCAGCATCATAAATGCAAGTTGGTGTGGACTGCCTTTACCAGCACTAAGCTACTGGAGCTTTCCAAGGAAGTTTCCTCCAATGTGTACCTATGTTGCTTGTGAAGGAGATAGACACCTCTAAGTTATTTCTTAAAAGCAGGGATTTTATTATTCGAGTATACATGTAAATCTAAATTTGCAACAAAGAAGTTGGCATAATGGTTAAGGTACTTACCTTAAACACACAAGGTAAAGAGTTTGATTCCTGTTGCTCATTTAGTCAGGATACAATAGATAAGACTTTGTGGGCTCTGTTCAAGCAGCTTTATTATGTACAAAAACCTCAGGATTTAGGCTTAATAACTTTAACTTAGATAAATTTATAAACAAACCAGCTATTACATTCATACATGCTCACTCTCTGGCTGCACTCACAAAATGGCACTGAACCTGGCACGTGCTGACTATTTATATGCATGTTCAGTTCTTGAAATACTTCTTAAAGATACAGCACGTGTATTCCATTCTACATTCTCCCTCTTTGGGAAATAAGTCATGCAGTGTTGATGACATTAATCAACATGCAATCGATATAAATAATTCTTTGTTATGCAATTATACAGAAATAAATACATATACTCAATTATGTCCAGGTTGCTGTGTATTTTGCACTAGGTCTGGAAATATGACCAAATCGTGTGACATAGAAATTGGAATTAGGTCTAGCAACTGGGGCTGTCTCTGTTGAATGTTCAACTTTTGGGGCATCAGGAACATCATCAGGACTGGAAGTAGAGGTTAAGACACATTCTGCAACAGGAACATTGTCTGGATTGCTCTGAGATCTAGAGTCTGTATCACAGGAACAATGATGCAATATCAATTCTGATATAGAAAGAATATGTCTGCGATTTCTCCTGTACTCCACACCCTCAGATTCTATGAAGTAGGATCTCGGCTTAGTACATATACCTGTTACTTGACTAACACAGTCTAAAACTTTTGCCGTTTGTATCCTCACTGTGTCTCCTTCTTTCAATAGACAAAGAAATCTGCCCTATTTATTACAGCTGGACTTCTGGAAAGAACTCTTTCTGAATAGTTGAGCTCTAATTGTCCCGTTGTTCTTAGCTTTAAGCCTCAACAAAGTAGAGCTGCTAGGCAACGTTGTTCTGTTTTGCCTCAATAGATGTCTCTGAGCAGGCGAGCAAAGTATATCATCACAGGGTATGTTTCTGAGATTAAGTAAATTCAAAAAGACATCGGTATTGTCACACTTTGACCTCTCAAGTAATTGCTTTGCACTCTGCACTGCACATTCAGCTAGTCCATTTGACTGTGGATATTCTGGACTACTAGTAACATGTACAAAGTCCCATTCTCTTGTAAATTTCTGAAACAACCGGCTAGGAAATTGAGTACCATTGTCAGAAATAACTGTATGGACTACCATGGACTGAGAAATGGTGTTTCAACTTAGGAATAACAGTAGCGGATATTAGGTTAGGTAGTAAATCAATCTCAAACTAGTTCGAATAAGAGTCTACCAATATCAAGTAATGCTGATTGTTCCACTCGAATATTTCATTGTCTACTGTTGGCCAAGGTAGTTCAGGAACTTGACATAGCTGAAGCGGTTCTCTTTGCAAATGTGGTTTAGTACTATTGCATGCTGAAGAAGAAGAAAGTACTTTCTCAATGTCTTTTGCCAGAGAAGGCCAAAATACCAGTCCTCTCACCGTTTTTTTGGAGAATTCAGAACCTGGGTGACCACAATGCAAAATACGGATATATTCATGTTGTAAGGAAGCAGGAGAAACAATTTTAGGACCTTTGAAAATAACGCCATCTTCCATCAACATCTCATCTCTGTAAGGAAAATAAGTTTGCACTTCACATGGTACGTTAGATTGCATTGATGGCCATCTGACATTAATGCAGTGATTGAGCTTTTGCAAAACTGGATCAGTCTTTGTATGATCTCTCAGCTCATCAAGTCTGGTGGTAGAAAAATTGCACACTTCCATGACATCAAAGTCAAAATTCTCTGCATGAAGCTATTTCGTTGTATTTCTGGGTGATCTGGATAAGGTATCAGCCAGATAACGAAATTTACCTTTTGTATAGACCATTTTGTAGTTGTACTTTTGCAATTTGAGCATCATTCTTTGTAATCTCGCTGGAGTTGAATGCATAGGCTTCTTTAAAATAGTAACTAAAGGTTGGTGATCCATTTCAGTCTGATTAGCTTGACCATAAATATAATCATGAAACTTTGAACATGGAAATACTATCACCAAAAGTTCTTTCTCGATTTGAGCATATAGCATTTCAATTTGGGTAAGAGTTCTTGATGCATAGGCTACTGGTCTGCCTTCTTGAAGAATGACTGCACCAAGACCAAATTTTGAAGCATCACAGGAAAAGAGTACTGGTTTATTGATATCATAGTATCTAAATGTAGGTGTGGTGGCAATTTTCTTCTTAAGGTCTTCAAATGCTTTCTGGTGCTGTTCTAGCCATGACCATGAAACATTTTTGCATGTTAGCTCTCAAAGGTGCTGTCAACTCACTGAAGTCTGGTATAAACTTGCCTAAATAGTTGACCGTACCAAGAAAACGCTGTAGAGCTTGAACATTATCTGGTGCTGGCATTTCAAGAATGGCTTCTTGCTTGGACAGGTCTGGTTGCAAGCCAGTGCTGGTAAATAAATGACCTACATATGTAACTTCTCGTAGTCTGAATTTACACTTTAGAGGACTGAGCTTTAAGTTCACTTCACATGCTTTGTCTAGAACTCTCTTAAGGTTTCCATCATGCTCTGCTTCACCATTGCCTCCAACCAATAAATCACCTACTATTTATTATAGCACAAGGATAACCTGAAAAAATGTGCTCCATTGCACGCTGAAAGACTTCACTTGCAAATTTATTCCAAATGGCATCCTAAGGAATCTATATCTGCCAAACAGGGTACTTAAAGTAGTCAGTAATGAGGATTTGCGATCAAGCATCACTTGCCAAAATGAACATTTTGTATCTAAGACAGAAAAAACAGTGGCATTTGGTATTAGGGCTGCAACTTCCTCGACTGTACGGATTGGATGATGCGGTCTCATTAATGTTTTGCTCAAATCTCTTGGGTCAATACATATTTTGATTTTGTCTGACTCTTTTTTTGTGATCTGCTACCATGGACAACACCCATTCAGTTGGTTCTGTGACTGGACAAATCACAGTTTGCTGTGCCATTTTATCCAACTGAGCCTTGACTTTATTCTGCATAGCTATCAGAACTTTTCTTACTGGTCTGACCACTGGACTGACCTCCGGGTCTAAACTCATAGAATATACAACTGGAAGTTTGTCCAACCTGTCATCAAAAACATCAGCATACTCTGAGAAAACAGCTTCAGTAAAATTGGAACTAGGAGATGTGCTTATATGATGAATTTCTTTGATAAAAGAAAGCGGATTCATTCTCAAACTGTCTCTGAGATCCAATAATGACTGCACAGGTCTTTTAACTACATAGAATAACAAGCTGTAACAGTTCCCTGCCAAATAAAAATGAAAGCACTACTGAAACTTTGGTTTGAATTTCTTCACCTCCATAAGCAACAAGTTTCAGACAACTAGTCATTGTGAGTTGTTCATTAGCTCTCACTTTAGTAAAAGTACCTGCTGACATAACATTACACTTTGAACCAGTGTCTACTTTGAGCTCGGTGGATTTACCATTGATCTGGACAGTAAAAAACACTTCATTTTTTGTCAACAAATTTACTGCATCAACCTTTTCACCAGTTACTGATACACCATCTACATTGAACGTGGACTGCTGCAACTCCACTTGATCAATTTGCTTTTTTAAGTGACCCTTCTTTATAACTGTGTGAGGTTCACTTGATTTGCAAAACTTTGAAACGGGTTCCATTTTTAACACTTGTGGCACTAGTGACTAAATGCTAGCATTTCTCTTTTAGACTCATGATTTTCACCACAACTGCAACAGTTAGCAATAAAGCTGGATTTGTTTTTTGCTGACTCATGCTTGTACTGCACTGAGCATGTTCCTTTCTTAGAGCTTGCTGGAAAACTACATGGTTTCCCTAGTAGACCAGCAGGGGATGTGGCTGCCATGTGCTTAGGCCTGCTTGTGCTTGTCACGTGTTATATACTGTCTACATTTGGTCTGGAGCCTGCTGAAATCATACTCTTATCACTTGCAAGCATACTCGTGTGCCTTTCTGTAACTTGATAGATTTAACAAATCTCAATATCTTTACTCAACGTTAAATCACTGTCATGAAGCAAAATCTTTCTAACTGCAGCACTATTAATGCCACACACAAGCCTGTCCTTTATCAACTCATCTTTTAAATCACCAAACCAACACATTTTAGCTTTGTTCCTCAGGTCAGTTATATAAGCTGCAAAAGTTTCCCCTGGTTTCTGACCTCTTGTGTAAAACAAATGCCTTTCTAATGCAATATTTGTCTGGGGGTTACACATTCCCTGAATTTGCACTTCAAATACTCGGGGTCTTCCATTGATTCAGCCTGCACATCAATATGATGATTTTCACCTTTTTCCTCACATACTGATGGTGCATACACAAATGAACACTCTCTTTCATTAGCCTCTGAACCAACTAGATTTAGCAAAATGAATGCCCTGGTGAGTGCATCTTTGGCAAAATAAGCTGCTTGTATAAAATACCATACTCTTGCTCAAATATTCTCCAGTTCTCTGCAATATTCTGATCAAATCACATACCAGTGAAGGCTTTTGCAAATATGCATGAACATACACACATACATATATGCCAGAAATTTATGCCAGTTCTTGTAACTTTGCCCAATAGCACAACAAGCCTCCAAATAACAAAACTTTGTGAAATAAGTCTCTTGGGCACTGCAATCCTCTTGAAATTAATGTACTGTAAGAAATCACCTCTCATCAGTGTAAGAAACATTTAGAAAAAAAATGCACTGTGCGAATGAACTGGGCAGAAGAAGCTTGGGGTAAGAAACATTTCAAAGTAACACACTTTTTGAACAAACAGTACACAGCACACTGAAACTTCCCCACAATGGTGGTACTTTGTTAAATAATTCTTTACAGTGCAAGAAACACTCTGTAATAGCGACACTTTGTGAATAGATACACCCAGCACAAGAAACGTTTCAAAATGTCTGTATTTAACTGCACTTTACGAAATAGTTGCACTTTGCACACAAATAAACTCTTTGGAATACATGCACAGTAATAAGCATACACTGTAAGCACTTTTACACACTTTGAGATACTTCGAATAACTCTAGTTATGCTGTGAATACAATACAAAGTAGTAGTTATGCCAAAACACAGCACTTTGCCAAAAAACATGCAGTCTCCTTGCTTTATTTACGCTTAATGTGTTCTTTTTGCCCTTAGTATATTTGTTTTGCTCATTTAATCTCTTTTCATGCCCAGTGTACTTTTCTTGTGCTTGCTTTACTCTAAAAATGCCTGTTTTGGTTTAAACATCATCGTTTTGCTCTAAACACACTTATTTTACTTTGAACATACTTGTCTTGCAATTCTGAGGTAGTTTCTAATCCCTTATGTGCTTTTCTGACAATCATTTTATCAAATATCTTAAACATTTCATGTTTTTCACTTGTTTAATAATGCAGTTTATGTCCATGTAATGCTCTATTTTATCTTTTTTATAAAATAAACTGTTTGTGCAAGTTTTCATTACCTTTGGTTCTTTTCCGGATCTTTTTCGTGCTCATTTCTCTTAGATTACCTTTTCTGTTAACTCTGCACCTCATAGCTCTGAATATCAGTCTCTGGAATCCCAGTTCTGACAACGTCGCTTGTGTAGTTAGGATACACAAGACAAGACTTCAAGGGTTCTGTTCACGCAGCTTTATTACGTACAAACACATTATGATTGAGGCTTAATAACTTTAACTTAGAAAAAACTTATAAACTAGCTGTTACACTCCTACATGCTCACACTCTGGTGGGACTCAGAAAATGGCACTAAACCTAGCATGTGCTGACTATTTATTTATATGCAAATTCAGTCCTTGGAATGCTTCTTAAAGATACAGCACATGTATTCCATTCTACAATTCCCATGTGGGGTAATTGGCTTAGCTTAAAATAGTTCATAAGGGCAATTAGCCTAGTACTAGCCTAGGCACCTACATTGGTATGTGTGTAACATATAGTGCATTATGTGAGAAGAACTGTTAGAGAGTTTAATGCTATGGTTTATGAGCATTTGCATGCTATTGAGAAAATGGATATGGGTAATGATTTGGCAAAGCATGCTGTTCAAGTATTTGTGTCAGGCTAAGAATAATGCTAATAGTGTAAATGATAATATTAAAAATAATTAGGCTGGAAGGAAAACAGCTGGCAGGGCAGATTGTATGCCTGCAGGTTTCCAGGCTTGAATGATAAAGAAAAATGTAAAACAGTACTACAAAAGGAAAGGGTCAAAGCATTGATGTGAATTATGTAATTAAATGAACTGTTTAAAAAGTTTTGAGTAATGGTGAATGGATGGTCTGATGAAGTTCTTTTAGAATTAAAGCACTAACCACTATCCAAATAAAGTGTGTTTTAACTGCAGCCATTATATATATATATATATATATATATATATATATATATATATATATATATATATATATAAATATATATTTTTTTTAGATAGACACCTGTATTATCTTACTAGAAAAACAAACAAAGGAAGAAAGGTAAGAGGGGGCCATGGATCAGCTTGGCACAGCTGAAAGTATCCCAACAACTCTGAAGATGAGGTGGCCTTGTCTCCGTCCTTACCTCCATCTCCCACTCCAACTTTCACTAGGGATTGCAAAAAAAAGGTTTGCTTATACAGATTTAAATGAAATATACCTTTTATCATGTATGATTTAACATGACAGCAGGAATGCACCACAAAACAAAACAAACAAAAAAAAAACATTCACCTGCTTTATCAGATTGTCAAATTCAAACCATAGTAAACACATTCATGGATCTAATGCTGTAAGCAGGTCAACCCCTGAGATTTATATAGATCAGACTTCAGCAGTAGGTGGGGCATAGAGCCATCCTAGCCAGTCTATTTTTTTTTTTTTTTTTTGTATAGCAGCTGTTTCCTGCAATCTGCTTGTCTCTAAATACAAAAAGCTATTAGTAGAAAGGGGAGATGATTCTACAGTAACAAAAGGGTGTGAGACATGCCAGCAGTGTAAGCACTGTTGTAATTGCTGGGTTGCACAGAAAACAGTCCAAAGTGTTTGTGGTGACACATACATGCATTATGACGTGCAAGAGAGAACATGTTTGCCAACTCAATCAGTGCATTACATTAAGAATGTGGTAAAACAATATCTAGCCTGGGAATTATCAGTAATTTTACTATATATGTGTACAATAGTTTTGTAGTTTTACTGAAGGGGCAGAAGTCTAACAACAGCTGTCCCTTATTAAAGCTGAAGGCACAGAGATTTTTTTTACCACTCAAGTGGCAAATATTTTAATTGTCAAGCACTAGACTGCAAGCCATTTGTGTACATCATAATAAACATTTGTTACAACACTACATATGTTAACTGGTTCAGATCCTTGTGCTGCAACATTCTTCTCTTATTCATAAATATAATCCAATATTTAATTCTGATGAAGAAATCACAGAGAAATCATGGCCTTCAAAAATCTGTTAAATGATGAGTAACACTATAAACGTCTGTGTTCACGAAACTGCAAACAGAAATCTTCATTGTGTATAAAATGTGTGAACATCCAATTTATAATGAGCATTTGGCTGGCACTCTGGACTAAATTAGCACAACTTGTATTGTGTTTTGAACAGTGGTAATTGTACTATGACGTTATATATGGGATTCATACAGATCTTCAAGGCAGGGCAATCAATTAGCATGATGGACAGTATGTCTGATTCAGAGACATGGTGAAGATGCACAAAGAGGCACCTCATTAGGGGCTTATTACCATGTCTTTGAATTGAGCAATAGGCTGCTAAACCTGACCACACTAGTACTCTCCCTAGCAGCCCACACATCATGGTAGCATAGGCATTCCTCTACATCATGGAAACAAACACACACACACACACACACACACACACACACACACACACACACACACACACACACACAGCCCTACCATACCTTTCAACCTCTTAGAGCAAAAATTTTGAACAAAGCCAAAGACAGCAGGGGGATAAAAGTCTGAAATCAGGGACAGGTTTTAAAATTGTTCTTGTAATTTAAAAAGCTAATAGAATAACAGATTTTGCATTGGTATGCATTTTATGAAGGATGTGAAGTCTGAAATTAAAATAGATGTGATTATTTACTGACTTCAATCCTCAGTGACTTGCCACAGACCACAAATTTTATGAGAAGCAGACCAACAGTATGAGAATTTGGAGATTTTGTGAAATTCTGGAGAGGTGAGAGGTATGAAGTACCCCAGACATTTCCACACACATGCATGCATCCACATACAAGGCTCCTTACTGTTGCACAGACTCATGGAATTACTCACACATCCACATGTGTGATGCCCCAACACACACACACACACACACACACACACACACACACACACACACACACACACACACACACACACACACACACACACACATTAATTTAGGATTATCTGATTTGAAGGGATATTTTAGAGGTAGTTAGTGAAGGTTTATATACATAACATAAGCAGAAGGTTATAATTTTAAAGGGATGACGGTAATGATGATGATGATGAAGCTGTGGGGTTCAAGAAATAAGGAGACAGTGGGATTTCAGGTGAAGATCACAGAAAATTCCAAGAATTAAGCTGACATGGGAATGGAGAAAGGAAATTTTGCCAATAGGGATGACTGCAAGTAGGGGTACAGAAATTAGTAAGACGGTTCTGGAATTTATTGAAAAAAATCATAAATGAAGCAAGGTATTGGGAACAGATAATTAGAGAGGGAAGGTTAATCGAATGGAATGAGGCCACGAAGAACTTTGCATTGCATGTTAGAGCAATTTATGTTATGTTGGACTGAATGATAGTTGTTAAAAAAAGAAAGATAACATATATGTAATGTATAATGCATGTAAATGAAAAAAAAATGTTAATATGGTTTATTTTCTTTTCTATTAATGTATATGTACCCATGTTTTACTTCTGGAATGTAACTTGTTTGCTGGCCTGAACAAAAGCCTTAGTGGTACTAGACGTAACTCAACCAAGCAAAAGCCTTAGTGGTACTAGATGCAACTGACTGAACAAAAGCCTTAGTGGTACTAGACGCAACTCATGGAACAAAAGCTTTAGTGGTACTAAACACAGCTGACTGAACAAAAGCCTTAGTGAAACGGGATACAACTGACTGAACAAAAGGCTTAGTAGAACTAGTCCAATCACAAAAGAAAATTATACCAAATCCTTTTGTGTAGGACAAAAAAATACGATACAAAACACCAAAACATTAATCTCATACACACACACACACACACACACACACACACACACACACACACACACACACACACACACACACACTCTGACATTGTTTTTTTTTTCTGCATACTCCCCGGCTTCTATATACTAACGTCACAGTCAAATAACTGCAACCACAAGGGAAACACTAAGTAACAAAGCAAAGCTACCTTTACACAATTCACTTTTTTCTACACATGATAAAAAATTATTTTGATAACTGACGGCCAGAATAGCTCCTGATAAGCTGAACCTTGTGTCTACACCAAGTGCTCATGTGTTAGTAGCCTGTGACACACTTGTTCACTTCACTCACCCTAAATGACAAGTACCCTAACTCCCACTACCCTGATCCTGCTTACTTACCTAACCCTTTTACCATTTCATCCTACCAAATTGCATGGCTCCACCAGAGCCATCACAGGGTGGCTTAATGGCTAAGGTGTTTGCCTTGCAAACACAAGGTACGGGGTTTGAGTCTCACAAGGGATAATTGGCTAGGCTTACAATGGCTCACAAGGGCAGTTAGCTTAGTACTAAACCATAAACTATGAACCTAACCCTAAAACTCCTGTTATGTCTTTATCTTTAACTCTCTCCCCCACACCATAACCTAAAAGTTCTGATCTCTCCATAAACCTAAATTTCCACATACCCTCACTACGCCTAAAATCCCTGATCACTGCCTAAATCTAATACTTCAGTTTGTTTCCTTAAATCCAAGGTCCTTGATCACTCTATAACCTAAACCTCCACTCCCGCTGCATAAAACCTGAAGTCCCTGATCACTCTAACCCTAAACTTCCATTCTGGTACCCAACACAAAAACCTCCACACCCTAAAACTAAATCCCACGTCTGATCACTGCCAGGAGTCCTAAACTATACTTCTACTTCCTCCCAATTGCTTCCTACAGCTGCTGCACTCACCTTGTTTAAACTCAGCTACTGCATCTGGATGAGGTGTGGTAGCTCCAGTCTCTCTCCACACTGCTGCACACTTTGCCTAAAGATATGGTCAAGAACAGCAGCCTAAGCAACCTGCAAGAGGCCTGGGTCCCTAGCTGCAAGAAAGTGGTCTTTGAACATATGCTGATACTTGTACACTGCACAGTTCATCATTTTCTGCTATTGGTGGCTTAACAGTCAAGTACATCACTTTAACTGTGATTTCTCTTTGTTCGTGGTTATTCAGCTATGAATTTAGCATATATAATTAAGGGAGTGGGGGTAATGCCCAGTCTTAACTTTGCTTTTGTCTGTTTGTTTACAGTAGAGCACTGGGTTATGTTGGAACTGAAGGGATCACTAAAACAAAATTATGGGAAGCTTGTAATACATCTGATATAATGCCTGTGTGTTCAGCAAAGCAAAAAGCTAAATAAGTATTTGACTTCTTTTTTTGCTTTGTTGAACTGTGGGTTGTGTCTAATGAATGTTCAGCTGTCTTTTGCTATATTTTTATGATGGATAAACTGCGTTCAATAATTTAGGTTGCCAATTACTTTGCTGTTAGATGGATTGTGATTATGATCTAAGAATGATAAGTTAATGTTTGTAGTTTGGTTATTACATATATACTCATGAGTTAAAAACAAGCTACTGAAAGGCCAAAAATAAGAAAAAAGCCAGTATAGCTGATCAAAAATCAGCTGATTGAGTGTACCAGCTTTTTTTCTGTTTCAGATCATGGTGGAATGGGAAATAAGGAGTTTACCCTTTCCCCACTGAACTGTAATCTTTGAATTTGTATGTAAAGTTAGCAGAGGGTGTGGGGGCATAGGGGGACATCCCCCACACAAAAACACTGTTTTTTTTTCCTTTTGATAAGTAGCTCTTCAGCCAGTTGTGTTTGATGAGTTACCCTTAGATGTTTTCCTTTTGATATATGGACATACATCCATACTCATATACCTAAACATATACATAGTCCATGGAAAACCATAATTATGCTCTGAAACTGGGGAAAAGACAGACTTGTTAAGCAGTTTTCTGACATCAGAGAGGTCTTTAACAAGCTTTTGTTAAGCACCCCTCAGCACTTTTAAGCACTAGTCTGTTGCTAGAGCATTAACAGCACTCAGCAACCACAGCAGGTGTCTGTTGGCAGGCTGTTAAACACCTCATTATGATTTGTTTTAATCTTATGTCTAAGTGAAGTGTGTATCAGTTTCCTGCTGTTTTTCTTTGGTGTCTATTCCGTCTATGGCAGTGACACTTATGCTACTACAGTGTTTTTTCTCTAATTTTTGTATACATGGGAGCAGATAAAGTTCCATGCACTGCAAAGAATTATGGTAGAGTTTCTCCGATCATAATCTCAGATGGTATATGTTCTCAGTATATATGTCAAGAATAACCTCTCAAGCTTCTTTTATGATGTGGATTTTCTTGGCACCCATATCTCAGACACATAGTATCCTGGTTATAATTAAAGACCTGATCATAATACACTGTATTTAAGCACACACACATATGTAAGAGGTATGCTGTTTGCCAAGCTGCATTTTGTTGAAAACAGGAACTGAATGTTTTGTTAAGCTAATTCCCTGTTTCATTGAAAGTTGGCAGTGTAAACAGTGAACATGGAACACAGACTTTAAGGGAGTTTCTCCTTTCTTCTGCTGTTGTGTGATGTCAGACCTAGTATGTTTAGAGAAGTTGACGGAGTAGTGCAAGGGATGGGGATTTGAACTCACTGCAAGAAACACTTTTTTATTTAGTGTTATATTCAAAGATGTTGATCCTTAATGTAGATATAGATATAGATATAGACATAGACATAAATATAGATATAGATATAGATATATTTGTCTACTCATTTTAATCAAGTGGGCCACGTGTTGACCTTGGAAACATCAACTGCAAAAGGTTGACAAACCAAACATCTACACATTACTACGCATGCACTGAGACAGAATCTTGGCACATGCAATATTCCTAAATAAAAAGCAAAGAAATAACATTGTTTTTTGCAGGACAGCAAGACCCTTGGTATCTCCCACAACCCCTGCTAATTATATAGGATTTATTAGGGAAGTGAGTCTAGAACAGTGTGTGTGTGAATTGTGATGGTCAGCAACTGATAACTGCATATTAAAACTTGAAAAGAGACCACAGCTCTGTCTCTTGTGAGTCAGGAAGAAATTAGTACAGGTCAATAGAACAGGTCAGTTAAGGTTAATCATCTGTGAACTGAGTGGGTGGAGCTAGGAACTAAACCTTCTATTTAAGGGGTAAAATAAAACATTTCAGAGCTATACTAAAAAGGCTCACCCAGACTCTGCTACACTTTGCTGTGTGGGAAAGGTTAGTTTGCTTTTTATTTGTTGTATTACTTTATTGCCTTTTTCTATTTTGAATACTGTGATTTGTTTTATTTACCTTGTGTTTTACTTATATTCTGCTTTTAACTGCATATTAAAACTTCAAAAAAGACCACAGCTCTGTATCTTTTGAGTCAGGCAGAAATTTTTCCCCACCCTCTCACCCGGTTACTGTAGTGTTCTTAAACACCACTGTCTTTCTAGTTGCCTTCCCCTTATGTTAATTTGACCATATGTCTAATTTCCTTGTGTAAGCACAAAATTATCATTTTGTGAAATCACTCCCCTTCAACTATTTAAATTTATTGGCCATCCTACTGTATTCCATAGTACCAGAATACAAAAGTGACCACCCCATTTCAATCTACCTTGCTGTTTTAAAAATAGTGACTCTCCACTAAAACTTAACTTTTTAGACAGGTAAAACTTAAGTTACCTACTTTCACATCTAACTCCTCTATTGCACACTGCAGTGGTTAAGATAAACCATTTCTTTTCATCTTACCTTTAAGCATCCCTGTGACTAGCACTTGCTTTAAAACCTGCTGAAAAGCACTTGGAAGTCTTAAACTGATAAAAGCACTCAACTCTCCTTGTTAATAAGGAGAAATTAATCGTAGGCACTAAATAGCCTATAATTGCAAAGTACCTTGCTAAGGTAAGGGAAAACAGCTCTTGTACTTTACAAAAAAAAAAGCACCAAACCAGGCATGTCCAAGGATCAGCTTCCGGTGATTTCTCCTGTCCACCTTGTGAATCTGGGCTTACCAGGGCAATGCAGCAATTGCCTCATGTACACAGACAACCCTCTCCTCCTACCACCCAGCACTACAACCTGCGAGAGATGCACTTACATAGCCAAACTGGAAGCAAAGCTCTCTCCACCCAAGATTGTGCTAGACAGTCAAGAGGAGAAGGTTAACACCCACACTACACCTCAAGCAACACATAGGCCTTCTAAACCCACAACACCAACACCTACACATAGCAACACTAAACCCACATATGTGGAGGCCCTTAACATTAACCTGCCCAAGCAACAAGGACCTCCGAAGCTGAAACGTAAACACCAATCACAACCAGTGTCACATAGCTCAAAACACCAGTGTGCCACTCAACAACAGCCCCTAAGGCAAGACAACGTACCCAACACTTTAGTCATAGGTGACTCTATAGTCAGGCACAATGATGTCACACTCACCAGGCTGAACAAGGAGAAAATTACAGTCAGCTGCCAGGATCCGCCACATAACATATGCGCTCAAGTCACTCCACAACAAGTACAAATAGGACTCTGTCATTGTCCATGTTAGAGTGAATGACTTGAGATGCCATTAACTGGGAAACTACTCGTGTACCAACACCTTTGCCCAATGGTTCTTGGAATTCATAAATTCCAATGCCCTGGATAATCTAATCCTTAGTCCCACCAGGTGCTCCAATATCCTAGACCTGGTCATTACCAACATGAGAAATCGATGCTCCACACCTATGGTCAGCCCCTCGTTGGTCAGGTCTGACCATAAGCTAATCACTCTTGACATCAACATTCCACCCCCACCCTCCCAGTAAGGAAACCACCGTAAAAAACTTCTCCAAAGCCAACTTCATGCTACTCAAGTCAGAAGTGACAAACTTCATGACACCCATGCAGACGGGAACTGAAAGTTCGACTACTGAATCCTACACTAAGGCACTGTATGAGCACATCTTCTCGTGCATGAATCATGCCATCCCCAATAGAACCAAGACACTCTCCTCCAAAAAACTCCCTTACCAGCCTCAGTAAGAAGCTGAGATCCCTCATAAAATCCTCCAAAGCTAGTTACAAAAATAAAATTTCCAAAGAGTCCAAAGACAGCCACAAGGCATTCTATAGCTATATCAAGAATCTAAATGGCAATGCTCAGATTGACTCTGAGCTACAACAGAATGGCATTAAATATACTGATCCCAAGGATATTGCCAGTATCCTGGCAGATTGATTCAGTGCAAACTTCACCTCCTTCTCACCCCCTAAAGGGCCCATTTCAATACCAAAAGATTGCCAAATGCTGGTAATAATGGCCACACAGGTAAAAATGCACTCTCCAAAGCTAAGAATACAGCATCCATGGGACCAGACAACATCCTAGGCTGTGTACTATATGAACTACAAAATGAACTGGCACCTCACCTAAGTGTCATGTTTAATCATAGCCTCAGCTCAGGCTTCGTGCCCACTGAGTGGTGCACAGCTACAGTTATCCCACTCCACAACAAGGGATCCAACTTGTATCCCGGGAACAACTGCCCTATCAGTTTGATGAGCCTGATCTGCAAGACCATGGAACGTATTATCATGGAACTTAAAAACAACGACACTGGCAACCTTCAAACACTGGACCCCATGCAGTTTGGGTTCGTGAAGGGCCGATCTTGTCTCCTGAACCTGATTGACTTCTTCGAATCAGTCTCCAGAGAAGTGTACAAGGGTAAGGTAGTCCACACAGCCTATCTGGACCTCGCCAAGGCCTTCGGCACCATCCCCAACTCTGGAATCATAGATAAACTTACTAAGCTGGGCATTAATTCTTATGTCACATGATTGGTTGCCAACTGGCTTACTGACAAAATCCACACTGTAAAAGTAGCCGACTCCAAATCCAGTTCCAGACAAGTGGAGTACCTCAGGGTTCAGTCCTGGGACCACTCCTGTTTGGCATCTACTTCTCTGAAGTACAGGCCAACACTAAGGGACTCTGGCTAACAAAGTTTGCAGATGACTGCAAACTGGGAGCAATTATTGAATCCCCAAATGATGTGGATATTCTACAAAAGGGCCTTACAGAAATATATGCTTGTTGCCAGAGCTGTGGGTTTAAGCTCAATGCCAAGAAATGTATAGTTATCCCCTTTGTAGAAAAACATGTACCCATGAATTACCACATAGGTGGCAGTACACTAAACACCGAAAGTGTGATAAGAGACTTAGGGACACAGGTAGACAGTGGTTTCACCTTCAATAACCACATCACCACGACAGTCAGGAAATCCTTCTATGTGGCACACCTCATCACTAAGGGGTTTTCATCTAGAAAAAAGGAAGTCATTGTCCCACTTTACTCATCCCTCCTTAGACCCATTATAGAATACAATGCCCCATTTGGTATGTACCTCTCAAGACATCTGCAACAACTGGAAAGGCCACAGAAATACCTCACTAAAAGAATCACAGGCCTAAAGCAGATGCCCTATGCTGACCATCTAAAAAAACTCCACCTATACTCTGTCGCATATCGTCTACTCAGAGGCGATCTCTGCTTAACATACAAGACCATGTCAAACCCAGAGCTGCTGGACATGCTACTCTTAAAGAAATCCCAATCCCTCAGAGACACACGCTCCAGGGATCTAAACCTTGTTATCACAATGAACAAAACATGCTGGAGGGATAGGTTTCTGACCCAGAGACTCCCCATACTCTGGAATAGACTGCCCATACATGTCAAGCAGAATGCCTCTTTGGCCCTCTTCAAAAATAACCTTGATGATTGGATGGGAGATAGGATATTCACCCCGGGATTACATCAGTCCCCCTGCTAGACAGGGGTCCAGGGAAGTAAATACTGTAGGAAGAAATAGCCAGGGAATTGTTATGGCTAGGCTTGTGTAGGCCCTAGGGCCGATAGCCTAGTACCAATCTATGAACCTATGAACATGTTGTATCCCCAGATATGTAGAATTTTGTGTTTACTCTCCAGCACTTATTTGCGGCGTATGGTGTTTTTTTTTCTGTTTTACTTCAGTTTTGCAACCATGGAGATAGTATATGTAAGTAAGAGGTTGGTAAAGCCCCCCGAAACATGCAGGGTACAAGGGGGCTTGCTCCCTGCAAAAAAAACATTTTTAGAATGTATTTATTATGGAGAAGGTTTTCTATAAAATGTGTTTGGCCATTTGAATTTCAGTGAAAATACATACTCCAGGATTCAGTAAATTCTGTGTAGAGTTCATGTAGAGCCTACACAGAGTGTTACCATGTACAGGAAGTAGTGCCTGTGGCGGGGGCACACAATCAATATTAATTAAGCTCTGCATGGTTTTGCAGTGCACAGCAGTGCATCTGGCTGCTACACCCCTTCATGAATGTGGATAGCACTTCTGCATACCACACGATAAATAAATAAAGAGTAGAAGGCACCTCAGCCGAAGTGCAAGTGTTGAACTCCTATGTTGCTGCCAAAATTCAAAAACGATAAGTCCCAAGGTCCATAAACGTAAAAACAGATTTATTGAGACACATATAAAATAACGTCGACCTAGGTTTCGTTCGTGTAACGAACTTCTTCAGAACAACAAACTGAGATGTAGAACTTCTTTAAATACCCACCAAACCAACAATAAGTGATACCAATTATCCAATTAATACACATAGCGAGTTCTAAATATACTTAAAGGAAACCTTGAAGAAAAACATATATTATATATTATAAATTCGCTAGATTTAAAGGCAGCAAAAACCATCAAATGGAGTGTGTTTATACTTATACAACTCATGTAAATGTATATATATGTGTATAATATGTGTGATATATAAATACCAATATACGTACGTTGTATGAATATATGATGTGCATTAAGTAGATTATAATATTATGAAATTGTAAATTTAAATTTTATATAGTTTTAATTTAAATTATAATTATAATTTAATATTAAATATGGGGATATAAGAATTTATCATAATAAATATGAAATAAAATAATATATATGTCAATAATAAATATTCCAATGTATATCAGGTTGTTAGTTTAACATAAAATACCCAAAATAAACCGTGAAATAAATCCACAGATGTATATTAATGTAAAATGTACTTCTGCATACCACTCAACTGTACAGATTCTTGCAGAATGTCCAGATGTCCACCTCATATTTTTGGCTTGTTACTCATAATATTGCAGTTTTAAAATGAGAAGATAATGACAGACATTTGAGATTCAAGCTTCATAAGCTACAGGAAATGTATGCTAATGTAAAACCTGTTATTCTAGCACATTCTAAGTTTGTAAGAGCAGTATCCCTATTTTTGGGCCTTTGTCCCCCCATTATTTATGGCTTTGTATAATTGTTTAATCTTCTCTATTTTTTTATTTTGTATTTTTTTTTCAAAGTTTCCTTGATCACCACTTGTCATTAAACCGGATGCATTCAATTAATAAAGATGGGCATTGAGCAAACCCTGTAAGCGAGGCTGGGCTGTGCTAATGCTGTGAAGTATAGGTTACTTCATGTAAGTAATCCTGTGGTGACAGGTGTTGGAGTTAAATCTAGGACTGGAGTGTAGATGGTTCTGGGTTCTAGTACAGGGTATGCAAACTTTTCTTATACTGTTGTGACATTACAGATTATGTAACTAAAGTGCTACATAGACAAGTGCTGCCTCAACCTTCTCGTGCCAAAAGATGTAAGGTTAGCATTACACATGGTCCTGGGTTTGAATACTGTGTATTCCATACACATTTTACTTTATTTTATTTGCTTTACTTTGTGACATGTCACATAATATTTACTCTCACTTATAATACCTGACATAGTTTTGCTGATATGACAATGCTCATGGAAGTATAGTTCTGCTCTCCCAGTTGAATAACAGAATTGCACAAGTGGATTTATATGAAATAACTCTGAGAATGCACACTATTCGGGAAAATTATGATACATTTGAAAAAGCTGAGCTCTGCTTATTATTGTGCAAATAAACACACTTTGCTTACTGTGTTTGTGCGATGGTAAGCGGAGACAGCTTTTTCAAATGTATCAAAATGCAGACAGTGCAATATGTGTAATTGGTGGGAAAATATATTTAAAGTAGAATTGGAGGGAAATGCAGATTAGACATTGAGCTTGATCTTTTATAGTCATGGCTGGTGTCGTTGGAGAGGGTGTGCTCTTCAAGCACAGTGCAGGGGTGTTCAGGAGTCCAAGGTCTTTGTTTGCCTCCTAGTTAAGTACCATTGCCCTTGCCTCTTGCAATATAACTATACAAAAGGCTTAGTAGAACTAGTCCAATCACAAAAGAAAATTATACCGAATCCCTTTGTGTAGGACAAAAAAAATACAATACAAAACACAAAAAAATTTAATCTCATACACACACACACACACACACACACACACACACACACACACACACACACACACACACACACACACACACTCTGACATTGTTTTTTTTTTCTGCATACTCCCCGGCTTGTATATACTAACGTCACAGTCAAATAACTGCAACCACAAGGGAAATACTAAGGAACAAAGCAATGCTACCTTTACACAATTCACTTTTTTCTACACATGATAAAAAATTATTTTGATAACTGACGGCCAGAATAGCTCCTGATAAGCTGAACCTTGTGTCTACAACAAGTGCTCATGTGTTAGTAGCCTGTGACACACTTGCTCACTTCACTTACCCTAAATGACAAGTACCCTAACTCCCACTACCCTGATCCTGCTTATCTACCTAACCCTTTTGCCATTTCATCCTACCAAATTGCATGGCTCCACCAGAGCCATCACCCTAACCCTAAAACTCCTGTTACGTCTTTAACTCTAACTCTTTCCCCCACACCATAACCTAAAAGTTCTGATCTCTGATTCAGTGCAAATCTGAATCCTAGAATAGTGTGGCTAGAGCTTTGTCCAGTACAACAGGTATCCTACGCACTGGAGAACAATGCCATCATCATTATGACAATCTCCTAAGGAAAAACGGTATACCCTTAATCGTTGGGTCAGGAAATGTCAGGCAGGGAACATCCCACAGATATGTATATATAAATTGCATTGAGTAATTGTAAATATTAAAATGAATAGTCAAGACTGGCATTCATAATGGCATTCTTTTTTTTTTTTTCTTTTTCCACAACTGCAGAAGAGGGGGCCTGGAATGTGATGTCCCACACATCGTGACTGACAAGGATGATAGAAGCATGTGGTATGTAAGCATAATTATATAAAGTGCTGTTATTGTAGCCTTAACAGTTAAAGATGGCTTAGTTGTTATATCATACAGTTGTATAAAACTGAGCATGCATATCTCAACTGTAAAAGCATGTATGCATGCATTAGTCTGTAGCATAGCTCTCAATTGCCCATATTTTCACTGAATATCCAGAGTTTTAATTCATTGTTTTGGTCTGTTCCTTATAACATTTATGGTTTTCTGGCAAATAACTGATACTGAAGTCAGCAAATAATGAGTGTCAAAATGTATGTTAACACAAATCCTATACAATTTTCCATGTTTGTAAGAGCAATATTTAAAATCTGTCTCTATTTTTGGGTCATTGTATCCCCGTTACCTTATTATCTGTCCAGATATCTTGCTGTAAGAGGTTAACATATATGGTCTGTAGCACAAAGCAACAGTTAGACATTCTGAGATAACAGGGAGCATGAATCTGTAAATTGTAAAAGCAAAGTGTCCATGCATTATGCAGTAGTCCAAAAGAAGAGTACAGTATTACAGTGTTCACTGGTTGTGGGTTCAAATACCAAATATAAAACTTATTTGTTTACAATACCTTTTTAGGCTTTCATCATTAAATATACAATACTGTTACATTTTCATCATTATAGCATTTGAAGTTTAGATCACTATACTATGGCTTGAATGG
This sequence comes from Protopterus annectens, assembly GCF_019279795.1. Lineage (NCBI taxonomy): Eukaryota > Metazoa > Chordata > Ceratodontiformes > Protopteridae > Protopterus > Protopterus annectens. The sequence continues at coordinate 336,313,396 of NC_056731.1, read as the reverse complement.
ACTGCTGCCAAATGTAATCAGTGTACATGGTGGAACATGCATATGTGCAACATATGCAGCCACGAATGATTGCTGGATGCAATCTGATCTGTGCTATAGTGTGTTTGTGTTAAGAGCAGGGTAGTATTCAAAGTAATAAAGACATTTCTTAGCATTTGGTAGTGTTAAAAGTAAACTTTAACAGAATAGAGTAAAAATCAATTGTAGAAAGCTTCCTATATTAACTGTGAAGTTACTAATGTTCTCCTGTTTTCTCTCACCCCACCCCTTCTCTTCATTTGATTGTTATTGTTAATTTTCTTATTTGTTTGCTATTTTTTGTTATTATGTATACTTTTTTATTGCTTTGTTGTTACATATTTTTGATTTGTTATTATTACATCATGCACCATCGCACACAGATTCTTTACAGAAAAGAAATGGAGGAGACAGGAAAGTGGTGAAAGGGGGAGTAAGCAGGGGAAAAACAAAGTGAAAGAAAGGCAGGAATATGCAGGAAGGGTGTAGGAAAGAACCATAGCTATCCATTTCTTTAACAGCAACAACTGATCACATGCACAGAATCTTAGCTAAATTTGGACTATCATCTACAGAGAGAAGGGTGACAACAACATAATTGTGTTGTGAAGACAACTAGACCAAATTAAGTGTGTCACATAGACATGTGTGTGAAATGGAGAGCTATGTATAGGATGATTTTTCGGGGGGGTGAGTGCCCCCCCTTTTTTTTAAGGAGAGAGAGGAATGTTGGGGAAGGGACACTGGCATGTCTAGGGTAGGCAAATTGGGAAGGTGAGGAAGCAGCTGCTGACAGACAAGACATACTAGACAAGAGACAGGGTTGGTGAAGGACAAAAGAGGAGGGTGAACACCATGGCTGGGGTGAGGGTGGGGAAATCATGAACTTAAGGATGTCAAGTTTGGTGACAGTGAGAATTGAGTCCTCACCCACTGGACTGTCATCACTGTCACCTAACTGCATGGATAGCTGCAGTGTCTAACATCTTTGTGTCCTTGTGCTATTCAGGACAAGCATGGAGAGGAGTGTCTCCACTCAGAGTAGGTGTGCACCAGTTGTGTAGAGCACAATCTTACACACCAAACCTGGCAATTCAGCTGAGGTGACAAAATCACCCCCTCTGCCTCTGCTCCCAGAGGGAAACACAGACCTATCCTCTGGGACAGAACTACCTGAGGGTCCAGGTAGGGTGGGGGCAGTGGGGGGTGGGGTTTGCTCAGGCTGCAGCCCATAAGTACTGGGTCAGTGGAGTGAGTATAGCCAGATGTAAATAATAGTAAAAAAATGATAAAGAAAAACAAATATTATAAATAATTATAAAAAATACAAATACAATTAAAAATAATAACAAATAAAAAATAGGTAGCAGAGAAATACAGAATTATACATAGCACAAAAATTAACTAAAACAATCAAAAATAAAAAAAGAAGAAAAGGGGTGGGGTGAGAGAAAAAAGGAGAGTACTAAAGTCATATGTGCATACAGTGCACATGTATACAATTCTATGACTCTGCTCTGCTCATACCGCTCTACCTCTTAGTGCAAGAAATCTAGACAAACCCTGACAAAATGGGGGGACAAAGGCCCAGAGATAGGGACATATCTTAAATATGACTCCTATTAACTTAGAAAATTGTTAGAGCAACAGGGTTTGTTGGAGTATACATTTTAGGAATGATCTGAAGTCTGAAACTCAACTGTATGTCATTATTTAGTGACTTCAGTCCTCGGATAATTCCAGTGATATCTCAGAAAACCACACATTTTATGAGGAACATACAGAAATATGAAATACAAATCTGGACATTCTGCAAAAATCTGAACAGTTGAGAGTTATGATTCTGCTACATTACCTTTGCTTTTAACACTACCAACTCTTAACAAATAACCTTTACACTGTTAAGACAACCAAGCTCATAACAGATGCATAGTATATTACCGATTGCACCAAGCAATGACGGATATGTGCATATGTTGTACATATAGATGTTCTAATTATACTGATGACACTCTTCAGCAAGCTATTGTTGTCCCTGGTTTATAGGTCTTACATTACATAGCAATATTGATGTAAACCTAAGCAGTATTGTAAAGTTGGGAAGTGTGGATTTTCAACTGACAACTTCTGACTACTCTGTAATACTGGACTCTTGTTTTATCCTACAGATTAATGCAGTCATACTTTTCCTTTACAATTGACGCATGCATACTCAATGTGATACAAGTGTTTAACACAATAAGTTATATGTACTCTTAATGCTACAATAACAGTACTGTTTGGATGCATACATACCACTTGTGTCTCAGATCTGTGCCAATCTTGCTTCATAGGTTTGCAGACTCAGCAGTCTATCTGTATGAGCTGCTGAAAAAGCAGAACACAACAGAATACCATTAAGAATACCAATCCTGAACAAATGCGGCTGCTATCTTTTACAAGTGATGCCTGTAAGCAATACTTAAACATCTGTGGAGTGCTGCCAGTCTGACATTCCTCAATCCAAAGGTTGGGGGTAACCCTCTTCCTCATACTGAGGTCTCTGTAGTGATTTCTGCAGTGTTCGCCAGTGCAGGGGATACTGGTAGCAGTGGATAACTCCCGGACAAACTATTCCTTGCATCTGATTTGTAATCAGATCAATGATAGTGCCCCTGCAACAGCCGGGGACCATACTCATTCACTAGGAGTCCAGCAAACACTTTTTACTCCTGCGTACTCCACCTTTGAGACCAAAATCTCAAACCTCTCCATGAACACCAGCCATGTTTGAAGCAGGTGAAGAGATGAAGACCAATCTATAATGATGTTCCCTTCCAATTCCAGTTATCACAGATATTCAGGGTGTGCACTTTTAGATTTTGCAACATTTGAAAATGGTGTGCATTGCTTACCATCGTGCAAACACAGGCAACATGTTTGCACAATGGTAACCACTACAGAGATGGAATCCAATACACACATTAATACATAAGTACATAACTGACACAATATTAGTGTGTCAACCATCAGGAAAATAATTAAGATATAAAAAATATTCAGAGAGTATTGAGAGTGACTATAATGTAAAGTGGAACACCATTAAGAAAAGAATGGAATCAGCTGCATTTGAACCCTGGACCTTATGTATGGTAGTTCTACATGTACAGCTGTTGCCACAAGAAGAATAAAAAAACCTTGTCTGTGTTTAATTTCATTGCTATCAAATGAAAGATCACAAAAGTAAAATTAAGGCTGCAATCCTGGCAGTCAAACCCAGGACCATGTGGACTTCAGCCCAACACTTAACATCTGCAGCCAGAGGAGAAGTTACATAAGCATCTCCTCCATTAGTATTCATTTTGAGGTTCACGCTGTTAAACACAGCACAATGGTGCTTAGCGGGTTTGCACCAGGCACAATTACATTAATAGAATGCATCTGATGTCTATTTTTAGATGTCTGGGTCCTGTCTGCTACCTGGGTGGTCCAATTATCCAGTTTGTGCACTGCCACTATGCATACAAACCAGCTGAGAATAGGCAAATCTGTATGTGCTAAGCACAGTACCATGCAAACAGTGGGCCAAAAATTAAGAGAAAAAAACAACTAATAACGGGCAAAAACAGAAATCAATGTAGGACATGCATAGTACAATATGTCAGTACATATGAAATATGCCTACATAGGTATGGAATCCCAATCACCATCCAATGCACATTCAGAACACAGGATAGGAGCCATAACCCTGTTTTTCACACAAACACCTTGGTAGCAAACAACAACACTTATTCAGCACACAGAGGAATTAAACAGAATGTACAGTTCTATTAAAGCATTATATGTTAGTTGTACATTTAGTGAAATGTTCCTCTTTGAAAATAATGCACTGATTACACATCCTGTTATGATTCTTGCTTGCAAATATATAGAACTGTTTTACCTTTCTGTGTTCATTGGTAATTCAGCAGTTATCTGACCAGTGCTCTGGGACATACAATGTATAAGCCATTCTATATCATTGCACTTGCAATGTCAAAGGATATTAACTGGAAATAATCTGATACGCAGTCGTCAACTAAGGAAAGCCAGGTTGGATGTCACAAACAAGCAATGACTGTTCTTTTGGGGGTGCGGGAGCAAAGGTTTGTTTCTGCTATGGCACTAACAACACTGTGTTGGTCTAGTTACTCTGCTTGTTTGGCATCCTGCCTGCTGTCTGATTTAGGGAGGGTTGAGAAGTTAGAAACTGCAATGCGTATCCTTACTGTCGAACTTCTCTCTATAATGCTTTCCCAGTACAAAAGTATGGTGAAGAAGGAGGATAGTATTAGGCTGCTAGGTGGTGAGTCAGTGTGCTATGGCTTGTCTCCTAGCCAATGCAAGGAGGTACTGAGCATGTCTATGTCTGCCTACAATGATACCTGCTGCTGCTTCCTCCTCTGACTCATCATCGGCCTGTGGCTCTCTTGACCTTGGCATTATCGGGAGTATGTGTTCCTCTCCCGCTGCTGACCCTGCTGCAGCTGTTTCCACAAGATTAATTTGGTTAGCATAGCACATACTATGAGCAACGTGGGGCATGTCAGTGGATTGTAATGGAGGCCTTGAACAGATGCATTTAGGCACTTGCACTGTGACTGAGTAGCCCAAAGACATGCTCTACAGCATGCTCTATGGCATTACAGATTGGACAGCGTGTCTCATTATGGTGTTCTTCTGTGCATGCATGTGCATTCCTGATGGGGTTCATTAGCCATGACTCTAGTGCATAGCATGCATCCACCCCTAAATGAGTCTGTGAGATATTCCCCATAGCACACATCTGGTGCAGTTGGGAGATGTGGCACATATGGGCGTCATGTTAACTGCCAGGGTTTCCAGCACACATGTTCCAGATAATTCTCATGACATTGCACATGACTTGGTAGTTGTTTGAGCAGTAGACCTTATGGTTAATGTAGACCCCACCCTGTTTCCCAGGTTTTGTTTTCATATGTACATGACTGTGATGTATGGCACACATTACTTTAAGGTAGTGTGATACTCGGTACAATTGTAGCATTCTTGTGATCCTCTCCCAGAACTAATGATAAAATATATGTGCTCTCTGCCATGTTGTAGCATAGGATGCAGGAATGTTGGGAAGGTCCTAGTCTATGAAAGGTACCTGTAGCTAAGATTCTAAGTTCAGCACATACCTTATTTTCCACTGGGATGGGTTCCCTGCATTTGGCTCTGGTTCTCAGTTAATGCTGCCAGAGGATGGACAGTTCCTATACTGTGTCCTTGGCCTGCAAAGTCTTCACCTTCTCTGTCTATGGCTATTGGCAGCAGCAGTATTGGTTTCAGCCTGTAGCACAGACAAATGTGGTAAAAAAGCAGCAGCTACTAACAATTTGTCTGTGATTACTTTGTGTCTGTACTCCACTATTTTCCCAATCCACATAAAAAACAGCATGGAGTCTACATGGATGCTTTACATCTTGTTGACTAGCTCCACAGGATTGGTTGAGTAGCATGCAATTCAGCTGCTTATGTTGTAATTAGCATCTCTGAAGCACAGACTAAGACAGATGCAATCCATTACTAATGTACTCCATTACAAAAAGCAAATCTGTAGCTAGGTAAATTGGTGTGGATGACAGTTATTGCATTGTTTAACTCAGTGACACATTTATTTTGAACAGTATACCTCTACAGTGGAGTATTGTACTCCAGCAGGTATGTATCCATTTTGTTACCTACATAATGCATATCCTAAAATGTAGTTAGAAATAACATCACGTAAATCAGTATACATTTTTCAGAACTGTAATCATGGCATGGCCTTATTTTTCAAACCATTTCAAAGGTACAAAGGATGTAGATTAGGCTGAAATTATAATGCTCTGTGATAACTATGTACATGTTTCATGGAAAGGTCCTTTGATAGCACTTTTAGCATTTCACAGTTGTTTTGTTAGCACAATTGGTCCTTAGTCTGTTATTTTGTTTGAGGGAGATGCAAATATGAGTTCCTGCTATGGCAGAAACTAGAATGGACTGTTATTTTGTGTGGATGAGCATAGTTGAGTATCTGTTATGGCCCAAACAAGGATATATTTCTCTTGTTACTCTTCACCAACTAGTTTTTGACCCCTGTTGAACCTTTAAGGTCTATCACGTAGGGAATACCGACAGCCTTCCTTTACTGCTTTATCTGTAAACAGTTTATTTGTACTCATGTGATCTTTATATGTGTTAACTTTTTTTGTATTTCACGACATAAAATGTCTGTTTGACATAATCTCCTATTTATCAAGCCAGTGAATTATGTCATCATAGAGGCTTTACGTCAACATCATGCAGTACTGCTGTCCAGAGGGCAGGCCAGTCTGGCTCAGCATACAGCCCTGTGGGACAAATTAGTCCACAACATAAATGGTATTGGGCAACACAGTTGCACCTATGAGCAGGTGCATCACAGAGCCACCGATAAGATGACAGCTGCAAGGAGGCATGCAGCTGCACTGACATGTGATCATCATATCACTGGTGGTGGATCTGCTGAAGAACCCTCTCTCACTGCCACAGAGGAATTCCTGACAAACATTGCCATACAGGACAGCTCCCAGCAATCAATGACCCAGTATGTCATGGATGTGGTCACCAATACAAAATCTCAAGAGGAGCTTCCATGTATGCTTTGTTAGATCATTAGAATACTGTGGCATTCTGAACTAGTGTCAGTAGTTTACATGTGTGTGTCAAGTTTTTTTTTTGGGTGGGGAAATTTAAGATAGCTGCTGTTTTAAGCTTATTTTGACATTGTCAGCCACATTCTTGTTAACATTTGAGTTGCTACAGATATGGATTAATAAAGGTATTACCCCACATTATAATGTTAAATGTGGTGCTGTTGCCATTACCTCTTTCTTTACTCATTTCAGGACCATCAGGAATTCAGAGACATAGGGGTCCTGTAGTTGGTAAGCACAATACATTTATGACAGTAGTGTAGATAAATTCCACAATATCTGATAATGTGTCCTCTCAGGCCTGCTGTATGTATTACTGTAATGCCTGCATACCTGTCAACTGTATAGACTTTTGCTAAATGTCCAGATTTTTGACTCACATTTCTGGCCCATAGTTCATATCATAGTGATTTTCTGGCAAATTATTGACAAGTCATTAAAGACTGAAGACATAAAATAATGACAGATATCTGAGTTTCAGAATTCATACCCTTCGGAACTGTCATGCTAAAGCAAAACCTGTTATTCTAGCAACTTTCCAATTTTGTAAGAACAATATTTCAAAACTGTCCCTATTCTTGGGCCTTTGTCCACCCATTATTCATGGTTTTGCCCACATTTCTTGATCTAAGAGGTTGAGAGGTATGACTGTCTGTAACAGTGACAGCATTGCAGCACAGTAATGCAAGTATTAATGTATTCCTGTGTTTCTTCCTTTTATCACAGGTGATCATGGAAGTGCTTCTGTGTCCCCCCTGTGCCGCCTGATGTCAGTATTTCATCAGACTCTGATGATAATGGTGGCTAAAGTGAGGCACAGCTGGGGTTGCAGAGGTTGAATCTGACACAGAGGTTGACACTCAGTGACTCCCTCTTATTTTCCCCATCAGTCCACTGAGGCCACTGATACTGGATAGGTGGAGGGTGAGGATATTGACCAAGAAAGTGTAGCTACTGCTGCTTCAGAGCCTGTTGACTCTGGCTGTAGCCAGACTGTGGTGAGATGCCATGCAGGAGACTCAACAGGGGTGCTTGGAGGAGGCCTGCTGTCCCTCCTCTACCTTCAGCAGGTGTCTTTTCATGTATAACGCAATGTATGTTTAGGGCTGTCATGGAGGCACAGGCATGTTTAGAAAGGTGCTCCAGACAAATTCTCAGGGTTCTAGATGTGGCACAGTCTGCCATCTGTGGCTGCCTCCACCATGTTGTTGATTCCATGGATTGGATGAATAACGCTTTGGAGTAAGGTGTGTCTGTGATGGACCATGGTGTATCTCTCTTGGGATGCACATTGTCTGTGATGGAACATCTACAGGGAGAGGAATGCTGGCCTCATGGACTTAGGTCAGCAACTACATATGCTGTGAGCCAACGTGGCCATGTCCGATCATGCTCCCATAGTGGCAGCACTTCTACTGCTCCATCAGGGAGTGTGCTGTCCACACCCAGATGTAGCAGGCCATGGGGTTGTGGTCCTGGGCATTCCTGTGAAGGGAGCACATCCAGCAGACACTACTCACCTGCAGGTAGCAGCCCTGCATCTGACCTTGGGCATGGGGGTGCCAATGCAACTCCTGGCAGAGCCAATTCTTGTGGCCGGGGGTGACAATGATGAACTGTCAACTCTACAATGCACAGCTCACATCTGTCTGACATACAGACATGTAGAGCTAGCACTGAGCTTGACTGTGTGCATGCACTCACACACCAATGTCACATTGAGGCACCTACAGACACACACACAACATTTTCATGATCCATCATACCTGCTTCACTTCCTTACTCACACACATTCGCACACCTTTTGTGTCAGTCTAGGCCTCCTGCACCCCCATACAACACCTTGTGCAAGTGATGATAACTGTGCCATTTCCCTGTTTTCTATATTTTTGATTCAAGGATAGCAAAGCTTTTTTTCTAATGCACAAGGTGACTATTTACATAAATGATGATTACATATGCGTGTGTGGTGTAGAACTGATGACTGCACCTGTCAGTTATATTGTATTTGGCCAGATATACAGATGCTATCATCATCATTTCACTATTTTACATTGGATGCTGTTGTAAGGACTGTGAAGTTAACAACTGAAATTTGTTTTATACAATTTTTAATTTTCCCTGTAATTATTTTTATTACAGAGTTATGGTACAGATCAGAAGTCACAACATCAGATTCAGATATCAAGATTTTAAGTATGCACTGTAGTCAACTCAACAGTATTTCTGCCATGTACATCACCATAGCTTCATAGGTACAAAGGATGTTACTAGGCTATTGACCTGATGGTGTTTAGAAGCCTAGCCATTAAATCAGAATATAAAGTTCAATAGCACTGTAAGGCATGCATAAGTCACTTCAGAGCAGTCTATATCATACTGAGTACAGTGGCAGCTACATCAGTCTGTCTTTATTAAACACATGATCGACACCCTGATTTATATTACTTGCAAATCTCTGAGGTCTGTCTTGTTTCTACAGATGTCTGTTACTCTACCTAGGGCGCATTATATTCAGGAGTAGGCCTGAGGAGGGATGACTATAGGGTATTTAGAACTGAATTTGATATTGCTGCAATGACTTTGCTAATCTGATGCAATATGTAGAAAATCTTTCTCACTACAGTAGACACGTTGCAGTCTACCTATGTTCCCAGGTGTATCAATACAGAATTGTTTTTTTAAGAATATTCAGGGTTATGTCATAATAAGCTGGAACATTCTTAATACCAAAGGAAAGGAAGATGCATTTATATGACGGTCATTTGACAACATAGAGTTGTCATCAGTCATTAGTCTGTGTAAGCCCCTTTTGAACAGTACTCACATTATTAGAGGATACAATGATAGCACCTAAATGTCCTTCAACCACAATTTTGCTGAGACACGGACACTCAGTTTTGGTCTTGACATCTGAGAAGTACATGGTGAACATGAATGGACACAGCAGTTGTGGTAACCCATGGGTGACTGTTCTGCTGCTAGACGTGAACTTGCCCACTTTAAAAGAGTGTTGTTTGCCTGTGATCCAGTTTGCAACCCACTGGACAACATAGCAGTTGATATTCACCTGGCTTTGCTTCTCACTAACGCATGAATGTGGGATTGTGTGGAATGCCTTGACCAAGTCAAGACAGACAAGGTCAATGCTGTACACATATGCTATGTCTCTGGTCACATTATTGAATAGCAACAGTTTCAGCATGCGCAACCCTCCCTTGAAAAAACATGATAGAACAGATGTAGTGTTTGGATGTCAGCTCTGTCCTTGTATTTGACGTCCATGAAAATCCATTCCATTGTCTTACAGTTGAGGCTTGTGAAACTTAAGGGGCTATAAGTGCATGTGTATGTTGCTAATCCACCGTTGTATAGGTGGAAACACGTCACTGATTTCAAATCTGTGCAAATAAAGGCAGTACTCAGACAGTGATTGACTAGAGTGCCTAATGCAGTCGTTCACTGGTTAAGAACATTATAAACACATGCCAGAATGCCATCTGGTCCCATGGAGGCTGTGTTCCTAGTCTTGGAGAGACCAGTGATTACTTGCTCTTTGTAGATGGAGGTTGGAGGCGATGTTGAAGACGTGTTGTGAAACCTTGGGGGGATGGGTAATTTTTATCCAAGCATGTCTGCTGGCAGGTTTTCAATTTACACTGGGTCAGTGTGTGCAATACCATCCACAATCCACAGCACACATCTGAATTATACCTTTGATGTTGCACATGTAGCAGAGGAAAACCTTATATTTATCCTTGGCTATGGTTTCAACATATTTCCCATAGATGCTCTGTGAGGATTTTACAATGTGTCTTATTGTCTTGTTTAAGCTGAGAATGCTAGTCTTCCAGTTTGGAATTTACACTTTTGTATTTGTAGACATCAACCTGGTTTGATTACTGTATAATCAAGTAATATCAGACATCCATCAGCATGGTTATTATTTTCATAAGGATCTTTCTTTGATCCTATCAGGTACATCTGTGTCTATACATTGTAGATATTTATACAGGGCATCAGGGTACACCTTACTATAGTTGTTAAGGTCCTCTGTGGAAACTGTAGTTTGGAAGAAGATTATATCATCCCTTAGGATGGTGTAGTTACCTTGGAAGATGTATTTTCAGCTGGCCTCTCATTTTATAATTCTGTAGTTATTGCAAATTATAAAAAAACTACTTTATGGTTGGAGTGAAACAGTGCAGGTCCTACATACGAGGGGTTGCATAGGTCAATGCTATTTGTGAGGACTAGATCTAGAATATTACAAACACTTGGGGGTTGGTGCATTCTTAGTTCCATGGCATATGAGTTATCAAAGTCCAGGAATTATTATGCATGTGAGTTTGGGTTCATATAAGTTTCACAATCAGTGTATTTATAGCTGAAATTATCCTTGAGTAGGTTGTTTTGTTCAACTTTAACTTTAATTGTTCCTAGTACTTATATACAATCTGTCTAGGTGTGCAGAAGCACCCCCTTGACCCCCCCAAATAGCCCCTTTGCAGTATGTCCAGGTATGCACAAGCACTCTGTTGACCACCAAATTAAACATTTTTACCAAGGAGCCCTTCTGCAGTCTCTCCAGGTATGCACAAGCACTCCCCTTACAATAAAATGAAACATTTTCCACCACACTCCCTTATGTAGTCTGTCCATTATATGCACAACCACTCCCCTGACTGCAAAATGAAACATTTCTTATAACGCTTTCACATGCCCCTCTCTCTTCTCACATCTACAGCACCCCCCCAAAAAATACTGGAAACATATATTGAAATCTACTAACTGTATATTATTTCTGCAAACACTTCTGACCAGAAATATAGAAACATCAAGATACCAGGGCTGCCTCCTGTACTACTAATGAGCAGATGCTCCTAATATCAATCCCTAGCCAAGTAAGTAAATTAAATTTGACACTAGTGCAACCAGCCTACAGCTCAGGAAATGTTTTTAGTCTTAATTTAGTACTGAAATAAAGCCATACAAGAGAGGATCGATAAGATCATGTAAAAGTGAAACCACAACTTCCTTATTCAATGGGAGGACAAGAAATTACTTTATTATCCATTCTGTCCATGAAATGATAAAGGCAACACAATCTGTCCTTGAGGTTCCCCTGAAAGATTATTTGCAGCTGCTGGGATGTCTCTATACTGTGTGATCACTGCCAGGTTTCCCACAAAGTCATACAAACCATTTAGCTGAGTCTGGATTCTTCAGTCTTGCTACCCCTCATATTTCCTATCCTGTACGATAAAGCTTTCTCCATGATGATAAAGCATTCCTGGACTCAGGATCTTTGATCTGGATGGAAGTCTCTCCATTGCACTATTCATCATTTATCACCCCCTCACCTTTATCACCCCCACACCTTTAACGGGTTTCATAATCAGTACATTTTGGTTGAAACATAAATCAAACAACAATTCACTTTCCCTTTGGAACATATTGTAGAAAGGATATATAGTAAAACAGACCTAAAAAACCGCTGAAGATAGTCCAGAACAAAAAAAAAAAATACGTCAACGGGATCCTAGAAGTACCACCACAGACAATCCACTGTATTTCAGGATGTCAAACACTCAAAAACAATGCACGAAGCAAAAACTTTAACTTGTTAAAACTGTTGTGAAGACTTAGGATGCAAATATTATTGTAATTACATGTTTTAAACATAAGTACAACACTGATCTCAATGTGCCACTTTCAGATTCAATCTACGGTTACACATCAACAAATTCATACAATACTTCTACAACACTGATTTTACATGCAAAAATTAAAATGATAACTATACTGACAAAACTAAAAATACACACATAAAAATCCTTGACATTTATTTTAAAAGAATATGAAGTTGTATATTTAATAAACTCACTTTCGGAGTATAACCGTCAATCCTTACACAATCAAATTAATTTATTTTGATGTCTACACTTATTAACACTGACACATTATAAAGCACAAACATTTTAGCTCCAAAGCATCCAATATAAACAGAGAACAATGTTCCACGGTAATACTGACACACACAGCCATAATCACCATGCTCTGCAATCCTCAAGAATTACTGTACTTATTTCTGTTGAGCTCCAATCGCAAGGTGCATCATTCTCACCACATACTTTGTGAAGAAAAGTTACTTTCTCGATTAACCAGCGGGATATTATAAATCTGCAACTCCACCGTTTAAACTGTCTTCATGTAGAACAATCAAACTACTCCAGTGGATATGTATTTCATTTTACTCTGTTTTGGTTCCTTACCTGAGACAGTGGGGCAGGGGACAAGTTAACTCAACTTAACCACCAGCAAAGCTGAAACATCTACACAAGCTTATTCACACATTTTCAATAAATTGGCATATTAAATGCAACGCAAAAAGCAGGAAGGAGAACCCATACGAAAAAAAGAATAGACAATAACTAATATTTGCACACTGAATTCCCAAAATATGATTTTACAGTACAGCTCCAGCTTTGCAGGTCAAAGTAATTTCTATGTTTACCACGATACTTTCATAGGGGCAGGTCAAAATTAATTTGTTAGCGTAAACGGAGGAACGCTTTCTAGGACTGGAGTTCTAATACTGCAAGCGCGGTTAGCCATAGTACAGAAAATGTTGGCAGTGTCAAAGAAACATTTTATTTATTGAATTTTGTACACGTAGTCCAAACTGATGTGCTTGTTAGTTGGAGTTTGTAAAATACAGTAGTAGAAATCCAAAAAGTCATGTTTATTTATGGAAAGTTTTTAAGTATCGTGCAGGGTACCATATTGTTATCAAAATACACATTTATGTAATAAACCCCGACAAGTTTTCCTACCTAACCAAATGGATGGTTTGAGCTTGAACACAAACAACACTCTGCTGTCAACTACAAAGCTAAATGTGCAAGTATTAAGTCACACACCTTAGGCAGTTCTGTAATACTACACGAAAGCCCTGCAAATTTTAGCTGACCATAACCCTTCTACGGGCAACTGATTACTATAAAAAGAGGAAAGTACAGACTCTACTGTAAGCCGATTTTTGTGGAAAATTCAAATACGAACACCATGTAACTCCATGCTGAAACTTAAGCTGAAAAGGTAACTGACAAAGTTCAGTTACTTTTTCAGCTTAATTTTCAACACTGGAGCTAAAATATGACGGCAAAGTTAACTGCGCTGGCAGAAGGCACTCGGGTGTAACAACATGGAATTACTACCGTCTCACAGCGCGTTCGGATTTAAGCACAGGGGCACCATGAGACGGTAGTCGAGGTTAATGAGTTAACAGTGGGAACTGGCACATAGAAGGTTAACTTGCAAAACTTCAGAAAAATTGTTGAAATTAAATTATTTTATAACTGCGCCATCAAATATAGCTTCAGTGCAACAGGAGACATAATGTCTAGAACTAGATGTTTTTTGTATTGTCTTTAAATGTAGAGGAATGTAAATTATTTTATGACTTCCACCATTTGTCTTAAATCAAAGAGAAGTCCTTGTTTATGCATTTTCAAAGAGAGATGCTAAATACTACCAGTTGCAGCGGGATAGTCAGATGACAAGAAGTGATATCATGCTGCAAGTATCCCAGCAGCAATATATGAGATATTAATTTAAGAACTATCTGAGAGAGGCAGTGCATTCTGTATCTTGTATTTGACCTGCCAAGAACATCCACTCACTACATCTGTCTTGCCTTGTTCTGTAAGTAAGTTAACTAGGGTTTAGTAATTATGTTAGATTCAGACTGGCATATAATGAAGTATAGCTTAGATGTTTTCTTTATTTATCTGAGACTGTCCTACAATGTTGTTTTAAATATTTCTTGTGATTTTGAACTCTGATGTAACTGTGATTATTTGCAGAGTATTTTCTTGTTATTTTATTATTTATTATTAAATATATTTAAACCTTTCATTATGGCTGATATTTGTGAGACATATTTAACCTCTGAGAGTATTTGCATATTTATTTGGTGAAATTGCGTGGGCCACTCCTAATAGCCTTGCTCTTGGTCAAACTACCATTTGGATCAATAGTAACATTACACACTAAGATTGGACACCCTTTGTTAAGTGCATTAAAGTAGCTGACAAAGAGCTGGCTGGTGGCAGTGATAACTACCTTATAGTCTGGGCAAAAGGGGGCATAACTACTAAACCTGTGCCAGCATTTCAACCAGGTGTGTGCACGCGCGCGCACGTGTGAGTGTGTGTGTGTGTGTGTGTGTGTGTGTGTGTGTGTGTGTGTGTGTGTGTGTGTGTGTGTGTGTGTGTGTGTGTGTAAATCAAATGTCAAAGAGTGTGTGTGTCAGCTACTTGGGTAGGGACCCAAAGCACTGGTTGGACAGAGAAGGTGCTGGAGTGCTTGGCTTGGCCACTCAGCTGAGATCTCAGCTTTATAGCTGTGCCAATGGGGAGCTTTACTGGGGATCTGAAGAAAGAGGGAGAAATCCGCCCCAGACTGATTGTGATCTGTGTGTGCTCTTAAGGGTAATTGCACTTTACTGTGTGTGTACTTGTCATCCTCCCAGTGTGTACATCCCCCACTGTTTCCAGTGGTGAGGATTGAGGCTCCTTGATTACTGGGCCACTGGTGGGGTGTCAAACCTTGCAAGGCAGGGTTACTTACTGCTGCCTTTACTCAGGTGTCTGTGACTGCACAGACATCCACCACTTCCATTGGGACAAATGCTGACAGAGAGTGCAGTTTCTGATGTTAACTCCCACAGTATAGTAGCATGTCCCTTACTTTGTTGGAGTTATATATTTTCATATTCTAACTTCTGTTTTTGTGACCTTGTCTAATAAAGGCATTTTGGTGGAGGTATGTTCCTTAGCCAGCAAACAAAAGCCTAGAGGTGCCAGGTCAAGTCCATGTCTTGCCAAGCAGCATGGTCTATCCACAATGTCATCCCACACTCACAGGAACTGGAGCCCCTTAGAATGATACCAGACACATAACCAATTTCAGATAATTTGCTTTTTATATTGTTGTCTCATCCTAGACAAGCTTGCAATGTTGGTCAAACATAGGGACACACATGCCTGGGACATATTTGGTGAGCTCAACCATGTCTGTTAAAATTGCAATTCCATTAAGTCCCTTATATAAGTTAAGGCAGGTAATTAGCATAAATAATTAAAAATCTACACCCTCCTTAAAGGAACAATGTCAAGCTGCCTACAGTCTTTACATATTTCAAATAACCATCTACTAATAGAAAGCTAATTTAAAATAAAACATCTAAAATACCTTAAATGAAATGCATACCATGTTAACAATAAAAGCAAGTTAGGAAAATACAATTTTTTTTATATAACACTTCAAATTTGCATCAACCATAATTTCAGTAAACTAATTATAAAACAACTATCACTAATTCCTGGGGATACTGTAGCATTAAATCTCAATTGCTATATAGTTTCTCTAAACTCTAATAGTGTGTTGTAATCACCCCCCCCCCATCATTGTGCATCACTCTATCTATAATAAAAAATAAAAACTTTTTAAAACCAACAAGTGATGCTGTGACAAAATAATCCATTTGTGGTCGTTCTATTCTTAATATCCCTAAGATGTTCTGCCATTCTATCCCGTAACTTTCAGGTAGTCTTCCCTACATAAAATGCAGAGCAATTACCACACAGGGCAATATATACTAACATTTTTGTGTTACAAGTGTACCTTCCTGGACACTTTATAGTCCTTTTGTACCCTTCCACTGTCACATATTGACCCTCATGTATAAATCTACAGTATTTACACATTTATTAACATTAACATTTAATTAACATTTATTCATTAATGAATTGTAGTACTTGATTATCCTTGCTCTTTTCAAATATTTGCTTTAGATTACTTCCTCTACTGTAAGTTACTAGTGGTCATTCACCAAATTTATTTTTGAATTCACTAGTAATAGTTAAATACCAACAATTATTAATCACTCCACTCAATGTAACAGTCTCATGGTTAAAAGGCAATGTTTGTGTCTTTCGGCTTTTCCTGGTTAGGGGTCGCCACAGCGGAACTCCGGTCCGCTAATGATTGGTAGTGGATTTTTACGTACTGGGTTACCAACCCTGATGCACAACCTTCAACGAAGGCACGCCCAATTCACGTATGCCTCCACACAGAAGATGCTCTAGCTGAGAATCGAATGGGACAACGTCTTGCTATGAGGTGACAATGCTACCGCAGCACCACCACCTCAGTGATCTCATGGTTAAAAGGCAATACCATTACTTTATTTTGAGGCACTGCCTGTACTGATCTTGCCCCTTTATTCATTAACAAAATGGGTGTGAACATACTCATACATTTTTTTCTTCCTTCATTCCTAGTTTTTATCAATAACTGGAGTGGATATCCCCAGTACTTAAACAAACAAATCAAATTGGACATCTCAGTTTCAAATAATTAGTCATCACTAACCAATCTTGAAAGAAGAACCATTTGCCCTTTTACTACACCTCTCTTTTGGTGGGATGGATGGCAGCTGTCAAAGTGTAATAACATGTTTGAAAAAGTATTCTTTCTATAAATACTAGAACACAAGTGCTTGATCTGTATATGTTTATATAATAAAATGTCCAAAAACGATATTTCTTGAGCTCCAAATCTATGGGTAAATTTCAAAAAACTGGTGGTATTATTAAGGTAAGAAACAAAGTAGTCTATCCTTTTTATACTTCCACATCACAAAATTAAAATATCACCCAAGAAATGCATCCATAAAAAGACATCATTCAGTAAAGGGGAATAAAATACAAACCTCTCTTCCCATTCAGCTAAAACTAAATTGGCATAAATGGGAGCATATTTCACCCCCACAGCCACACCAGACCTCTGCTTAAAATATTCCCCTTTAAAATACAAAAAAAAAAATTGTTATTCAGTACTATATCCATCATTTCAATTATTACATTTCTTTTCACATTGTGCATGCCTTCAGGCTTTCACAAAAAAATTCCAATCCAACATCAGGTGAAATAACTATAAATAAGTTAACAATGTCAATAGTAACAAAAATATAATCATCCTCTTTGGGTGCATCTCTCAGTAACTCAAGGCAATGCCAAGAGTCCTTCAAAATATGCATGTTACTGTTCAATGTTCTTTTACAAAAAACATCCACATAGGCGGCTAAAGGTTCAGTTTTAGAATTCCTAGTGGCCACTATTGGTCTAAATGGAGGATTGTTTATATCCTTGTGGATCTTAGGAATTCCAAAAATTGCCAGAATCACCGGAAATTCAACTTTTATCCTGACAAAAAGAATCATATAACCACCAGTCAGTTTTAACATAGGCCCTATTAACTCCGTTAATGGACATTCTATCATAAACATTTCCATCATTAAGGATGTCGTACATTTTACTGATGTAATCACTTTGTAACATCACAACTGCCCCACCACCCTTGGGCTTCATGACCCTATAATCTCTGGATTCTGCCCACATTTTAAATATGCTCTTTCATGAGAGGACAAGTTATCAACAAAGGCAGGTGGTATATTTAAGACCTTTCGTATCTCAGCTTCACAGGTTTGTTCAAAAGTGCTAACAATAGCATTTTGCAAAGGCATACAAGTAGTCTTCCTTTTAAGCATCATATTGTCACAAACAGGTAAATAATTTTCCCATTAAAAAATAAAGACAAATTAAGCTGTCTTGTATACCATTTTAAACTAGTCAAAACCCTAGCAATATCCAGCTTAAAATTCGGAACAAATGAAAAACCTTTTTCCTAAAAGGATAAAATGCCCATCACCAATTTCCATATCTGTAAAACTGTATATAGAAAAGTTCCCCTGGCATAAATGTTTCACAGTCACTGTCTCATTGTCAAAAATACTTGCAAATTTCTGCATGTCTAACATATGTGGGTACATTCCAATACTGTTTCTGCTTCCCATAAGGCACTCCCCAGAATTCAATAAACTCCATGCAGGAATAGTGCTGTTCCTGCATGGACTGAACCATGTCCATTTCCGCATAGCCTTAACAGCAGTGACCCTTGCATATTCATGAAGGCATGCTACTGCTAAGGCTAAGCGGACATGATCACTACTGAGTGTAGGGGGCGTGTTTTAGTAGTGCCCGCACATCCAACATGCTCTCTGTACTCTGAAAGTGCCATATGGCACTTTCTAAGTGCTTTCAGTGCCCGCAGACACAGAAAGCACAAAATGTAAATAGGAAGCAATGCAGGGGGGTGTGTGACAGGTACTGTCACACACTCCCTGCATTGTCAAAGTGCTGTAGGGTACTTTCTAAGTGCTTTCAGTGTCGATGGACCCTGAAAGCAGCTAATTCGATAGGAAGCAATGCAGGGGGTGTGTGACAAGTGCCGTCACACACCCCCTGCAATGTGAAAGTGCCATACGGCACTTTCTAAGTGGACACTGAAAGCAGCTAATTAGATAGGAAGCAATGCAGGGAGTATGTGACAGGTACTGTCACACATCCCCTGCATTGTGAACGTGGCGTAAGGTACTTTCTAAGTGCTTTCAGTGTCCGCAGATACTGAAAGCAGCTAATTAGATAGAATTTACTTCTCAACTGTACAGATTTCACAGAATGTCCAGATTTACCCTCATATTTTTGGTTCATTTCTCATAAAATTGTGGTTTTCTGGCAAATCAGTGAGGGCTGAAGTCAGAAAATAATGAAAGTCCCTTGAGTGTCAGACTTCATACCCTTTAGAAAATTCATACTAATGCAAAACCTGTTGTTCTATCTACTTTCTAAGTTTGTAAGAGCAATATTTAAGTGTAGCTATTTTTGGGCCTTTGTCACCCCATTATTTCTTGCTTTGTCCAAATTTCTTGCTATAACAGGTTGAGAGGTATGGATAGGATGCAATGCAGGGTGTGTGTGATAGGTACTGTCACACCCCCTGCATTGTCAATGTGCCATACAACACCTTTAACATGCCCAACCTCTCAGAGCAAAAAACTGGCCAAAGCCTAAAATGATGGGGGGACAAGAAGGGACAGATCAGAAATATTGCCCTTACAAACTTAGAAAGTTGATAGAGGAACAGGGTTTGTATTAATATAAGAACATGTAGGGAAGGATTAGAAGTCTGAAACTCAAATGTATGCCATTATGTAGTGACTTCCATCCTGATATGCCCCATATAGTTGATAGAATGACAGGTAGTGCATTACCAAATATGACTTACAAGTAGTATTGATACATGTAATTAAAGTGCATTTATACTTTTTTTCTCATTCTAAGTTAAGTTCAAGCATAGTTGAGTGGGTTTGCACATTAAAGTCCTCTGCTCAGCATTATTTAAACATCTCATAGAAGCTAAATAAAAATGTATAGCTAAAGTCCTTAATGATGAGATAGTGTAGTGGTTAGAAACCTGGCTTTACTCAAGTGTTCTTGGTTCAAGTACCAAGACAAGTGCTTTATTTTTACATGGGAAATTGATATTTGTTACCCAGGGTAGTGTAGCTGGTCCAAAATGGAAGTGTGAGTGGCTATAACATGTGAAATCACCCATATATACACAAGTGTCCCATACAGTATAATCACACCCCAAGGTAATGTAACGAAAGCACATAGGGGGATGTCATGCAAAGTAAATCATATATACTTAATAATATGTCAGTAATGATGAATTAATCTACAATCCTGACATTTTTTTAAATGAAAACTGAGCAATGCTAAGCAGTGCTCAGCTATGCTTAGCTGGTTTAAGCATTGCTTAGATGTAAATTCTAAGCAGCAGTTAGTTCGTGTAAGTGGATTTGCACACTAAGCAGCGCTCAGCATTTACCCCTTTAAGCACTGTTCAACTCATCTTAGTCGATTTGCACACTGCTTAGCTGAGCTTAGCATTTTCAAAATGGTCCAATGATGGCAAAGGGCAGGAATATGTCCTTATTTAAACTGTGCAGGCAGGAATACAGCCAGAACCTGTTGTAGTTTGATCTGTGCAAGAGCTATGTCAGGTGTTGGAAAGGGGTCACGCTTTTGGGTGCAGTGCTCATGCATTTTGGAGTCCAGGATCATGGCTGGGCTCCTCATATCAAACCATGATGACAGACTGCTGCAGGGCCAGTACCAGGGCTCACAGTATAAAGCAGATGCCTGGGACCATCTGGCACATGACCTCACCAGTGCCACTGGTATCCCCCAAACTGGTGAGCAGGTATGGCATCACTATGCTGACCTAAAGCAGAGGAAGGGGGTGCTCTTGGCCCAATGGATCCAAGATGCTTGGGACAATCATGCTCCAGCAGTTTGTAAGTATCCTAGATATAGCTGTACCAAATTCTAGCCTGAGTATGTGCTAGACAGGTATGCATAATGTTTGTTTCTCACCCCTACGGCTGCAGCAGTGAGGGCTAGCAATATTGAGGCCCATGCTGACAGACTGACATGGATGCACTGACAGGATGGTGAGTACATATCTATCTTGCAGTATATAGTGCCATAAAGTATAAGGAAAATGTTGTTTACTGCCAATAGGTATAGTGTACTGTGTCTAATGAATAAATGACATTTGTCACACTAATATTGATCCACAGGATATCCATTAATAATAGTGTCATTTCACTATAATAAAGATTTATACCAAAAACTGTTGTCTTTACTCTGGTATGTTGTTGTAGAAATAGAATGTGCACAGGTTCTTCACAGCAAATATGGTGTTGACAGCATGAATTAACTGAGGGTGTTCTGAGAACCAGCTAGTATGCAAAACAGTAGAATGTGAAGCTGTAAAACAAGATATAAAGGAAATATGTAATATTGTATGCACTAAGATCTGAACCATGAATAGCAATGTCTACAGTATTATAGTATGCCCCCTGCAGCATTGCATTTTTGTGTTAACTTTTGCTTTCCAGATTGCATTATTTCAAAGGATTAATACACAGTACAATAACTAGCTGCCATGCATGAATGTCAGTATTACAAGGTCAGACTGTCTAACTCAGAGAGTATTAGGCAGAAATCAGTCAAGCAAGAGACATTGGTTTCCCAGTAGCTCAGTGTGATGGACAATAGCCCTGTTGTTCATTTTAGCACACCCAGACATGGTTCAAACCCAGGGAGTGGTACTGAGATGTGTGCATATATACACTAAAGAAATTTTGAATATTTGTAGAAACAGTTAGAAAGTGTTAACAGATATTTTCTCCACATGTCTTACAGGTAAAGAAATGTGTGTAGTAGCTGTATGAAGGGTATACTAATACACCATGTACAACTGTTCCACTGTCCAAATCCATACGCCTGCAAATAATAGCAGGATAGGTACATACACTACGAACTCTCCCCGATACATGTTCCTCAAGTGTCACACTGTCATGGCTTGTGGTCACTGCTGCCAATCCCCTTGGACACAGATAGAACTCCAAGGAAGTATGCCAGTAGCAAACTCACACAACAACAATGCAGGGTACCCCTTCTTTGTCAGATATGTAACCCTGACATGCACAAGCTCCCACTAGTAATGTATCCATAGTTGTCACAGTGTGCCCCATACCATTACAGGTTGACAGTTTAACATGTGTGCATGTGGTACAGAAGCTATGGGCCATAGGTAGATGTAAAGTGAGGGCAGACATGTAGAGTATTGAGCAGTACTGTTGTGAAAAACAGAAGCCTATGCAGTTGTTAATGGACTTTTTTCTCTCCACCCACTCCTCATCTGCATCACTAATTATTATTCATATATTACAGGTATGTTTTTCTCAAAACTTAATGTTTGAGACTTGTGATCTATTATTGTTCATATATTTAATTGTTTGCATATTAACATACCTTGTTCAAATACCAATGTTGGTGGCCTGTTGCCATCAATGTAACTGGCATGATGTTACAATGTTCACTGTTGTTCCATTTATGCATGTGTTCTGTTTGTTATGCAACTGTTTCAAATCTGTGGGTTTGGGTTAATTAGAACACCCACGCATGCTGTTATAACTAATTTTGAAATGTTTTGTTCATTACTAACCAATATATCTTGGATAACATCAACACCAGGGGTACAGGGAAGTAAATAGTGTGGGAAGAAATAGCCAGGGAATTGTTATGGCTAGGCTTGTATAGGCCTTAGGGCTGATAGCATAGTACCAGCCTATGAATCTATGAATCACAGCACATTTGGGAAGGCAGATCCTGGTGGATCTGCCTGTCCCACCTCATCTGGCCATGACACCAGGCTCCAGCATGTCTATGACCCAACCTGGAACTTCCTCATCCGCTGGTCCTACACCACCTTTGGGTGGAACCGCCTCAGTTGGTGGGGCCCATCCCCCCAGGTGCATGCATGGAGAGGAGCCTATCACCCACCGCAAATTCCAGGGTATGATGCACAGCATCATCTGCTCTAAGTTGGATGGACAGCTGTGCCAGATGGAGGGACTCTTGGTGCACCTGGAGAGGCAGGCTGCCCCTGTTGTCCAGCTTCCAGCACAGCCACCTTCGGGCTGTGAAGGTGCAGTGGTGATTGCCCATGGGTGGGGACCTCAGTCCCACTGTATCCATCTAGGGGCTCATGAGCCTCTGATTCCCAACCAACCTCCACGTCCAAAGTGTTTACCCCATCATTTGTCATATACCACCCCTGTCTGCTGTCTTGTGTGTCTTGTCTGTCTGCAAATGCAACCTATCCTACCAAACCTACCTCCCCAAACATACCTACAGCCCTTTCCCAACATCCCACTCTCACCTTAATAAAAAAGGGGCATCTGTCCCACAAAAAAATCATTGCCTCATACATAGCTATACATTTTACTCCATGTCCAGTGACATAAATCAATCAACACTGAAATTAGTCTACAAATGTATGTTGCCAACACCCCTCCCTGTGTGGTGTAAGGCTGTAAATTCCTAATTTTCCATATCAGTCACAGCTGTTGCTGCAGTAGAAAAGTAGAGCTATGGTCCTTTCCTACACCCATCCTGCACATTCCTAGCTGGTTTTCGCAATGTTTTACCCCGTGTTTGCTGCCATTTCACCACTTTCCTTTCACCATTTTTTTCTTTTCTTTAATTAAAATTAGTGTGGGTGTAAGTGGGAGTAAGCTCTGCTAAGTGAAACTAAGAGGACTTAATCATCTGTTAACATTGCTTACCTTCACACAAAAATACGCAAACATGCTTACAACTGCTGTCTCCATCAGCTCTTGTTCTGCCCAGCAACAAAATAATTAGCGCTAGCATGTCTCAAACCCAAGCACTACAATCACAGCAACATACCTCTACACCATTTGAGCTGTAGGAAGTTGTAATGCTTTTACAAACATATCATGCACTACAGTCATTTAACATAAGGGAAAAATACATATCCGTAGTACTCTTATATACATATATGTGTGTGCGTATATCTATATATATATATATATATATATATATATATATATATATATATATATATGTATATCTGGATCTAGGAATTTTGATCGAAAGATCAAAAGTCAGAAACCATAATTACTGAACACACTTTATCGAAAGCGCTTTCACTGAAAAAGCGCTTTCGTTAAAGTATGTTTAAAAAAAAAAAACATTAAACCTACTGCTATGCAGCAAGTCCCCCTGTGCCCCCCTACTTTAATATTCCCACTCTGAGGTCACATTACAGTGGGGAAAAGGGAATTTTCCCTTATCTGCACCACAGTACGACTGGCACAACAAGCATACTTATCCGAAAGTGCTGCTTCAGTGAACAGCAATTTCAGTTTAAGTATGCTCAGTGATTTCTTTTTCGGTGGAAAGTGCAGTCGGGCATCTGTACAGATCCCATAAATATATATATATATATATAAAAGATACAAAAGTATCTCACCAAGAGGATCAAGGGTCTCAAACAGATGCCATATACTGCTCGGTTAAAAAAACTCCAGCTTTTCTCAGTTGCATACCGCCTACTTCGAGGCGATCTATGCCTGACATACAAAGCTATGTCAAATCCAGAATTAATGGACATGCTCCACCTCATTAAATCTAGATCCCTTAGAGCCACACGCTTGAGGGACTTGAACCTCAGCACAGAAATAAATAGAACTTGCTGGAGGGACAGGTTCATAACCCAGAGGCTCCCTTCGCTCTGGAATAGAATTCCAGTTCATGTGAGGCAGAGCACCTCACTGAATCTCTTCAAGAAGAATCTCGATAAGTGGATGGGGATCGAGGTTTGTTCCAGGGATTATTCCTGTGTCACTATTAGACAGAGGCACAGTAAACTAAACCTTAAAAAAGGGCACAGTATACTCAAATCAACGGTGGCGTAAGCCATACAGAATCGGGCTAGGCTTATAATTGCCCCAGAGCAGATAGCCTAGTATGAACCTATGAACCTATGAACCTATATATATATATATATATATATATATATATATATATATATATATATATATATACACATACACACACACACACACACACACACACACACACACACACACACACACACACACACACACACACACTCACACACACACACACACACACACACACACACACACACACACACACACACACACACACACACACACACACGTATATATTATCCATATTGTTGTCCAATACTGACTGCGACACTGCTAGGCCAGCTACCTGGGATGTTGAAAATATTCATATGTCACCTGTAAATGCTACTATGGTATATGTGCTTGTCTTACAAATGTAAGAGACTTATATAGGGTATGTGCATGGTAAACAACTGGTGCAGAAGTGTGTGTTGAACTGTATATTATATACTGAGCTCATACCTTTCAGCTGTCCAGAGTGTTGCAGACTGACCACATGTTTGCCTCATATTTGTAGTCAATGCCTCATACAGTTGTGTATTGTCTGGCAAATCACTGGCAACCCAGTAAAGACTGAAGTCATACCATAATAGCATACAATTGAATGTCAGATGTCATATCCTGCGGAGTATTCCTGTGGATGCAAAACCATCTTTGCTAGCAACTAAGTGTGTTACAGCTAGATATATAACGTGTCACTATTTTCTGGCCTTTGCCCACCATTGATGTGTGCCTTTGTGCAGATGTCTTGCTCTAACCGGAGCTAGGGGTCTTATTATGAAACTCATGCCATTGCAAGCGTACCTTGTCCTGGAGGATGCTGACATTTGTGCAGTCACTGACACCAAGTTTGCAGCTGTGGAGAGCACACTAACGTTGCCAAGTTACTCATCCCACCATATGTTTAGACCCCAAATGGAGGGCAGCAAAGCCACAGGAGGTGGAGTTTTAAACATTAACATACACACCTCCAGGCTGGCCAAACAGTATGATGCATGGGAGACATCCAAAGTGCACTTAACTGCTGACAAAATACCTACTCAAATCATAGCTAGCGACAGACCTCCAACCATGACTAGACATCCAGTACACCTCTCTGGACTTGCTTGAATCTGTTAAGATTAAACCATCTTCCCTGCTCCTGGGAGACTTTAGCTACCCAACCATAGTGTGCATGACCTATTCTACCTGAACATGAATGCACAGAGATTCCTCGGCTTTGTCAATGGCAATGCATTGGATCAGCTAGTCAACACTCCTATAGGTGGAAATATCCTGTACCTGGTCCTAACCAACATGAGCAGCCACTGTAGCACTCCTACAGTGCCATTCCCCTTGGTAAGATCTGACCACATAGCCATTACTGTTGAGGTCACCATCTCCCCTGCCCCCCCCCCATCAGGGTCAAACAAAATAAACTTTCCAAACATGACTATAAATCTCCTCAAAGCATGTAGACATAGCTTTACAGCTACTGTCCCATCAGTTTGAACTAGCAGTAGTGTCCAAGCCCACACCACAATACTATGTGAGCACCTACATAGCTTGTATGGATTCAGCAATACCTGACAGGACAACAGCATCTGCCTCAAGGTAGGGCAAACCTCTGTGATGGACAGCAGCAATACACAAATACCATAATAGGTGGAAATAATTGTTGGATAGGGCCAAGATGGAGCAGGTGCCTAATTGGAAGCAATGTCACCTTGGTCTGAACAAGCAGATGAGGTCACAGGGGAATTACCCTAAGGCTATCTTTGTGTGCAAATTGGACACATCCACCGAGGCTAATCACCTTCCTTCGCCTTCCACACATATGTCTGCAATCCCAGAGGCAACACCCAAATCTGCTCTGTAGTGGTGGTTAATAACATGGCATACACATACAGCATAGATATAGCCAACCTGCTCAAGACAGATTAAGTGTAAACATCACCCACCTGTCCCCTCATTGGTACACATGGACATGCACAGCACCTGCCTCCCTCCCCTCATCACCAGGAAGCAATTTCATAATGCCCTCGCAAAGGCAACACACATATGTCTCCATAGGCCTGAAACCATCCCTGGCTGCATCCTACATGAACCCAGGCATGAGCTCTCAGCTCCATTACACACTGTAGTCAACCAAAGCCTGAGCACCAGTGTCATCCCATCTGCACAGAGAACAGCCACTGTCATCTCTATACACAAAGGCAGAGCAATCCACTGACCCAGCCAATCATATGCACATCAGCCAAACTAGCTTGATCTGCAAGGGCATGGAAGGCAATATCAAGGACCTTATAAACAGGGACATAAGCAACCTCAAAATGCTTGAGCCCACACATTGTGATATTGTCAAAGGGAGATCAGGCCTGTTAAACTTGGTCAACTTCTCTGAATTGGTCAACAAACATAAGGACGAGGGGAAGATAGTGAACACTGCCTACCTTCATCTAGCCCAAATCCCTCACAATAATCCCCAGGTGGCCATGATACATAAGCCTGCACAGCTAGGAATCAACCTGGATGTTACCAGATGGGTAGCTAACTGACACAATGATAGTACCCACTCAGTCAAAGTAGTGGAAGCCACCTCTAGTAGTAGACTCTTACAGAGTGGTGTACCCCAAAGATTGGTCTGGGAGCCTCTACTGTTTAAGTCATACATTTCTGAGGTACAAGACAAAACCAGTGGCATGTGGCTGACCAGGTTTACAGATGATTACAAGTTGACCACTGTCTTACATTCCTCTACTGATGTGAAAATCATCCAAGAGTCCTTTACCCAAATTAATGACTGGTGCAAGAAGCATTTCCTCAAACTGAATGCCAGGAGATGCATCATTTTCCCTGATGTGGTAGATGTCATCCACACTAATTATGACAGCAATAACAATGTACTGAGCATGCAATCAAGTGTGAGGTGACTTGTGGAGCAAGGTTGGTAGCAACCTTACAGTTTCCCACCATGTGGGCACCATTGTATGGAAGGCTGTATACATGGCCCATCTCATAAATATGGGTATGTCATCTGGGAACCAGGGGGCCACACCATCCCTGTACTCTGCCCTTATCAGATGCATTACCAAGTACAATGGCTCCTTTGGCATGCACCTTGCCAAGCAAATGTAGCAGTTGCAGAGACTAGAAAGGTTCCTGACCAGGCACATCTAGGGTCTGCAACACCTATACTATACAGATAGGCTGAAAGCCCTGTCGCTGTGATCAGTCTCATATAGACTGATTATAGGTGACCTGTGTCTGTCATACAAGGCCATTTCTACACCAGCCTTGATGGCATTTCTGCATATCCATAAGACAAACCCACTCACACAACATGCATGCAAGGCCTTCACCTGGTCTGTGACATGTATAATACGTGTTGGCAGGACAGTGTAGTGTCCCACACAATACACTGTCTGTAAAATACACTCCCTCCCTATGTCTAACAGAGTACGTGTATATCCCTCTTGAAGAAGAAGCTGGATGACTGCATGGGGAATGGAAATGACACCCATGGAATCCAGTGTGTATCCCAGCTGAACAGAGGAAACAGGTGCTGGCTTTGAAGGGACATGGATGAAAGTCTGGGCTAGGCTTATGAAGGCATCTGGCCCAATAACCTGATATCATCTTATGAAGCTATGCACTTAGTACTTTACATGTTCCCTGCATGTATTGCAGACTGTCCTGCAATGTTGCCTGAAATGAATCCCTGTGACCCTGAACTGTGTAGGTTCTGCAGTGATATAGAGTATTCTCCTGTTTCTTCATTAGTTATTATCACATATCCTTAACCCTTGTCATTGTGTCTGGTCTGTATAGCAGTAAGTCAGCTCTTACAGTACTTGCATATGCACTTGGTCACAGTGTATATCTCACTCCAATAGCCCTGGTCTTGGTCACACTTACCATTCTGCTAATAGGCCCATCACACAGTAGGATTTGTCACCCTTTGTTGAGGACCTTACAGTAGATGTTAAAGAGATGGATTGTGGCAGTCAGAACTTTGATAAGGTCTGGCCTGAAGGGCCCATAGGTGGCAAAGCTGTGCCAGACTTTACCAGGAGTGTGTGTGTGTGTGTGTGTGTGTGTGTGTGTGTGTGTGTGTGTGTGTGTGTGTGTGTGTGTGTGTGTGTATATCAGCAAACATAATACTGCAGGGTATTAATTTACATATGTTATCCCCCCCCCCACATTTGAACATGGGGGATGGTGTCTCTTCCCCTCACAACATGATGTCAGTGTCTTAGCAGACTCTCAAGATGATGGTGGTCATAGTGAATCACAGGTGGGGTTGTTGGGTCCTGAATCTGTGCCATTGGTTGGTATCCCAATTTTACCCGCAATGTCCCCACGCACAGTCAGTATGCCTATATATACCCAGTCCCCAGCAGCCACAGATAATGGACAGTTGGAGGGTGGTGCATGGAACAGGCTAGTGTGGTGACTATGCCAATTGTGGGTGTAGACAATAACCATAGCCAGAGAGCAGGTGAGGTTACATACAAGCAGATGGACAGGGGTGCTCAACAGAGGACTGCTGCCCATCAAGCCCCTGTCACAAGTGCCACAGCAGGTGTCCCCAGACACATGCTATGGTCCATCAGGTGCATACTGACCTCAATACCAGATGTTTGTTCAAGGTCATGAATGCAGTACATCCTGCCATGTGTGACAATCTCCGTGGCATTTGTGATGCCATACATCATTTTGCCGAAGTCATGGATAGACATTGGGGTGAGACATTGTCACTGCTCGATCATGCAATGTCTGAACTTGAGCATGTGGTGGGAGTAGGGCATCGGCCAGGTGGACACAGGTCAACAATATGATCAGCTAAGAGCCCACGTTTCCATGCACATTCACAGTCTGATAGTGCCAATACCACCAGGACTACCAAAGAGAAGGTGCTGTCCCCATCACACTTGAGCATGCCATAGGTACATGGTTCTGGCCAGTCCCAACAGGGACATAGATCCAGCAGACAGCAGTCACCATCGGGAAGTAGTACTGCATCTGTCCTTGGGCCTGGTGGTGCCAGTGAGACTTCTGGCAGAACCAGTTCCCACATCTCTGCCGGGAGATGGTGAACCACACATCATGCCATGTACGGTCCATGCCTGTCCAACATAGCCCTGTGTTGGGCATCCACATGGTTTGATTGTGTGCAGTCAAGCACTCACACATATCTATCACAGGATGGTCACCACCAGACACACACAGCTCCTTTGCACAGCCCAGTTGAACACTATGCCTCCAGACACACACACACATGATGTCAACCATATGGCCTAGCCTAGGCCTTTGACAATCCCACACTACACCCTGTGTATGTGATTATACTTGTGCCACAACCCTGTTATTTATACGATCAATGCAGGGACATGCCTATATGGGTCTGATGCACAGGTAACTATAGTACAGTGTAGTAATGTAATGCTGTGTAAGGTACTGTCTGCTGGCAATAGTTATGGGTACACATCAAGGTGTATATACCTTGTTAGCCATGATGCATTATTGCTGTTAGTACTGCTGACTGACTGTAGTGTCACATACTGTACTCTGTTTGTGTTCCAGGTGTCTGTGTGTCTGCAGGCTGTGGGCCTACTGACAGTAGTAATGATGATTAAGGCAGAGTGGAAACACTGTGACTTTTTCATAGCCAAGGTACAGCTGTATATGTACTTATTTACCAGGTGTGTTCACATGCAACAGTGTGTGAGGGACAATTGTGGCAGACAGTGTGACCTTGCATACATACCCTTGACACAGCCAGCTAGCCTTCATACATGTCACCTGGGTGTTCTGTAGGACTGCAGGCTCACACATACAGAGAAGATTACTTGAGTACTGACACTAGGTCCTTCACAAGCTTAGCCATTACTTTAACTGCAACAGATTCACCTATCAGCACCTGTTACCCCTGCCATTTCTGCCCCATCCACTCAACCATCATGCAGTTGATGAGGGTATGCTTGGTACTGTGTATAACAGGTTTGGGGTATGTATTCCTGACACAGGTCAGCCTGTGTTAGTCTAACCTGGCAATCAACAGCATGTGTATCTGCTAACTCATATGCATGTGTGGCCTCTCGTGCTGGTAGTGCACACAGAGTCATAGTCCTGTACATGGGGCAGCTGTCAAAGGGCAGAGCACAGCCCCTACCTGCACAGTCTTATGAATGATAGTGTTAGATACATAACACAAATAGCACAGAGGTAATGTAGTGTTGCAGTGTCTGCCACTACTATTCAAGTAGGTGACAATTGCAGGGGTTAGAGTTGCCAAGGGTGGGTTCAGAGGCCCTTAACATAGTAGAACCATCTGACACACACACACACACACACACACACACACACACACACACACACACACACACACACACACATGCACGCACGTGTCATGCGCGCACACTGCTGCATGGGGACATGCATTGAAACGCACATGCACATAGAGTTGATACTTCTCAGAGTAGATGACCTACCCATCTATTTATATACAATACACAGTGATAAAACCATTGAATGCACCACAGTGGCTTGGTGTTAGAAACAGTGTAACTGGGCTTGTACAGTGGTTGACATTTGTATGGGCTGAAACTATGTTGTTGGTGGGAAAGTTCTCAAAATACTTCATCCTACAAACATACAAACACTTGTACACACACACACATTTTCCAAAACTGAGAATAGAACCCCTGCCTATCTAGTTATTTGTACTATACTGTTACAGTTATTGCATGCGCCACAGAGCTTACAGGGCTGAGGGCTGTCCAAAGGTACTTCTGAGGAGAATGACATCAGCAGGGCTGCTAAAGTAGGGTACTAGGAATTGTAGTGGATGAGAATGGCCTAAAACTGTTTCACTTACAAACACACCCACATTTGTCAGGAATGGGATTAGAACCCCTACCTATCTAGTTATTTATAATATAGCATTACACAATTATTGCATGTGCAAAAGAGCTTATAGGACTAACAAGTGTCCAAAGGTACTTCTAAGGTGAATGACATCAACAGGACTGCTAAAGTAGGGTGCTGGGAAGTGTTGTGGGTGGGAAAGTCCTCAAAATACTTCATCCTACAAACATACACACTTACAAACACATCTGTCTGAAATGAGACTAGAACCCCAGCCTATCTAGTTATTTATACTACAGTGTTACACAGTTGCAGCATGCACTACAGAGCTTATAGTGCTGACATTTGTCCAAAGGTACTTGTAAGGTGAATGACTTCAACAGGACTGCTAATGTGGGGCACTGGTAACAGTGTAACTGGGCTTGTACAGTGGTTGACATCTGTATGGGCTGAAACTAGGTTGGCAATGGGGAAGTTCACAGGGTGGAAGAGGCACACAAAATGGTATAGTCATCACATACACACAGTAAAGACAACCACAGGGGTTGTGCATACAAAAACACATACACAGTTACCAATAGACATATTAGTAACCTTACATATCCACTTGTATGTACTATAGTGCTACGTACACATGACATGCTCCACATAGATTATATGCCTGGGACATAACACACAACCTCTTACAACAAATAATCTTGTGAATGCTTTCATGGATGGTGGGATAACCCACCAGAAATAGTGATTGGTCTCATCTACTGTTCCGACAAACCTGCACAAATGATAGAGTGACATACAGGAATGCTCATTGCTAGGGGAAACAGACCACGTATAGGTTGTAAACATGTAGATATTCCATGTACATCTGTACAGATGACTGGTATGGGCTGTATAGTTTTACATGGTGCATGTGAGGCAGATGCCATTAACAGGCTCTTTAAAGTAATATCATGGGTAGGGGTCAACAGGCATTAAAATGGTATAACCTACACCCACAACAGCCACAGGGGATATGCTTCACACACACACTGCTATAGTTGTAAGCATTGAGATTAGAACCCCTACTTATCTAATTATTTGTACTATAGTATTACAAAGTTATTGCACATGCCACAAAGCTTAGAGGGATGACAAGTGTATACAGGTACATCTATAGTGAATGACATCAGCAGGCCTTGTAAAGTAAGGCAATGGGAAGTGTACTGTGTGGTACATGCCTCAAAATGGTATAACCAACACCCCCAGAGGACGTTATTCTCACTCAAATGCACATGGAGGATATGATTCTTACACCCCCCCCACACACACACATACACGCACACACACACACAATCACAGTTGCCAGTATTGAGTTTAGAACCTCTACCTATCTAGTTATGTATACTATAGTGTTAGGCAGTTATCACATGTGCCACAGAGCTTACAAGATTTAACAGTGTCCCAAGGTACATCTAAGCTGAATTACATCAAGAGCCCTTGTAAAGTTTGGCAATGGGAAATGTACTGGGTGGGAAGGGCATCAAATTACATTACCCTACTAACATGCACTCTTACAAGCACACACACACACACACACACACACACACACACACACACACACACACACACACACACACACACACACACACATATGCACACACACACACGTACATTTGCCAGAACTGAGAGTACAACCCCTGTCTATCTATCTATCTATCTATCTATCTATCTATCTATCTATCTATCTATCTAGTTATTTGTACTATACTGTTACTTAGTTATTACACGTGCCACCGAGCTTATAATGCTAAGGGCTGTACACAGGTACTTCTAAGGGCAATAATATCAGCAAGACTGCTAATGTAAGGCACTGGGAAGTGTTGTTGGTGGGAAAGTTCTCAAAATACTTCATCCTACAAACATACAAACACTTGTACACACACACACATTTGTCAAAACTGAGAATAGAACCCCTGCCTATCTAGTTATTTGTACTATACTGTTACAGTTATTGCATGCGCCACAGAGCTTACAGGGCTGAGGGCTGTCCAAAGGTACTTCTGAGGAGAATGACATCAGCAGGGCTGCTAAAGTAGGGTACTAGGAATTGTAGTGGATGAGAATGGCCTAAAACTGTTTCACTTACAAACACACCCACATTTGTCAGGAATGGGATTAGAACCCCTACCTATCTAGTTATTTATAATATAGCATTACACAATTATTGCATGCGCAACAGAGCTTATAGGGCTAACAAGTGTCCAAAGGTACCTCTAAGGTGAATGACATCAACAGGACTGCTAAAGTAGGGTGCTGGAAAGTGTTGTGGGTGGGAAAGTCCTCAAAATACTTTATCCTACAAACATACACACTTACAAACACATCTGTCTGAAATGAGTCTAGAACCCCAGCCTATCTAGTTATTTATACTACAGTGTTACACAGTTGCAGCATGCACTACAGAGCTTATAGTGCTGACATTTGTCCAAAGGTACTTGTAAGGTGAATGACTTCAGCAGGACTGCTAATGTGGGGCACTGGTAGATGTAGTGGGTGGGAAAGTCCTCAAAATACTTCAACCTACAAACATACACACTTGCAAACACCTTCATACACAGACACATTTGCTGGAACTGAGAATATAATCTCTGCCTATCTAGTTATTTATACTATACTGTTACGTAGTTATCGCCCACACCACAGAGCTTATAGGGCTGGGGCTGTCCAAAGGTACTTCTAAGGGGAATGACATCATCGGGACTGCTAAAGTAAGGCACTAGGAAGTGTACTGGGTGGAATGGCCTAAAACTGTTTCACCTACAAACAAACACTCTCATACACACTTACATTTGGCAGGAATGAGATTAGAACACCTACCTATCTAGTGATGTGTATTATAGTGTTACACAGGTATCGCACAAGCTACAGAGCTTATAGGGCTAACAGGTGTCCAATGGTACTTCTAAGGTGAATGACATCAGCAGATCTTGTGAAGTAGGGCAATGGGAAGTGTACTGAGTGGAAATGGCCTCTTAACACTTTAAACCTACACACACACACACACACACACACACACACACACACACACACACACACACACACACACACACACACACACAAAGGCAGGTGATGTGATATTATAACCCCCACCTCAGTACTATTATACAATGGAGCTCACTTTCATGCTGGCACGTGTGACTGGTTATGACCAGTATGCCACTGTCCGCAGTAGGACACCACTCTATACCATTCAGGGTATCCCTGTGTATGACTCACTCTATGTGTGTGTCTCCCTGTGTCTCTCTCTCTCTATCACTGTCTGCCTTTCTCTTGCCAAAGTCTATGTGTGTGTGTATGCTTGAGATTTTGTTATATGTTCCCATATATATGTCTGGGTATCACACACAACGCATGCAGATATATCATATATATCAGATATATCATATATGGGCCACCTACAACTAGCTGAGGGTAAACCTGTCTGGTGTGTGTGTGTAGCGATGGTTAAGGTGTACATAGCTGTCTGTATGCAAAGACATATATGTACAATACAGTTATAAAATCCGATGTGGGTTCTGACATGTGCTGTGATTCTCTAAGTGTAGTAACATGCCCGGTATGACCTTCTATAGTAAGAATGGGACTAAATTCCAGAGATAGTTGTACTCTGGTCCAGGATTTTGTGCGATACAGCCATACCTCTCAAAGTAAACTGGAAGTTGCTAGAGGTAAAGGGTTTGTTTTCGCAGACATTTTCTGACATATCTGAAGTCTGACACTGGAATATATTGTGTCATTACCTAGTGACAGACATGCTCAGATCATCACAGTGCTTTACCAGAGGAATACAAGATGTATGATGCACAGACCAATGTTATGTGCCCAACTATAGACATTCTTGCTCAAAAAAGCCAGTTGAGAGGTGTGGCTACAGCCAGTTGACTGATGAAGCTGTGTAAACACTCCAGCAACTTGGTGATATACTGGCTTCAGATCTCGTGCTTGTGTGGTATTCTTCTTACCTGAAAAATCATATCTATACCTCTCAGCTGTATAGTTTTTGGTAGATTATCCAGGTGTTTCTCTAGAAGTGTCATTCGGTCTACATAAACTTGTGTTTTTATGGCTAGTTAGATGCAAATAAAGAATGATTTTACAAAATAATGACAGACATTAGTGTTTCAGACTTCATAACCTTCAAACAATTCCTGCTAATGCAAAACCTGTTATTCTACCAGCGTTCTCAGTTTGTGAAAGCAATATTTACAACACATGCCTATCATTGGGCCTTTGTCCCACTTTTTTATGACCTTGTCCGGATGTTTTGCTGTTAGAGGTTGAGAGGCATGGGTGTGAGTACAGAGTGCATTCTACTGTGCAGAAATGTCCATTATATGTGTAGTATATTCCACATAGCACTGTGTGACTTCCAAGTATGTCAGTGGCAGAGTAATGTTTTGAACCACTGACAGACAGTTGTGTATAGGTTGATAGGTTGATATGACGTTAGTAGGGTATTGGCCCTGAAGCCCTTATAATCCACGCAGATGGGAGTGTAGCCCATGTTAAGACATGTCAGCACACAGAGTCCCTGTCCATCAGGGACACAGGTGGAATCACAGAACTATATTTTGTGTTTCCCATGCACTTATACAGGGATCACATCACTAGGGGTATTGAGTCACTTGGCTTGATGTGGACAGGGAGTGTATTCCACAGATGTGGGAGTGTGTGGGACACATTTCTGTCACACCAACAAGCCATACTGATATCACAGACCAGGTTGATGCTGCACCTACAGGTTGAACGAGTGGGCCTTGACTTCCAGATGTGCAACAGTCCCATCAATGCAGGGGCTGAATTGCTTTGTATGGCAGACAGGGGTTACCTCAGCAGAGTCTGTATGGAATCAGGTAGAGGGACAGTGCTGTTAGCCTATATGTGTTGGGCAGGTGTTTGGGGTTTGGGGTATGGCCTTAGTGTTTGCAAGACCCTGGTGTGTGGAGTCTGCATGGTCTGTTGTGTGTACGTTTGTGGAGTTCTCATGTATTGTTGCCTCTGAGATATCCTTTATTTGTGTTTTTGTTTTGTTGCAGAGCTCCACTTACATGGGTGTGGCTTGTGTATTTGCAGGTGATGTTTACTGACTCCATACACTGCATGGAACCTATGTTACTGCACAATTTGTTCTGGTGTGTACATTCTCCATTTGTCTGGCCAGTGGTTCCCCTTCCCCTTATGTGTGTCTCTTTGTCCTTCTGTAGTCCAGTCACAGGCTTTGCCCACAGTGGCTGCTGTTATGTATTTGTAATTCTGCTGTGAGTGGGGTAAAAGCCGTAACATCACACACAAGGTTGTGTATTTCACACCTCTGAGTGTACCTATTTATCAGGTTGTCCATCATTGCACCACTACATTTGCTGTGGTCCTCAGACAATTTGTGTTGCTATATGTTATTATGAGGCTACATGTTGGCCTAGCTGTCAAACCGTCACAGACTGACATCTGGACAGGCCCATATATGGCAGTCAGACAAATGCACACACATGGGGACAGGGTTTTACTAGGGTCTATATTACAACGTAGAACTCACAGGAGTCCGAACATTGTAATATCAAACACAAATGTTTGAAATATGAAAATAGTGAAGCCACAGCACACCGATTTTTTTCCCAGGGAAGAAAAGCAGTGGGCCATTTTCGGGGCTTTGCTATTTCCTCCACTGTGTTGCAATCTTGGAGTTGGTATATTTAAGTGGGGGGGTGGGGGCACAGCCCCCCATGTTGGAGATTAGTTCAAGTTTAAAGTGTGTTTTTTTTTTTTTTGCACCGGAACAGCGATTTATTTCCCTGGGGAAAAAAATAAATGTTCTGTGTTTTCTGACTTTTTGGGTTTCGAACGTTATGGTTTGATATTACACTGTTCAAAATCCTGTGAGTTTGACAATGTAATATAGACTCATGTTACTACTGTTCTGCCACACATAGACAGTTGAGAGACCAGTTTGGTATTTGCTTGCTTTCTTTTATGGGTATGACATCTACTTCCCCACTGTCTGCCACTGATGTTTTGACAAGACCCTTTCTTGTTTTGAAAATAGTTGGTAGGCAAATGCAATGTTAGGACAAGCAGAACAGATATACAAGGCATACTTGTGCTCCTTCTGTGACAACCTGTCATTCCAGGGGTATAGATGTTGGCCATTGACATGCTGTCAGTGGTGACACAGTAAGTTAGCAGCCTTTTATGACCATACCTCCCGACTATTTACAGGCAGACATCTGGACAAAGCCATAAGTAATTTGGAGACAAAGACCTACATATAGGGACCATTGTTAACTACTGGCCTTACAAATCTGGAAAGATGATACAATAACAGGTTTGGCATTAGCATGCATTTTTCTAAAGGGTATGAAGTCTGAAACTGCAATCTGTTATTATTTTCTGACTTTAGTCTTTTGTGATTTGACAATGATTTGCCAGACAACCATGATTTCATGATAAAGAGACCATAAATATGTTGCAAACCTCTGGACATTCTGCAAAATGTCTGTACAGTTGAGGGGTTTGCTAGGCACTGTGTAGGTTACTCTGAGCTGTGTACTGTCCATATGTGTGGCCCCCGTCCCTGACCTGTCCAGCTTTCCTGCAGTAACAGATATTGACATCTGCACAGTGTGTACAACTCCTACCATAGCTGTATTTGAAATGCAGAATAGTTGGCACTGCAGTACTTGTAACATGGACCCTGTCAAGCACAGTACTGTATCTAGGCCATTACGACATGACAGCTAGGAGTATGTGCAGGCCACATACTGACAGTATTGACCACACATATACATAGCTCATTGACCCCTGGATATTGTGGACATGCAATAAGTTATCATGTTGATTGGGACAGCCCTGGGAATGTGTGCTCTGCTGCTTATACCCTAAAAACATTACTGTTGCTGCATTTCTATGGGAAAATTGGTATGGCGGGCACACCTGTCAGCTGTTCACATATGCATAGACTGTGCTGATGTTCCCTTTACATTTTGGTTCAATTTAGTGTAGTATTGTGCCCGTCTTGGAGAATACAGGCATATCACTAAAGACCACAAGTTAGACTGTAATGGCAAACATTTGGGCTTCAGACCTCTCACCCTTCAGAGCCTTACTGCAACTGTAAGACCTGCTGTGATATCACTGTGTAGCTCTGTATGGATATATTTCATCATTGTTCCCATTTGTGTGCCTTTGCCAGACATTTCTTAATGGTTTTCTATGACTGACTTGCTGGATGAGGCTGAGGGGTGAGTATGGGATTCTCACATTGACATCCATGCATGAGACATATGGCCCCCCAGTTTGTTAGCCCGCCACATATACTGCAGTGAGATTTGTCACCCAGCTGTCAGTTGTCTGCTGCTATCCCAGTATGCCACCCCTTTCCCTTGTATGCATGCAGCAATACCATAGCTATGCTACCACAATGTATTACTCCATTCATTTATTGTTAAGAAGACTGACTTACCTTGTGCCTGCGGCAGTTGTGAAGATGGTGCTTGAGGACTGGCTTTGTCAGATGCACACAGTACACAGCCTATACATGGTAAGATACAGGCAGTGTGATGTGTGTGGCATCCATTTTACTGTGTGTGTGAGTCAGAGAGAGGTGTCATTCCCTGGCTCCCTACAGTGTCAGTGTGTGTGCTATGCATTGCATCTTTACCAAGGCCTTGACATTCTGGGCATGCTTCTATCTGCCTACAGGAACAGGCTCAGGGGGTTCTTCCTCTGAGCCCCCCTGTACCTGTGGGGGCCTTGGCAATGGTGGGAGTCTGTGTGTGCCTTCTCTGTGATGTTCCTGCCACAGCTGTTTCCACAGGATCATATTGTGTAGCATGGCACGTACTATGAACATGTGTGCACATGTGGCTGAAGAGTACTGCGGAGCTCCACCAGATATGCCAAGGCAGCGGAACCATGACTTGAGCATCCCAAATGTTTTTGGTTTGTACATGTGCCTCA
This sequence comes from Protopterus annectens, assembly GCF_019279795.1. Lineage (NCBI taxonomy): Eukaryota > Metazoa > Chordata > Ceratodontiformes > Protopteridae > Protopterus > Protopterus annectens. The sequence goes on along the minus strand of NC_056731.1, from coordinate 336,273,535 downwards.
TTATGACATTCTTTGGTGTGTATGTGTGTGTGTGTGTGTGTGTGTGTGTGTGTGTGTGTGTGTGTGTGTGTGTGTGTGTGTGTGTGTGTGTGTGTGTATGTGTGCATTTCTGATGGGTGTCATCATTCATGGCTCCAGTGCATAGCCAGCATCCCCCACCAGATGGCCATATGGGATTCCCCCCTGGAAAATACATTATACAGCTGTGAGGCATGCCAGATATGGGAGTAGAGATAACTACCAGGGCTGCCAGCATACACATTCATGATAATGCCCTGGGCATTGCACACAACCTGGCAGTTGAGAAGCCCTTGCGGTTGACAAAGACTCTATTCACTTCACTGGGTAGTGCCTTGATGCGGATATGCATGCAGTCTATAGCACCTAGTACCTCTGGGTAGTCTGCTACATGGTGGAAGAGATGCATATTGCTGGTCCTCTCCTCACGGGTGCTGGGGAAATATATGTGCTTACCACTATGTGTTTGCATGACATCCAGGAACTGGTGGAGTATCCTAGATGCAGATGTCTGTGAGACCTCCATGATGTCCCCAGTAGGTCTTTGGAAGGGACCTGTAGCTAGTATTCTTAAGGCTACACATAACTTGGTTTCATCTGGGATGTGTTCCCCTCTGTTGGCCCTGGGTCTGAGGTGAGGCCTGCACAGCTTGCAGAGTTGCTGAGGTAAGTCCCTGTCCACCCTGTAGCACTCTAGTATCTCCAGATCATGTAGCCCCTGGTAGGTTACCCTGGGTCTGAACACTCTTCTCCTCCTCCTCAGTCTGGGACAGTTGCCAGCATTATCCTCCTCATCACCCTCAGGCTCTAGCACATACTGATGTATCAAAGTGACGGCAGCCCCTAACATTTTGTCAGTTAAAATTCAACGGAGTGGTACACCAATGGTGCAGAGTTTGTCGATAAAACAGACTGAAAGGTGTTTGCATAGTTTATACTGGTGTGCTGCAGATGCTGCCTGTGTGATTGGCTGACTATGATACATTCCACCTGCCAGCTATATTATTTGTACTTGAATGCCTTTATTCTGCTATTTCCTTTTTCTTTTTCTTCCCATTTCTGTCCCTTCTAAGCCCCGCGGCATGTCGCATAAACCCACCGCTCAAATATAAACACTTCTGCTGGTTCCTGTTATTTTTTTTTATTATTTCCATTGTGTTTAAGCCCCACAACATGCCGCACAAACCCCTGCAGCTATAGTAAACAGTTCATAGGTTCATAGGTTCATAGGTTCATACTAGGCTATCTGCCCGAGGGCATTTACAAGCCTAGCCCATAGTTTTGTGGCTTACGCCACCCCTTTAGTATGGGGAACTATACCCATTATTTTGCTGTGCCTCTGTTGAGCAGTGACACTGAGGTAATCCCTGGGGTATATCTGCGATCTCCCATCCATTGGTCAAGATTTCTCTTGAACAAGGCCAGCGAGGTGCTCTGCCTCACATATACCAGGATTTTATTCCACAGCATAGGGAGTCTTTGGGTGATGAATCTATCCCTCCAGCATGTCCTATTAATAGCCGTGTCGAGGTTTAAGTCTCCCACCCTTGTGGCTCTGACGGATCTAGATTTTTGAGGTGAAGCATATTCATCAAATCTGGGTTTGACATGGCCTTGTATGTTAGGCAAAGGTCACCTCTGAGCAAGGAGTGTTTACTGAATAGAGCTGGAGTTCTTTCAGTCGGGCAGCATAGGACAGATGTTTGAGACCCTTTATCCTTTTGGTGAGGAACTTTTGTGGCCTCTCCAGCTGCTGCAAGTGTCGGGTCAGATACATTCCGAATGGGGCATTGTACTCAATCATTGGTCTGATGAGTGATGAGTATAGGGAGACTATGACCTCCCTTGATCTAGATGAGAATCCCTTCCTGATAAGGTGGGCAATGTAGAAGGTCTTCCTAACTATTTTAGCTACATGGGTGTTGAATGACAGACTACTATCAACCTGGGTCCCCAGGTCCCTGATAACTTCTTCTGTGCTCAGTGGATTGCCACCTATTTGGTAGCTAGGGGTAACCTTGTTTTTCCCGAAGGGTATGACTATGCATTTTTTGGCATTTAACTTTAGGCCATGGCTCTGGCACCAGTTATCCGTTTCTGTGAGACCCTTCTGAAGGATATCTGTGTCAGATGTGTTTTCTGAGCAGAAAGGACCCCCAGGGATGCAAACACTCTCAGAATTTCTTAAAATAGCTCAGAAACAGCCCCTTGCTTAGCTGTGCTTAGCTAAGTGCAAATAGAGGCAGCACAGCTCCAATGTGCTTACACTAAGCATGACACACACCCCGTTTTCATGTTAGCTGCTTCTCCTGCTTACATTGAAGCATTATAGCTCCTACATGGTTAGGTGCAGGCAGACACGGTCTCCCATTTTGCTGTTTAATACATTTAGCTCATTTGCATACCCCACTGCCTTATTCCCTTGTTACACCACTACACTGGAGCCTATCTCCTTAGCTACCAGTGTTACCTGTTACTGTTTTGGTTATGCATGCTACCCACTATAATGGCAAAATTTATATTTCCCTTAAAATTGTCTTTTTCCCTTTTTTCTTTGTTTTCTGCATGATCGCATTTGCGCACCACTGCGCTACACTTAATCAGCTGAAATTGACCAAAAAAAACTTTGATTTTTCAAAATGTTGCAACTGTTTTCCATGCCAGTGGCCATATTTCTGGCCATTGGCAAGCCTAATAATCTTAACACATGCTTTACGTTGAGCTGTCATGCTCCTGTTTTGATTTTTGTAGAAATGTACATGGTTAGTAACTGAATACATTTCTGCAATGGACACTGCTCTGACACGGATGCCTGCCTGCTTACTAAATTGCTAATTCACCTCATTTGCATGTTTTTCACCAGCAAATGAGATAGTTAGCATTATTCAGTGGTGTCCATGTCAGAAAAGTGCTGGCAGGCTCATGCATGCCCCCAGCCTTGTTTACTGGATCGCTCGGCAGCCATATTCTCTGCAGAAGCTGCTACACTATTCTGACATGGAGATTTTGCTTTACTGAATGCCAGCCACTGGCTTCTGGTTCTTGTTCATAAGGCTTTCTGAATGCCTCAGTAAGGCTTGATAGTCTAATAAATGGCCATTAAAGTTATTACCAGCAAGGTCAGCTTGATTTGCAGCCTGATTTACATAGGTACTGGAGTTACTAGAGCCCTGGTTGCATACAATGTCTTGTTCAACAGTCACCCCTTCCTCTCCCTTCGGAGCTGGATATGCCTGTTTATTAATATACTCATCAGTATCTCTACATATTTTTCTTTGTTGCCTCCCCAGACCTTCCTTAACAAAGTTAGACAGTTCCACAAAAATATTCTCATATTGACTTATATTGTACTCAAATAACAAATCCTTGTTCAGGCTGTCACTAAGCTCAGCAATCTCTTTTTATATGGCTTTTAGCTTAAGAACATTCTCACATATTATAATATGCATAATTTCCATACCTGTTTGATCAAACAAGTCCAGAGCTCCCAATGCATAATAAAGCCTGGTTGTGTTCCTGCCAGATAACGCCATAAGTGCAAGCCCTTCGATACCTGTTTCAACTCCGACAACCAGTTAAGGAACATATTATCCATCAGCAAGGTTTTAAGCTTTCTAGAAGCTTTGTCAAAATGATGTAGTTGGCTCTGGAATTAATCAGACCCATCACAATGCATAAGGGAGGATGTAAACTTTTATTCTGGCATTTCAAATAACACATTTAAGTTAAAGGGTGCCATTTTATTGTTTAATGCATTGAATAGTAACATACATATTTTGAAGGACTCTTAGCATTGCTTGAGTTACTGAGAGATGCACCCAAAGAGGATGATTATATTTTGTTACTACTGACATTGTTAACTTATTTACTGTTATTCCACATGATGTTGGATTGGAATTTTTTAGTGAAAGCCTATTTAATGTTGAAGGCATGCACAATGTGAAAAGGAATTTAATAATTGAAATGATGGATATAGCATTGAATAACAATTTTTTGTATTTTGAAGGGGAATATTTTAAGCAGAGGTCGGGTCTGGAGTGGCTATGGGGGCAGAATATGCTCCCATTTATGTCAATTTAGCTTTAGCTGAATGAGAAAAGGGGGTTTTATTTGATTTCCCTTTTATGAATGATGTTATTTTATGGGAGTGATTCTTTGGTGATATTTTAATTTTGTGATGTGGAAGTATGAAAAGAATAGACAACTTTGTTTCTTACCTTAATAATACCACCAGTTTTTTTGAAATTTACCCATAAATTTGCAGCTCAAGAAATAGAGTTTTTAGACATTTTATTATATAAACATATACAGACCAAGGACCTATGTTCTAGTATTTATAGAAAGAAAGCTTTTGCAAACATGTTATTACACTTTGACAGCTGCCATCCACCCCACCAAAAGAAAGGTGTAGTAAAATTGCAAATGGTTCATCTTTCAAGATTGGTTAGTGATGGTGAATTATTTGAAACTGAGATGTCCAATTTGATTTGTTTGTTTAAGAACTGGGAATATCCAATCCAGTTATTGATAAAAACTAGGAATGAAGTAAGAAAAAAACATGTATGCTCACACCAATTTTGTTAACGGATAAAGGGGCAAGATTAAGTTCAGTACAGGCAGTTTCCTCAAAATAAAGTAATGATATTGTCTTTTAACCATGAGAGTGTTACATTGAGAGGAGTGATTAATAATTGTTGGGATTTAACTATTACTAGTGAATTGAAAAATAAATTTGGTGAATGACCACTAGTAACTTACAGTAGAGGAAGTAATCTAAAGCAAATATTTGAAAAGAGCAAGGATAATCAAGTCAAGTCCTACAATTTATTAATGAGTAAATGCTATATGCGTAAATACTGTAAATTTATAAACGAGAGTCCATATGTGACAGTGGAAGGATAAAAAGGACTATACAGTGTCCAGGAAGGGGTACTTGTAACACAAAAATTGTAGTATATATTGCCCTGTGTAGTAGTTGCTCTACATTTTATGTAGGGAACACTACCAAAAAGTTACGGGATAGAATGGCAGAACATTTTAGGGATATTAAGAATATAAAGACCACAGATACGTTAATTTGTCACAGCGTGACATTTGTTGGTTTTAAAAAGTTTTTATTTTTTATTATAGATAGAGTGATGCACAATGATGGGGGGGGGTGATTACAACACACTGTTAGAGTTTAGAGAAACTATGTAGCAATTGAGACTTATTGCCACAGTAACCCCTGGAATTAATGACAGTTGTTTTATAATTAGTTTACTGAAATTAAGGGTTGATGTAAATTTGAAGTGTTATATAAAAGTTTTTGTATTTTCATAGCTTGCTTTTATTGTTAACATGATGTGTAACATGTATTTCATTTAAGGTATTTTAGATGTGTTATTTTAAACTAATTGTATTAGTAGATGGTTATTTGAAATATGTAAAGACTGTAGGCAACTTAACATTGTTCCTGTAAGGATGATATAGATTTTTAATTATTTATGCTAATTACCTGACAACTTATGTAAGAGACAATGGAATTGCAATTTTCACTCTGATGATGTCTATGTGACTGCAGGGGAAAGCGCTAAGTCTTGTTTTTTATTATTAATAAACTGGCTTTTCATTGAGTTGTGGGTGTTGAGGTGACTTTATCTGTTTTTTATTTTGTTATACTAATCACCTTGTGTGATTATTTGGTCAATCATGTCTGTCTCCATATATTCCCTAGAGATACGTCTCAAGGTGTGCATACCAACATCAACTATGATGGACTAATAGTGGGACTTGTTGTGGAGAGACATTATTGTATGTGTGATTTGACAACTACTTATGCCACAAAGCTGACCCTAAATTTTTGCTTGTTTACACTGGAGAGTGGGGTGGGTGTTTGGCTCACTGTACAATCAACTATAAGGACAACTTTTTCAATACAAAACTATTGTGTTAAGCAATTCCAGGGTGAGACAGTGGTGCTCCTTTTTTATGTGTATTGTGTGCTTTGGGTTTAGTGCTAGGTGTACCATGGTTATGTTCTGGATGTCTTTGCTATTTATGTAGGTTGCTGGAGAGTGCCTCCACCCATGATGGTACTTCATTGATGTCATAATGATGCATACAATGAGGCATTATCTGCACCGAGTCAATAAGAACATGTCAACTAGGCTAGCAAAAAAAAAGAGTAGAACTGACAGCTCATAATGTGAGATATGATCCTGGTATCTGTACAGAGAATGAGAAAAGGATGGGGGGTATGTGACATGGTACAATTTAGGTGGACTAGCATATGGGGTGTACAGTAGGAGGTGTATACAAAGTGGTATCTATATTTCTGTTGTGGAGACATAAGATATGACATTACTGCTTGTTTAACTGAAATTTGACCAGCTATGTTGAGCTGTTGAAGATCTGCTCTGCTAGATAACATTGACTAATTGTAATGGAAAATAATTGTATTGTTTTTTCTGCATCTACAACCACAAACATTAAGGTCCCTGCACACAAACAAGAGCAGAGCAGCTAAGACAAGACAGCTCTGTTAAAGCTCAAAATTAGACCAGAAGCGGCTACCTTCAAATATATAGTCCTAGTGTGCACTACAGGCACAAGGGTACAGGGGTGTTTTCTCAGAAATCATGCGCCATGACATTTAATTATCAGTAGTTCAGCAACATAACTGCAACAGAATAAAAGCAGTAATTGACAATCTGTTTGTTCATAACATTACATAAACATCAGAGTCAAAAACAGCACAATATTTTCCAAATGTAATCATAGAAAAAAAAAGAGCTATACTTTTTCTTACCTAAGTAAAAACAGGAGCTGGACATACTGCAGGGCTTTTACTTCATAGCAGTGGCTAAAAACAATGGCATGATGAATGTGCATAGAACAGTGTTCCATAGGCTGCTGTAAAACTCTCTGTGTAATGTCCAGTAACAGTTCAAACATACACACACACATCACCTCCCCCCAGTGGATTGCATTGAGAAAAGAACCCTTACCTATCCAAATATACAAACTATAGAACACAGTACTTAATGCATGTGCCACAGCACAAGTCTGATTCTGATAGAACTGCATAGGATCTTATAGTAGATGACATCAGCAGGCCATGTGGGGGACAAGAGGTTGGAGGCCTGCTTGAAATGGATGTTTGTGCAAGCATCCAAACATTGCAAAACCATGCCATTGGAGAAGACAGTTAGGGATACACTTCCACTCTTCTTTATGGACACACACACACACACACACACACACACACACACACACACACGCACGCACGCACGCACGCATGCACGCACACACACACACACACACACACACACACACACAGTCTATTACAGCAATAGCCAAACCGCTACCTAAGTGCAGCGACTACAAAACACAGTACTTAATGCAAGCACCGCAGTACAAGTCTGATGTATCTAAGACTGCACATGAACTTATAGTCGATGACATTAACAAGCCATGTAGCGAACAACAGCTTGGGGGGCCTGCATAGGCACATCACTTCTTAGTTTCATCTGAGTCTAGTTGCCTAAGAGAAGTACACTGTTTAGAAGCCTAGCTGTGTAACAACATAAGTACCCTTATTGAGCATATATGGCTATTTGAGTTTGGCAAAGCAACCCTGTGAGCACCACCAAATGGCCCTGTCGATGAGGGAGCACACAACATTATATATTACACCTTGTATTGTGGTTCATATATGTGTTGAAAAAATTAAGGAAACCCTAGGGTTGTAATGATTGTTGGTGTGGTTAGTGGTAGGGAAACAAATGGATGGATTGCAAATATATGTACATATAGATCTATATGGTTTACTATCATAAGTTGAAAACCCACTCGGTCAAGTCATCACTGCTGAAAATTAATGGCGAAAATGAAAATGCTTTTCAGCCCTAATCTTGAACCATATTAAAGTCTAGTGTTCGGTGTTCACCATTTTGAAAATGTGCTTGTTGAACTGCACATGCCATCTATACATCAATATTCAAGCTTCGGTATTGTAGGTTTCAATTTTCTGCACCTTTGAAAGTATACTTTTGACATTATGATACTCGACAGAGTGCATTTCCAAATTATGATAGCAAGCCTATATATATATATATATATATATATATATATATATATGTATATATATATATATATATATATATATATATATATATATATATATATATATATATGTATAATGTAATAGCGTGAGAAGCATCAAATTTGAGTTATGGTTAACTAAGTGTACATGCATGCGCTTTTGCCTCTTTATCTGTTTGCAAGTAGGTAAGCAGTGAGCAAACGTGAGGCACATTGCTAAAATCTGGCACTTACTATTATGTAATATAGACCTGCTATTATAGCACACTCCTATCTCTACTCCAGACTGGGAATTCCCAGTGGCTGAAGCAATAATTGAATATATCCACTTTCTGTTGTTGGCAGTCTGAAATACATCTTATCTGTTTTTTTTCCTGCTTTTGCAATGCTGCACTTTGCACAAACTAGATAAGCCTTCTTAAAAAAGTTTTCTAGATGTGGCACATCGCACAAATGTGGAATTAAAATAAGACAAAGAGGATAAATATTAAAAGTATGGATCACATAATCAAAGTATGTGAAAACACACTACCAATTGATAGTAAGCATCCAAAATTTCTACTTATTTCGTGATTAGAACCCTCACACCAATACAGCTTTAGGATACAGGAGCTGCCTTAGTCCTCTTTGCCACAGAAGCAGCTTACCAGCACAGAACTGGGTTCATTCATCACACAACCAACTGCATAAGAATGTCCACTGCTATCAAACCATGGACTATATATTGTACAAGTAATTCTCTGTATTTTCTCTGGACATAATGCAGTTAATAGTCACACAATTTCATAATTATGGTTACAAATATACATCTCTGTCTTACACGTCTATGTTTGTTGGTAATTCATCAGTTTTCTAACACTTACAATGTGTAAGTAATTCTATATAATTGTTCTTAAAATGTGAGAGGATATTAACTATGACATAAACACACATAAACTGTGGTTTTGGGGGTAGCATAGCTGAGTTACTGTTATAGCAGGTACAAGGGTACACACCTCTTTTGGGGGTGAAGAAACAATGCATTTACTGTTATGACACAGAAACTGAAATGCGTAACCTCACTTTCTATTTATTTATTATTTTTTTTACATTTGTTAACTGGGTAGTGTCTGACTGGTCCAGTAGCCCGTTTTCAGCTGAGACCCAGGGAGAAAAGCTCCAGACAAATTAACAATTACAGCAAATACAAACAAAAACAATTACTAAGAATGCAGCAGTTACTAAAGCACAATACAACAGTACAGTAGTTAATAAGCCACAGAACAGTAATATAATAATCAAAGATGCTATACAAAAACAGATATTTCTAGGAGCATAATAACACAACTTTAGTTGTACATACAAGTTTATCTGATATTCTAATCAGAACTTTATTAGCAAAAGGTGAAGACAGCTGTAGTAATTTAAGGTGAAGGACAGTAAGAGTTGAGAAGACAATAGTAAGGTATTATCCTGGTGAAATACAGGGGCAGAGCCAGTCTCTGGTGAGATATTCTTTTAGGCTTTTTTTGGAAGAAGAGATGTTATTGTTTTTTTGGATGTGCAGAGGTAGAATGTTCCAGAGTTTGGCTATTTTATTGGCATAGAGGGAGTCACCATGATAATTGTGTGACTGGGTAATTTTTAGCAGTAATTTGTCAGAGGATCTAAGGGACCTGCAGTTAATGTAGTGCTGGACCAGATTAGAGAGGGCAGGGCAGTTATTAGGGTTGTATAAGACTATGGGCCAGGCTAAGTTGGTTTAGAATTAACAGGTTGAGAAATTCTAGACAGTTGAGGTGCTGGAGAGAGGAGCAGTGATGCGTTTTGTGGGGGTGGTTGGCTGCAAACCTAGCTATTTTGTTGTATCAGGATTCTAGTTTATTTAGGTCAGTCTTGTGTAGGTTGGTAAAAATATGTGAACAATAGAGGAGGGAGGATAGTAAGTGGGTTCTAGCAGTCACTAGTCAGGCTTGGTGAGTGAGGTAAGGTTTGGCCCTGTAGAGGGTATCTAGTTTGGCATGAACTTTTTTGATTGTTAAGGAGATGGGTGTATCAGATTTTAGTCTGTTATCCATTGTAACTCATATGAGTTTGGTCTGATTAGTTGTGTCAATGTTTGTTCCATTGAATGAACAGAGAGAGGGATAGAGGGCTGAGCTTGGGTGATTTGTTAGTGAAAATTGTTAACTTAGTTTTATTTGGGTTTAGGATGAGCTGATGCTTGGAGAGGTATGTTTCTATGTCCAGGAAGGATTTCTGCATTTTTTGTTTAAGTTCTTGGGAGGTAGCAGATAAGTGAGGAGTCGTCTGCGTATTGGATGATATTTGCATGCTGGGTGGCAGAGCTTAGGTTATTGGTGAATATAATAAAAAGGAGGGGCCCAAGTATGGATCCTTGAGGTACTCTAGTATATACAGGAAGTAGAGGAGAGAGATTGTTTTCCCATTTAGTAGCCTGTTGATGGCTTGACAGGTAGCTGTGGAACCAGGTTAGGAATGATGAGTTGAGACTGTAGTTTGCGAGTTTGTTGAGTAGCAATTGGTGAGATACAGTGTCAAAGGCTTTTGACATATCTAGAAAAATTGCAGAGACCACTTGACCTTCATTTTTTAGGTATTGAATATTATTGGTGAAGGTAATTAGGGCAGTGTTAGTACTGTGCTTGGGCCTGATGCTGTGTTGTGAGGGGGATAGTAGGTTGCTTGTGGTGAGGTGATTTAGAAGCTCTTGGTGGATACATTTTTCTAGGATTTTAGCTATGGGAGAGAGGATGGCAAGGACTTCCCTCTTGAATGATTTACCAGCTTTCTGCAGAGGTATGAGTGTGTGAATGTTTTATGTCTGATGCCTACTAATTACAAATGGAACAGATTAATAAAATAAGTGTCTGCAGTCACATGGTAATGTACTTTCTGTACAAATCCACCACTATTTACTTGCTTACCATACCAAGTTAAGAGATATAAGGATATGTCATAATAATCTTCAAGAATACAGTCTTGATTCAGGACTTACCTTGCAAATGCATCAGTTGACACACCTTTAATTCAGGGCTAACTCTGTCTGATGCAAGCAGTACACAGCCAATGCATGGATAAGTAAAGGTTGTGTAGTTGCCTGGCATAAATTTTAATATATGTATGTGAATAGGAGAAAGGTATTAGGTCCCTAGGTGGCCATTGAATGTGGTATGCATTGCTTCTTAGCCAAAGCAAGGGCATACTGAGCATGCCGACATCTGCCTACAGGGACAGCAGCTGGTTGTTCCTCCTCTGAGTCCTCCTCTGACTGTGGCTGTGGTGACCTAGGAATTGGTGGGGGGATCTGTGGCCCTTCCCCTTGCTCATCCTGCTGCAGTTGTTTCTGCAGGATCAGATTGAACAGTATAGCACATACTGTGAATATCTATGTACATTTGTGTGGATTATACTGGAGTTCCACCAGATATATCTAGGCACTGGAACCATGACTTCAGCAGCCCAAACACATGCTCTATGATGTTTCTAGTTTGTGAGTGTGCCTCATTATGGTATTTTTTCATGGGCATGTGTGCACTTCTGATGGGTGTTATCATACAGAGTTCCAGGGCATAGCCAGCATCCCTAGTAAATAACCCTGTGGGATAGCCCCTCCTAGAAAATATCTGGTACAGCTGTGATGTGTGCCAGATATGGGATCCATGATAACTGCCAGGATTGGCAACACACACATTCAGGATAATCCCCTGGTCATATTACAGAACTTAGCAGTTGATGGAGTGGTATCCCTTGCAGTTAATGTAGATTCTACCCTGCTCACCAGGTAGTACCTTGATGTGTACATGAGTGCAATCTATGGCAGTAAGTATTTCAGGGTAGTCTGCAACATGGTAGAACTGTTGCATATTGCTGTCCCTCTCTTCAGCAGAAGGGGGAAAATATATGTGCTCACTGGCATGTATGAGCATAGCTTCCAAGAAATGGTTTAGGATCCTGGATGCTGATGCCTGTGAAACACCCATCATGTTCCCACTTAGTCTTTGAAAAGTACCTGTAGCTAATATTCTAAGGGCTACACATATCTCAGTTTCCACTGGGATGGGTTCACCTCTGTTGGCTCTGGCTCTGAGTTGAGGAAGGCCGAGCTCACAGAGTTCTTGTAATGAGTCCCTGTCCAGCCTGTAGGGATCTACAATCTCCAGGTTATGTAGCACCTGGAAAGTTACCTGGGGCTGAACAGTCTTCTCCTTCTTGGCCTAGGCCTATTATCAGCTGCACCAGCAGCACTGGCTTCAGCCTCTAGCATTATCTCAATTAAAATTTCCAAGTCTCTACTCCAATGGTATTGAAGCCTTGAGAGAAAATAAGAATGTAGGCTACATGGATACTTTATACATTTGTTGAATAGGTCCACTGTGTGGGGATGGCTAATTAAGATGCATTTCATCTGCTTAGGCTTTAATTAGCACAAATTTAACACACACGCTGAGTGCTCAGTAGTGCACCTTCACACACCTCCATTAATAAGGTAAGCATAAACAAAATTCATATTTTTATCTCTGTTTTCCTGATGTTGCTCAAACATGGAACATAAAACATGAAGAAAAGCTTGTACATCCTATACGTAAACCCAGGACCATCAAGACTATAGCCCTACACATACACGTGCTGCCACAGGAATAGTTACATAACAAGCACACTAAAACTAACCTTTTCTTGCTCCTTTTCCTATGGGTGTACTAAGCACCATGTTAAGAAAAAAAAAAAAAGGAGGAGCTAACACCCCCCCCCCCCCCGATGTCATCACTCACTGTTGACATCCATTGGAAACAAAAACACTGTATTGGTGACTATACGATGTGACTATCCCTACAGGATTACTTTTTTTGTGATTTAACAAATGTACTGAATTTTGGCCTCAACTGCGGTGGTGGTGCTGCGGTAGCATTGTCGCCTCACAGTAAGACGTTGTCCTGTTCGATTCTCAGCTAGACCGTCTTCTGTGTGAAGACATGCGTGAATGGGCATACCTTCATTGAAGGCTGTGTGTCAGGGCTGGCAACTCGGCACGTAAAAATCTACTGCCAATCATTAGCAGACCGGAGTTCCGCTGTGGCGACCCCTAACCGGGAAAAGCCGAAAGACTCAACAACAACAACAACAACAACTGAGTTTTGGCCTCATTTACATAATGACTATGCTGACAACCTGAAATCTACACAGTTAGTAGTCTTGTAAGCAGGGAAACTGCATGAGAGCACAAAGTTGTAAACACTAGACAGGGTGTTACTTTGCCTAAATATGTGATACATACTCATGAAAGCAGATTTAACTCTACAGTTCCCTACAAAACGGTGTCTACAGGACTGCAATCAGTTTGTCTCAGCATTTAAGCAGATTGAACTGTACAGTTCCCTACAAAACAGTGTCTACAGGACTTCAATCAGTTTATCTCAGCATTTAAGCAGAGTAGGTTGCACACACAAAGCATTTAAGCTTTCACTTACAGTGCTGTGTAATTAAGCAGGTCACCATTTTGGTCAGCCATATGGCTCTCTTTTTCTACTTGAGTGTTTGCCTCCTTCCCCTGTAACTTAAGTAAACTGACTCTTACATTAAGAGCTATAATACTTACCTTATAGCTTTAGGACACCTTAGGAAACCTTGTAAACTGCAATAGCCCCACTACGTTCGCCCTCGCTGAGCTCGGGCTCTCTTTGCTCCCCTCCATGCCCCAATTCCCTCCCACCCCCAGTACCTCTAAATTTATAGTACTATAGCCACTCCCCCACTTTCTAGATCCTATCTGCTTTCATCTGGGATAATTCCTCCCACCCCCATTCTTCTACCTACATTTCAATAGCACTTATTAACTTTCATCTGGCATTCTCCCATCCCCCTTCCAGTACCTTTACCTCACCACTCTATCTTCTGGTGTTGCATCACCAGGTAAAACAGTTCCTTAACTCACTAGCTGAATCACAGATAATGATATACTCCTCTTTACTACCCCTCTTGTTTGCACCATGCCTTCTTACCTTGTATGAAAACCAGTTTCTCACGGGATTTCAGGTCCCAAAAGGCCATACTATCACCCCAGTTGTAAATCCTCCCACCTTCAATCATACTTACAGTACCAGATCCTATCCAACATCTTGTTCAGTGTATCAACATCTCAACCCCAGGCACATTAGCTTTAGATCCAAATACTACTACAAACTAATAAACAAATTCCAGAAGTTCATCACCAAGTATAGACTCAACCTAATACTTGGTGGTGATATTCACCCCAACCCTGGCCCACCCACTTCAGATACACATACCCCCTCTACTTGCAATCTAAGGTACAAACCTACAATTAATAGGCCAACTAACTCTCTCCTAGCCTGTTATCTCAATATTAGAAGCATTAATAACAAGGTACATGAATTGCATGCACTTCTGGATGTCCACTCCCCTGAGATTCTCTGTTTATCTGAAACCTGGTTAAAATCTAACACTAAAGACAATGAAGTGTTACCACCTGGATATAACATACACAGGCTGGATCGTACTTCGAGGAAGGGGGGGTGGGGTAGCTGTACTCTATAAATCTGAGTTGAATGTCACCATAGATGTAATACAACCACCTCAGATTAATAACTCGGAGATTCTTGCCACCAAATTACAACTTAATAAAAATAAATGCATTAATATCATCTGTATGTACATTCCCCCAGGTAACAATATATCTGCACTTGAAGATATCCTGCACTGGCTATCATGCCATTACCCCCAAGAAACCCTACTACTTGGAGACTTTAACATAGACTGGGGCACCTGTTCCTCAGAATCCCCAACCACCCATATTAACCTGCATGCATTTACACAAATTATATCCACCCCTACCAGGATAGGTAAACCCAACCAAAAAGAAAGCATACTTGACTGGGTACTCATAAATAGTCACCCCCAACTGTACACCTCTGGTACCCTCCTTGATGGCCTAAGCGATCACCTTCTCACATATGTAATTAAGCACAAAGCCATTAATTCCCAACAACCCTTACTCAAAAAGGTTAGAAACAATAAAAACTTTGACCCTGCCAAATTCCAACAAGAACTAAACTCATGTAATTGGTCTATTCTAAAACACCTCCCCTTAGAGGAAGCAGTAGCATACTTTAACAACAAATTCCTTGAGATCCTTGATTTGCATTCACCTGTTCGTTCAAAGACAACCAAAGCAAAAACTGCGCCATGGCTTTCTAAAGAGTCTAAACTCAAAATTACCCTTAGAAACAAAGCATGGGTTTTATGGCGTTCTTCTAAAGACCCCCAAGATCACATTAAATACAGGCAATCCAGGAACAAAACCAAAAAATCAATTTTACAAGACAAAAAAACAATACTACTGTAATTTACAGACAGTAAATCAAAATAACCCTCAGAAGTTTTGGGTAGGTTTAAATAATCTACTACATCCTGGACAAACTTCAACCCCAATCCCTGCTGCTACTATTGATAAAACCCCTGAAGATGTTTCTGACAGTTTTAACCGATTCTTTACTGAGACAATTCAAGCCCTAGCTAGCCAACTACCTCCTAGCTCCCCTGGTCCTGAAAGTAGCACCCCTAGAAACCTACTCGCATTCAGCTTCCAACCAGTTGCCACTTCACTTATCCGTACCTTGATCAAAAAATTAAAACCCACTACACTTTCTGCTGATCAACTCGCTGCCGAGTACCTACAAAAATCAGCTGATGCTATTGCTTACCCCGTCTCAATACTAATCAATCGAACCATAGTAGAAGCTAAAATTCCCACCATCTGGAAAATATCCTATGTAATCCCACTTTACAAAGGAGGCAGCTCTACTGAATTCTCCAATTATAGGCCAATAGCTATACTCTCTCCACTTGCAAAGATTATGGAAAAATGTATTCACAGACAACTCATGCACCACCTAATCCAGAATCACCTTATGGCAGACACTCAGCATGGCTTCTGTCCTCATCACAGCACTACTTCAGCCCTCCTAGCCTTTACCAATACCATAAACCATAATCGCAACAATAATTATATATCCTCAGCCCTCTTCTTGGATCTTTCCAAGGCATTCGATATGGTTGATCACCAACTTTTAATCCACACCCTGTAAACATTCTGTCGAAATACTAGAGCCCTTCAGTCATTTCAATCCTATCTGAATGGTTGACAGCAAGCTGTCCTCTGGCAGAACAAACTCTCTAACCTTCTACCTAACACCCTTGGAGTACCACAAGGCTCTATACTAGGGCCCTTGCTGTTCTCCATCTTCATTAACGACCTTTATACTGTCATCCCAAAAGTCAGCTGTATCCAATATGCTGATGACTCTACTCTGATTTGCTCAGCCACATCTCCAATAGAGTTATGGTCAGCTACCCAGACCACATTTAATACAATAGAAAACTGGCTTTCTGAACGTCGTCTGATCCTAAATCCCAAAAAAACTAAAATGCTGTTATTTTCATCAACACATAGGTCTACCGCTTTCACCTTTACCATAAATTCAAATGATGGCACAATAATCTCCCCTGACCCCTCTACAAAACTATTAGGTGTCATTATAGACAATAATCTAAAATTCGACCTACATGTTAACCAAACTATCAAAACCATCAATAAAAAACTAGGGTCACTTTACAGAATAAAAGCCTTCCTAACCCCTCCAGCTAAAATTGCCATAGCTCGCTCTCACCTTCTTTCAACCCTTCTGTATGCATCCCCTCTACTCTCGAATTTAAACAAGACTGGCCTTAACAAACTCTCAATTTGCTACAACCACATTGCCAGGTTTGCCACTGGGCTGCCTTTTAGGACACATCATTGCATCAATCTAAATCAGCTTGGGTGGCTTGAACTACCCAGCCTAATCCAGTATAACCAACTGATTATGGCCTATAAAATCCTGTATAATCCGGACAATACTCCTGCACTTAAAAATATTATCACCCCCTATAACAATCCTGGACTGCTTCGATCCTCTAACAAACTTCTAATTCAGACTAGCAAAATTAATAACACAGTCAGTGACTTACTCTTTGCAAACTCTGTAAGTAGATCCTGGAACTCTCTTCCAGCTGATATTACCTTACTTTCCACCTTAGGTCAATTTAAACTAGACTCAAACAACATTTGTCTATTAACTGGCTATGACAATGTATCAAGCCTGGCTAACTCTCTCTAGAATGTGTAAAAATCTGTTAACCAGTTTACTATTTAATTTAATCCTGACTTGCACTCAGGATTAACTCTAACCTGTGGAACTTGTTTAACTTGCTTACTTATGTAATCTTTGTAAATAGTCTGTTTGTAATATGTAATGCTGGTATTATGTAATGCTGTATCTGCTTACCTTTGGAGCTTTTCTCCCTGGGCCTCCGCTGAAAATGGACATGCATCCAGTCGGACTATCCCAGTCAACAAATGTAAAATAAAAATAAATAAAATAAAATACTACATAATGGTTACACTATATTACAATACTCTGTCTCATTTTGAACATTTTAGCAGCATGCATTATGTACACATTTATTCTTCATTTGGAGATGGGGAACCAAAGGTGCATTTATGTCATGGCAGTTAAAGTGACATTTTTTTTTTTTTTGGGGAGAATGATATAATAGCATCCACAGTATGTACGTAGCCCATACTTTGTGTGGTGTTACCTGTTAGGGTCAGTTCTATCAACATTTTAGGACTTTTACTTGACTTTGTTTCTGTGTAGACTCCTGAACTCAGAAATTTTCTGAGTACACTGCCGACACATACAATGAGTCTACACAGTTTCATTATAGGTTGTTGGGTCACTCAATCATGTTGATTTGCTTCATTAGCATAAATTTCAGCTACTTTTGCTGAAATTTGCATTCCATGAAAGTTTCTGTATTTGTGCTTGAGTGCATGTGATTGCACACCACTACAAAGAGCTTACTGACTCTAAAATTTGCTGTACCTGTGTGCGATGCACACATGGTAAAAATTATTGTGTAAGCTTTGCTGAATATATATATGGATAGATACATATTTGTCAGAACGAGTAATGACAAAAAAATACATTTTTAGTCCCACATGTGATTATATTTATATATGCATGCTATATATATATATATATATGCATGCTATATATATATATATATATATATATATATATATATATATATATATATGGATGACACAGTGACATAATGATAAAGATCTTCACATCATCAATCCAGTGGCAAGGGTTAGACCCTGACCTGTGATTACTGTCTGTGAAGAATTCCCATGTTCTCCCTACGTCTGTATGATTTTTCTAACACCTCAAAAAAACATGCTTGGTGTTACTCTATCAAGAACAGACAGTACTGAGTTTGAACCCAGCTCTCACAGTTGAATTTGAGAATCATGGGTAGCAGGCCACAGCAGCACAGATTTTAGCTGGGCTCAATCATAGGAAGTGTCATGTGGTCAAGCTGTTTCAGGCATCAGCTATGGTGCACAGATTGAACTGAACAGACCACAGGTTGTGCACCATGTCAAGGCTAGCCACTTGGTGTAAAAACTGGCTCTCGATGATATAGTCATACCATTTAATGTCACCCAAAAAGAGGAATGTGAATTTACTGGTGCAAAGATTGGCAGCCTAGCCTACTCTGTCCTATACCAATGACCCCTGCTAAATTCCTAAATATTAAGGGGTTAGCAGGGGTCACATAATTGATTTTTATTATGAAGAAGACAGCTCTGTGTTCTGATGTTACCAAAAAGGACACTATAGTAGAAGTTGCCCTTTCAGAGGGGAAACAAAAAGATCTGCTTGAGGAGTACCCTCACCAATGTATACTGTCTAGAAATACCTCCAAGTGAAGCATCCATTTATGAGGATTTGTCCTGGATCTGTTCAAGTGTATGCCACAAGACTGTGCTCTGAAAGAATGTAGACCTCCTGAAGAACCAAGGATGGCAGACTCCAAAATCCCAAGCCTGAAGAGCCAGACTCCAAAGAAGGTAAGATTTTGTGCCTCCTTTCTTGTTGATTTACCTCATAATTGCGGTATTTCCAGTAAAAATCTTTAGAGGACCCAGAACTCAAAAGAGACTGAAAAGTTTGGAGTGCTAAAATCAGTACCCTTATCTCCTTGATGGTGGTATTGTCTACCAGTTGTTGATGAAACCAAAGACCATGGACATTGATGTTGCTGGAAGTGTCTGTGTACAGTTCCCAGGTGGGGAGAAGAACCTGAAAAGGCAGACTTGGAATCAAGGAAATCTGGTGAATCCACCAGCAAGGCTCAAGTTTGAGACAAGGTAAGAAAGTAACCGGGTACTCCAGAGGGTGACACTATTGGAGTCAAGCAGTCTTGAGGTGCCACTGAAATTTCCTCATGTGGGGTATGGCAAATGGAACAACGAGAATGGTGGATGCCATGTACCCTGGGGCTTAGAGAAATTCCATTGCAGGATGGACTGGAAGACAAAGAACACAGAGGGCTTCTGAGGTGGGAGACAATCCAGCATTGGAATGGTCTGAATCTTGCAACAGAGAAACACTTGGTCCTGTGAGGGAGTCAACAGAGACTTTTTGAGACTGAGTATGATCCTCACACTGTGCAGAACAAGCATGAAGTGTGTCCTGAAGCAGGAGCTGGTGAGAGGGAGGCTTGAATCAAAAGAACATCCAAATGAGGGAATATTTGATTTCCCCAGAATCTGCAGAGGGCTACCACAGGGGCCAGACATTTTTTAAAGACTCTCAAAACTGTAGAAAGATCAAACAGCAAAGCTGACCACTGATAGTGAGGGGGAGAAACAGGGAAATGTAAAATTTTCCTGAAGAGAGGGCAAATAGGAATGTGGAGGTAAGCATCCTTTAAATCCATAAATACCAGAAAGGCTTGATGAAGCAACAGAGGGAAAAGTTTCTGAAGAAAAAACATCCCCCAAGAGGAAATCCTGAGAAAGGTTTTGAGAAAAGATGAGTCTAAAATAGGCCTCCGTGATCCTTCCTTCCTGGGAAACAGAAACATCCTGAAATAGAAACCTGTTCCCTGCTGAAACAGGAGGACAGGTTAGATGTATCCCTTTGCCAGGAGATCCCAAAGTGGGAGATGGCAAGGAAAAGGCTGAGGAAGATAAGATAATGGAAGAAGTGGCTTCCGGACCATAAAGTAACCATTCTGGATAATGTAAAGTACCCAAGCATATGTGGCTATCTGTTGCCAAACAGGAAAAGAAACAGTCAACTTGATGGACAGAGGATTTTGGATGAGGAGTCGGGGTGTCTGAATGTCAAATAGAGGCAGACTTGTCCGGCTAAGAAGGCTTTTGACCCTTACAATCCTGAGAAGGCTTGCATGGAAACTCTCCTAGAAGCCCTCTTGCCCATAGAAAGCTGTTTAGGCCGCCTATGAACAAAGGAAGGCATAAAAGGATAATTTCTCTGAAACATAGGAAGAGGAGAGAGAAATATTTGTTCCAAATTCTGCATAACTTTATCCTTATCCTGAAGGGTCTTAAACAATTCAGATGCAGCAGTGCCAGAGAGATTTTGGTTGTTTAAAGAGGAATCCAGTAATTTGGTCTAGATGTCTTCTGGCAGAGGGTTGAGGTGCAACCAAGAAAACCCTCCTCATAATAGATCCATATGTAGCTGCCCTAGAGAAGACATCAGCAGCATCATAACTACATTTAATATAAAGATGAACCACCTGAGAAGCATAGCTGAAAAAGGACATGGCAGAAGTCTTATAATCTGAATCAGACAAATCAGACAAAATGCCTCCAAGTTGGAAGAGAAGAATCAGGGCATAGCTAGTCATTTGAGCCTGGCAATTAATAGCCCTGAAGGCTAAGGTAGCAGAGGTATACACTTTTTTCCCATACCTGTCTGTGACATGGCTGCCCTTAACAAAAGGTAGAATCTTTTGTATGATTTATTAGTGATTACAGAAATAACCACAAGATCAGATGAAAAGCTTTTACATAAAAACTGTTGAGCTTCAGAAATTTTATAGAACCTCTCTTGTTTCTTAGGGGCAGGAAGTTGAGAGTCAGGGGCCTGAGAAGTTGCAGTGAAAGTATCCAGGAGGACAGCCAGCACTGGAGGGACTGAGAAAGCTGAGGAGACTCTATCCTCAAGAGTTTATAGTATCTTTTTTGAACATCGGAAGCCTGGGAACAGTCCCACTTAAACTGTCCATCATATAAACCTTCGTATCCCCAAAAGACAAATAGGTTCATATGTATGTACTAGGCTAGCTGCCCTTCCTGGCCATTTTAAGCCTATCCAATTTCCTTTCAAAGTTAAAAATCAAACCCTGTACCTTGTGTCTTAGTAGAGTCAGGAGAAAGTGAATAATCATCCTCAGACACTAGGGAAAGAGGAGAATGAATCCCTTGAGGGGGGTTAAATGCATTGAAAAGCCCCTGAGTAAACTTCTGCCATTCTTTGTGGGGATAGTTAGCCACAGGGCCATATGCTTAATTTTCTGCTTTTTCAAAGAAACATCAGTTTTAACAAATCTAAGAGATTCAAGCTCCTGTCTATATTCAGTGGGGGTACCAGGCACCTCTTCTTCCCTAGACAACTCTGAAATAATCAGCCATGGTTCTCCCTCTACATCTGCACCATACATAAGCACAGCAGCATCAGTGGACATGGGGGTAGGCAACTCCATGTCTGTCACTAACTGGGTTGCTATTGTGGGAGGAGACAGGGATACTTGATTCACAGGCTCTTCATCCAATCCAACAGACATATGGTGGAGGCTGGACAGCAGCAGTATCAGTTTTCACCTTTTTTACTTTTTTAAGGGGTGCCTGAACACTGGGGCTGGTGGATTTGGCAATGGTAGCCTAAGCCAAAACCTTTAACTGATGATTCTCCAAATAGGTGTTTCTTAAGGACAAACACCTGGCAAATATCACATTGCATATGGCCATGGGCAGCACCCAAATAAAAAAGGGACTGTTTATGTCTATCTTTATGGGGAGTCTGCCTCCCACACTGACATTTTTCCTTCCTGGATGACAAGTAAACTAAGTTAATAGTAAGGAAAAATGAAAAAGAGACTCCAATGGTGGATTTTTCTTTAGAAGACTTGATAGAGGAATCAGCTCTGTGAATGGCGCAGACTGTATTCAAACATAACATCTAAGGTGGTGGTAAAGACGGTCTGAGGATTAAGTGCTCATATGCCATATATGTACCTTACTCCTTGTATGTAGAACATATGCCTGACTACAGCAAATGGAAGATATAAAGGCTTTGGTATGCCAGATAGACATTATACTGTCCTCAGCAGGATATCCCATTTGTAAAGAATAATGCAACAAAGGTAAGGTTGGACATACTTTATTATGACTATGTCTTGGTGAACTGTATGGGAGTCAGATTCATGACCTGGTCTGGTACACAATTTAAAAGTAACTTGTCTGGAGAGCTGCAATTATCAAAGTAGAAGGAAACAAATATAGGAGCAGTGGCAGCTCATGATATTAGTCTGCAGGACTGCAGCCCCCCCAGCTTTGAACCACAATGGTACAATCCAATAACTTCCTCACATAGAAAGTGTAGCCGGACTGCTGCCTTACCAGTCTGGATTCAGGAAGAAGGCAGCAGACTGCTGATGTCCTGGAAGTCTATGTGGTGATAACCGCATAGACTGGAGGGGGATCGGACTGCAAGGTCAGCAGTCTTGGAACATTCGCAAACAGGAACTGGGAAACCAGAAGTGTGCATTCTGGTGGATGCAAACACAGAAGAACTGTTTGGATTTAGTTTGCAGAGCCGCTGTTTTGATTTAGTTTGCAGATCCAGCTTGCAATCAGCTGTTTGGATTTATTATCAAGGATTGGATGTATTATTGCAGGTATATTTAGGTGTGTGTGTGTGTGTGTGTGTGTGTGTGTGTGTGTGTGTGTGTGTGTGTGTGTGTGTGTATAAAATGCCCCAGTTGATTTATACTTGTGGCTATAGAGAGAACCCAGGATGCCTGCTGGTGGCGGTTAGAGAATACCTCAGGCTTGAACCCTGTACCTGGGTTCAGGTAACAAGAGCCTGAATTCCCTACCCACCACCATCTGTGAAACTTTTGCAGATTTATGCCTCATATTTTGTTCTGTTCTGTTCATCATAAAATCTGTGGTTTCTGAATTTTTAACTCCTTGGATGGTTGATGGTGCAGTGATAGCATTATTACCTCAAAACTAGAGGTTTTCTGGTTTGGTTCTTGGCTGGAGTGCCTTCTATGTAGAGTCTGCATGTTCTTCCTGTCTTTGTGTATGGGTTTTGGTGTCCTCCCATCTTACAAAGACATGTGTCTGCGGTATTTTTCCCTGGGACTCTGCTGAAAATTGACTTTTGTTCCGAGTCAGACTTTCCTGGTTAACAAATGTTAAATAAATGAAATTGCCAGGCATTTGAATTTCAGACTTCATATTCTTTGGAAAGTACATAGTAACACAAAACTTTTTATTCTAGCAATTTTTTTAAGTTTATAAGATGAATATTTGAAATTTGTCACTATTTTTGGGACTGTATTCCCCCATTATTGGCTTCTTTCAGGATTTTGTGCTAAGGTTGAGAGCTATGGTGAGAACTGAATTCACTAAATGGTAGCCATTTAAGTTTCAGTCTTCCTCTCTTTCATAAAACAGCTGATTTGGCATAGTGGTATGTTGCTATGACTGTTTTTCACAGGGTTCTGAGTTCAAGACTTGGCAGTGAAATGTATGGTGGTAACACAGTATTTTTTGTTAGATTTCAAGATTCTACAAGCAATGTTTAAAATGTGTCCTTGGTTTCTGGGCTCCCCCCCCCCCAATAAATTTTGGCTTTTTTCAGATTTCTTGTGCTGTGAAGTTGAGAGATACAGTTGAGTGTCTAGTAGATTTTACAAGCTGAGGGCTGCAGGGGAAGAGAAGTTTAGTGCTGCTTATGCTAAGTCTGCTTGCATTGTTAATAGAACAACAGGTAATGTACTTGCTTTTGATGCAGAAGGCTGTGGGATCTATTCCCACAGGGAGTGGATGCTGCCATACTAAGAATGTCCTCTTTGGCAAAGATACAGGCACTTTATTTGTAGATGAAACAATGAAATATAAAGTTGTTTGCTAGCAGCAACTTCTTCATTAGTTACAGATCTCTTTAATGTGGAATTTTATTGATGACTTACTTCTGCAGAGATTGTGCATATTTACTGATACTGGTGGATTGTAGAAGTTTGAGTAGACTTTTATGATGGAAATGTTCTCAGGCAGTTTTGTCATTCTTGGTGCATGCATTTTGTTTCATTGTTTAGTGGAAAAATGTTCAAAATAATAAATTTAAAACACCCTCTAACAATAGTACTGTATTATACAAGGAATATAATTTAATACAATCAGGAAGGTGTATCACACAACACATGTAAGTTTTGTGTGCAAGGGGCCTCTCATTTGAAAACAGTCCAAAGTTAATCGTTATACTAGCCAAATGTATTTTCTTTGAATGTGGATTTCAATGCTGTTTCAATGAATGTGAGTTTTAAGGGCAGATATGTTTTAGTGCTAAGTCTATTTTCATTGTGAGACTGCATTACATTGTTTAGCCAATGTCTTAGTATTTGTGCTGAAAAATGCAAAATAAAACTTTCAAATGAAATCCAAATCATCGTAGAAGTAAAGCAGTATGCACATTACAGTGTTTGTGGTAAATGGGGCAAAACAGCCAAGTAATGGGACATTGGAATGGCTGCAGGGGGAGGCTCCATTCGACCATGATTTTGTGAGGGGGAAGGGCTGAACTATACCTCTCAACTGTCCAGATTTTCACAGAATGAATAGATTCTTGCTTCTTATTTTTGGTTTCTTCCTCATAAAATGTGTGGTTTTCTGGCAAATCATTTAGGAATTAAGTCACTAAATAATGACAGACATTGAGTTTCAGACTTCATAACCTTCAGAAAAATGCATGCCAAAGCAAGACCTGCTATACTATTAACTAAGTTTATACAAGAGCAATATTTAGTACTGTTTGTATGCTCCCCCAATATATTTGGCTTGTCCAGATTTCCTGCATTAACAGGTTGAGAGGTACGTGCAACTAAATTGCTTTATAGAATTAGGCATATCCAAACCTCTCAACTGTCCCCAGTTTTGGCTCAAAATGTTGCTGTCCCTCTAATAATCCCTCCACAAAATGGCAATTTTGAAAGAAAACATGGAGGGTTTACAATTAATAAATAACTGTAATAATCAGAGTTATAGATTACTTTTATTTCAGAAATGCATGTGGATTTGTTTATTTTGTCAGCTGCTCAAGTTAACAGTACTAATATTAAAAAGTGTCCATTCTTTGACAGGTTCCCAGCTGTATTGTGTGGCTACTTTATATTTCTGCATCATATTTTTTGGTCCATTTTTCATAAAACTGTGGTTTTCTGGCAAATTAGAGGCAAGTTAGAAAATAATGACAGACATTTGAGTTTCATATTTCATACCCTTCAGAAAATTCATACTAATGCAAGACCTACTATTCTATTAGAAAGTTTATAAAAGCAATATTTAAATATTGTCCTTATTTTTGGGCCTTTGTCCCACTTCTGTGTATGGCTTTGTCCAGATTTCTTGCTCTGAGGTTGCAAAGTATGACAAATGTGTCAGGGCCATCACAGTCAGCCAGAGACATTTCAAATTGTGACATACTTGTTGCACTCCACTCCCTCATGTAGTGACTTTGGATGTGTCCAAGCAAGGCAAGGAGCAGTTATGCAGTGTAAGTGTGCCGAATATCCCACCATCCAAGGTAAACATAAGTACTACAGTGGCTTTTCATCTGTCCTTGCTTGATTTTGCAGAATGTTCTGATTTTCTGTCATATTTTTATACTGTTGATTTATGCTTCTTATTATTCAGAAAGTGCCCATTGCTCTGTGTTTAAGTAGCAATGTTTTCATGACCATAAGGTAAGCTTGTCTGAGATTGTAAGATGCAAGTAAGCTTTAATAAGCATACTGTTAAAGAATTACCAATATTGAAAGCCTTTTTTTTGTTGTTGCCATGCAGAGAATACTTACATAACTAGATAACGTATAAGCCTTGGGTATTGAAATGTATATGACAGTATTTGTAATAAAGGACAGGATTACAGTATTTTAAGAAGCTCATTACCTTTGTTGGAGACTTGCAGTCATCTTTGCAGTCTTTACCCGTAAACTAAACAGAATGCTAATCTATCATGTATGGTCCATAACTTGTGCAGTAATCCTTTAAACAATTTATCTTGAGCTTGTTTCCTGTTTGCTGTTCATTTTTTACTTTGATCATGTTTTCCCCATGAAACAGGTAGATAATTGCTGTCAAGCAGCAGGTCTTTTTTGGATAAGAAACATTTTTACAAGTTGGGAGTATCACAAAGATTGCTACTTTCAGCATGTTACTTGGTACTTTTATAAAGCTGAATATAAATTATAATTAGAACAACAGTGCAAGGAGATGTGGTTTGAGTTGAGTGCTGCTTGTTTTTCTTATACTTGACTTTGACTGGCATTCCAGTAATGTATTTAAAAAGTTATTTATTTTTTTATGCCTTGCAACCTTTTTGTTTCCATCTAGATATTAAGTAAGCTGTCCTGCAGCCAATGCATTGAAATATTTTTTTTCTTCTACATTTCATTTTGTCTTGATTGGACTCTCATAATGATGGTTAGGCACCCAGGGCAGTGTATTTAATTAAAGTTCCAGTTTTTGTGGCTTTTGAGCATAGCTCCACCCCTTTCTAGTTGGCTGCACCCCTTCCCATTTGCTCCACCCATTCAGCTGTCTCCTGCAGCCCCCCTTTGATTTGAAGTCACCAGCCACCACTGTATGGGAGGTAGGGAGTGGGGGAGATGTCAGAATCTAAGTTATTGGACAAGCCTGACAGTCTTTCTAACTGATTTGAAGTAAATTCTTTAAAGTGACGTGGTGACCTGAGACCTAGTTATACAGCAGAGGAAAAAGTTAAAAATTGTGGGCACTATATACTCCTCTGCAAATGCTACTGCAGATTTGAGAAAAGAAGATTTAGACTTGAAAGAGAAAGAGTTTATATTGACCGAGTTAAAGTTTCTAAAAGTAAAAAAGTTGGACTTTTTTGCAACACATTTTGCTCCCCTGCTTTGGCTTTTCTATCTAGCGTCCCACATCCATCAATGGGTCTGCCAGCTTCTCCCATTCCCCTAGACATGCTCTGATAAACTGGGACAGACAGTGATCCTGAGGGTATCCTAGGAGTCCAGGAGTCACCTTTCAACTGGGGGCAGTATTAATAGTATACCAGTTACTCCCCCCTTCCCGTATGGAGTCAATGATTACATCCAAAGGGCTGCTGTGCAAGGGAGCATATGGCATACACTGCAAAAACTCAGCTCTCAAAAACAAGTGAAAAGTAGAAAAATGATGTAAATATTACTTAAAATAAGCAACATCTGCCAACAGAACAGGAGAATTTCACTTGCCAATACAAATAAATATTTCTAGCTTCCAAATCTTCACGGGCATCTTAAAACTAGTGCATTCAGACTTAAAATAAGTAAATTTGTTTAGTGCAAAGAAAACAAATTAAGATGTATTTTCTAAATATATAGGAAAGTTTGCTTTAATTTAGAAAGTGCTAGCCATTGTCTTGAAACATTTTTAGGAATTATATCTTAAAACCATTGCAGCCAGACTAAAACCAAACTTTTTTTTAGATGCAAAGCAAAATATAAGCCCTTTTGTCTAAAAGTGCAGAAAATGTTGCTTGAATTTAACATTCAGTGCTGGTTTAAATGTCTTGAAGTGAGACAAAATCCCCAGGAATTTACAGAGAAAAGTATACTACACTACAAAGTGACTGTTTAAATAATTCTTTATTCAGAGGCATGAATGGCAGAACAACATTCAAAAACAAGGCCATTGCTCACTGTGATAATGAGAATGTCAGCATATGGAATATACTAAATATAGTGACTTTATGAATAGGCAAGTAGCAAACTAAAACAACACCCTGCCAATCAATTAAAGATGAAATCAAATTTGAAGTTTGATATGAATTGCACTACAATGGACACAATCACAATTGGGAATGACAAAAAAGGTTCGGTGCATTTCTACTCAGCAAGGACGTTTTTCCACTCAGCCATAGCTTTTCTATATGAAGAGGTCATGTCATGGTCATGGATGGCATCTGACAGTACTTCAGTCTGCAACACAATGCACTTAAGATATGTAAGGTGAAAGGTGTAATAACATGGTATGAGATACCTCACACTTTCATAAATGTCCTGTTTTGGGAAGGTCATCAAAGGCATGGTTCCAATGGCAAGTAAGCAGTTGGTTTCACAGACAATCCCTTCAGGGCTGAAGAATGGCCTCGTCTGAAGAAAGGTGCTGGGGTCTTCTTTATACTGACCAAAACAAGGGAAAAAAAAGATTATGACCACAAAAATGATTCATTGTAATTTATGCTGAAGTAATATATAAATTATCAAAAATTCACAAATTTCTTACCTAAAGGATGTGAAGCATAGCCTCACTTGCATGTAACTTCTTGGGTGGAGCCACAGGTGATGGGAACATGTCTGGTAAAGCCTTCGTTAAGGCAATTGAGTGCTTCACTGTTAAAAACAAAACAGATATCTGATTTACTGTGGCCAGTTGTTTTCAAAACCACAGGGTAGTTCAGATTTTTTATATTCACTTAGGAGGTTGTGATGTCATGATACAGGACATTTTAAATTTTGATACAATGCCAATAAAAGTATTGAAATTCAATACAATTTTCTGTATTCAGCACAGTATATCTAAATCAAAATGTATTTACATTGGAGTTTTTTTTGCATGCAGTAAAGTATTTTCAGTGATAAAGAAACACTTTGAGACCTATGCAAAGTTTAATTTTTTTGATAGGTTAGAGGTAATCATTGTGTGGTGGTATCCCAGACTCACTAGTCAAGACTGAAATGGAAGTGCATGTTGTAGAGTAGATACCATGAAAAAATGAATTGAAATACATGATCAAATTGATACTTTCCATACGTTTGACAACCCTAGTAGGAGGTAATATTCTATATTCAGAATGTTACCTACAATATGACGGTATAAGCCCAAGGTTGAAGAAGCAAACATGAACATGGAAGCAAATAAGAGCTAATAATTACCTGTGTCCAGCAACAATGGCTATATGCACTTTCTGAATACTCCATAAAACTGCCTTCTCATAAAAGGTCCTCCAGCAGGTCTGCAGATCAGTTAAACAGGAGTTCCCCTAAATCAGGGCTCCATCGGGAACCATCCATAAGCTGATATACACACACAGCCAGAGAGAGAGAGTGTGCAATGTCAAACATATATAAAAAGTTATAGCTGGGTAAGTAAGGATTAGCTAGAAAATATCAAGTTTTAATATTTTTGTGAGTATTCAAAAAATAATACATTTTGTATCTTTCATTCTGCATTCATTATTGTGACTCAGCTGAGATTGCTACACCATATCTCATTTAGAATTTCTTTACATATAGGTCTACTTAAAATGAACACATTTGCTTACATGAGCCAGTTCCCTGAAGCAAGATTATGCTTGAAGAATCTTGGTAGGTTTGTCCTGCTCCTTAGTAACATCAGAGTCAATGGAGGCACATCTTGCTTGGAATTCAATGTCCAGGAACTCTGTTTTTGTACATCTCCTGTAGAGTTTTATAATGTCTTGCCTGTTTCGTTAGACTATCGGTAATTGCAATTAACACATACTGTGAAATCTAACATTTTCTTTGTAGAAGATGCATTTATGCAAAATCATATTTCAGTTTGTGTTCTTACCATCCAACTGGTCAAGCTCTGGGGTGCTACATTGTGGTGACCTCTGTATCACAGAGGTGGAAGAGTTGTCAGTATCATCAGTGAACATCTCCTGGCTGTTTTGAAAGCTAAGGTGCTGTGGTCTCTTTCTTGAAGGGGTCACTCCCTGCTTCTTTTTGGTAGTTGGCATATTCTGAACCTTTCCAACAGCTGCTGCTCCACTGATTCCTAACAAGAAACAAACAAAATTGTTAGTGTTACGAATCTCATTTAATAAAACTGAATCCAGAAATTAATAGATCCAGACACATGCTGGCCTGATTTATATATAAAACACCTCCTAACACCTGTGTCAGATGTTTACACTTTGGTGGGCAAGTACACAGTGCTGCATTTGGAAATGTGAATAGCAGTCTATTGACATACATACTGAGTTCCACTGGGTGCAGATTTTTCCCACAGCATTAGGTACTACTCTATAAGACACTTTGCCGTAACAGTGAGTTCACAGCGGCATGGGTACTGGAAGTCATGCCTTGATGCTCTCTTAATGAAAATTATGCTTGTCACTGTATTTATGATTACTCAACAGCAAATATCTTTGGAAAGGGTGTAGTCTCCTTCTTGTCCAGCATGCTGCTTTTCAAAAAAATGTTTCTTGACTGCTCCATCTCCGTGTCTTGTATAAGACATATGGTGGGCTTAGAAGCTGTACAGTTTTGTTGACACCATGCTGGTCTCTTGGCTTTGGAAAATGGTGGGTGGATGGAGAGGGATGAGGGCTAAGAGAGGGGTTGAAATCATAGGTCCCAGAGGAGGTGCCTGGTCTACACAGATCTGATTCTTTGTCCTGTATATGAGACACATATATTTAATGATAATTATAAGGCAAAGCTGACTGTTAGAATAAGGACACATAAAAAAAAATAGTCTTTAAATGTATAATGGTAATGAAATGATTATTTGATAACAGAACATGCTGCATGGTTATATTAAATGTTGTCCCATGTGAACATATGTCAAAAATTTGATTACCTCACTTTCACCATGAGTAAGTCTCCAAATGGTTCTCCTTCTGAAAAGTGCTCTGGCCCAGGAAAGAGATCACATAAATTCTCCTTAGAGGGGCTGAGCAGCATGTCTGTGGTTATATTAGCAGCTGAAAACACATTTACTCACACAGTAAATGATCAAGCAACTTATTATATAGGTTCATAGGTTCATAGGTTCATACTAGGCTATCTGCCCTAGGGCATTTATAAGCCTAGCCAGAGTGTGTATGGCTTTCGCCACCCATTTTAAATTAATTTTGCTATGCCCTTTTTCGAGGTTAGTATACTGTGCCTCTGTCTAACAGTGACACAGAAGTGATACCCGGGGTAAACCTACGATCTCCCATCCACTCATCAAGATTCCTCTTGAAGAGAGTCAATGAAGGACTCTGCCTAACCTGGACTGGGATTTTATTCCAGAGTGAAGGGAGCCTCTGGGTTATGAATCTGTCCCTCCAGCATGTCCTATTTATTTCAGTGCTGAGGTTTAAGTCCCTCGAGCGCGTAGCTCGATGGGATTTGGACTTTCTGAGGTGCAGCATGTCCATTAATTCCGGGTTGGACATGGCTTTATACGTCAGGCACAGATCGCCTCTGAGCAGGCGGTATGCTACTGAGTAGAGCTGGAGTTTCTTTAACCGGGCAGCATACGGCATCTGTTTGAGCCCTTTGATCCTCTTGGTGAGGTACTTTTGGTGTCTTTCCAGTTGCTGCAGATGTCTGGTAAGGTACATCCCAAAAGGGGCATTGTACTCAATTATGGGCCTGATGAGGGATGAGTAAAGAGGCACGATGACCTCCCCTGATCTAAATGTGAATCCCTTCATGATTAGGTGGGCTATATAAAATGTTTTTCTAACCACTTTGGCCACGTGGTTGTCAAATGAGAGATTGCTATCAACTTGGGTCCCCAGGTCCCTAATTACTTCTTCTGTACTTAATGGATTACCACCTATGTGGTAATTTGTGGGCACTTTGTTTTTGCCAAAGGGGATGACTATACACTTTTTGGCATTTAGCTTGAGGCCATGGCTCTGGCACCAGTTGTCGGTTTCTATGAGGCCCTTTTGGAGGATTTTTGTGTCGGCAGGAGAGTCTATTATGGTGCCCAGTTTGCAGATATCTGCGAACTTGGTCAGCCACAGTCCTTCCATGTTGGCCTGTACCTCTGAGAAATATATACCGAACAAGAGAGGTCCCAAGACTGAGCCTTGTGGGATGCCACTTGTAACTGGTTTGGAGTCTGACATGGCTCCAGCTATTCTAACCATGTGGGTTCTGTCCTTGAGCCAGTTTGCAACCCATCTAGTGACATAGGGGTTTATATTTAAGCTGGTGAGCTTATCTATAATGCCTGAGTGGGGTATTGTATCGAAGGCTTTTGCGAGGCCTGGGTAGGCTGTGTGGACCACCTTCCCCTTGTC
The DNA here is from genome assembly GCF_019279795.1 of Protopterus annectens. NCBI lineage: Eukaryota > Metazoa > Chordata > Ceratodontiformes > Protopteridae > Protopterus > Protopterus annectens. Next base: position 336,241,190 of record NC_056731.1, on the reverse strand, counting down.
AATGGCCTTGGTGACTGTTTCAAAGAAATCGACCAGGTTTAAGAGGCAGGATCTGCCCTTAACAAAGCCGATACTGGGTAGAATCCAGTGTCTGTAGGTCCCCAATATCTTTATTTATAAGGTCCATGATGATCCTTTCCATAGCTTTGCAGACCAAGCTAGTGAGACTTATGGGGCGATAGTTTCCAGGATCCGTTGAGGCACCACCTTTGTGGAGAGGGACCACTGTTGCTGTATGCTACTCTTTGGGTACATATCCTGTAGTAAGGCTGAGATTGAACAGTAGTTTTAGGTTTGGGTTTAGCTCTTCTTGGAGTTCATGTAGGACGCAGCCCGGGACACCGTCTGGTCCCATTGATGCTGTGTTTCTTGCTTTGGAGAGGGCAGCTCTTACCTGAGCATCTGAGATGTCAGGGGGGCAGCACTCTGCTGGGATTGATATTAGCCCTTTTGGTGGGGAGGGCGGGGAGAAGTTTGCGCTGAATCTGTCAGCTAGGATGTTGGCAATGTCTCTGGGTTCGGTGTATTTTTTGTCATTTTGGACTAATTCTGAGCATATCTGGGAATTCCCACCCAGGTTCCTAACATAACTAAAGAAAGCCTTGTGATTATCCTTAGTGTCCTGTGCAATTTTTCTCTCGAAGCTGGCCTTAGACGATTTTATGAGTGCCCATAGTTTTTTGCTAATACTGATCAGAGATGCCTTCCCTTTTTGGGATTTTGCTCTGTCATGTAGTAGCTTCCTCCTTCTATTGTATAGTTTGTTTATGGCTGGGGTCCACCAGACAGGACGCCTGCCTTTGGAGGATTGGGTCTTGGTTTTATTTGGGATTGTGATGATCCATGCATTCCTGAAGGTGTTCATAGAATGCGTTTATAAAGGATTTTGTGGTCTGGGCAGATATCCACAGGCCCGGGGGCTTTGAAGGATTCCACCTCGGTTTTGAGGAGTGTGAAATTTGCTTTAGAGAAGTTTTTCACTGTGGTTTTCTGGGCATGGGGTGGGGTCGGGATGTGAATATCCAGTGAGATTAGTTTATGGTCTTATCTTACCAGTGAGGGATACACTTCTGGTCTGGAGCATAGAGTCCCCATGTTGGTGATGATCAGGTCCAGTATGTTTTCCCCTCTTGTGGGAGTGTTAACAAGTTGTTCCATAGCATTTGAGTTTATAAATATTCAACGGCTTCAATCTCCAGTTCATTTAAAAGTGAAGTTTTAAAGTAATGCACATCATAATAATATCCAACATTCTAATAAATTTTCATCCAACTTCTGTTAATGTGACTTTTGCATCACTTTTACATCAATGAATAAAATAAATATGTGCCATGAAATGCAAAAGCACTAAAATGGAACATTTCACCCAAGCAACTCCTTCAATAATGTCTCTAGTCAAGTATGCACAAGCACTAAAGTCAAACATTTCACAAAAGGCATACCGCAAAACACAAGGAAAGGCACTACGTCTTACAACCTTGTCATGTGAAAGAGAAAACATTGTCGCTCATTTGCAGCATGGGAACAGCCCAGTAAACAGCTCTGTACTAGCTTTTCAAATGTAGAAAACTTGCCCCATCAACTCAAAGGTTCAGCTGGATTTCTTGAGTTATTGCTTTTATTTATTGCTAACAGTCAACTTTACCAATTAGCACCTAGGTGGGCCCAGTGGCATAGCTAGAGTATGTGCTGCCCAGTGCTGTCTTTGAGATTGCCACTCCTCATCCCTCTCCCTCACAAAATAAAACATACCTTTTGCGGGGATTTTTCTGATCATACCTGTCAGTCCACAAACATTTAAAACTTAAAAGGGAAGTCAAGTGCTCTGGATTATGTGGAATACTCCAGTCAACCTTAAACAAACCCACTATTCCACCTTGAACAGCTTTGGCCCCACTACACAACTTTTGATTGGTTCATATACTGCAATTGCTGCCAATCAGCATCACCCCCCCCCAAAAGCAGCCCCTCATGTGGCAAACCCGTACCCCTACAAAGCATCCCTAGCCATTCCAGTGTTCCTGACTTGGCTATTTATCCCCATTTACCATAAACACTGTTCAAGCCTGTTACATACTGCTTTCTTATTTGCTTCTACAATGATTACAGATATTGAAATAAAATAGCACAAACACTGATAGCCATTTGCTAAACAAACAACACAGTCTAACAATGACAATGGACTTAGCATGACCAGTAAACTTCTCTGTCTTGAAACTCATTGAAATGGCATAAAAACTCACATTCAAACACTCTGGCTGTTTTCAAACCATAGGCTCCTTATACACATTTTTTAGGGCAGTGCATACATGTATGTGTTCTTTGAATCACCTTCCCAGTTTTATTAAATTATTTTCCTTATATGATATAGCACCACTTGTTAGAATGCATTTTAAATGTGTAGTTTTGAACATTCTTTCAGTAAGCATTGAAACAAAATGTATGAACCAATAATTATAAAACTACTCATTTCAGAAAATTTCAAACATAAAAGGGCACTCACTGACATCTGACATTACAATCCACCAATATCACTCAATAAGCACAATCTCTGCAGAAGTAAAAATCATCTGAATAATTCCACATTAAAAATAAGAGGTTGCTACTGGCAAATAACTACATTTCAGTGTTTTGTCTACAAATTCAGTGCCTGCTACCCTTGAAGAATTAAACTGCCACTGTTACATTTTAAAAAAAATGGTAAGCTGGTAATATTGCAATATGGAATGACTGACAAACCGACAAGTTCAAAGTTAATAAGCATCTTATACAAAGAAGGGCATACTCAGGAGTGCAGACCCATATCCCCCCTTAAAATGCACCAAATAATCAGCAATCAAAAGGGCATTGCAATACCAGCACTCAATCTGTATGCTGTGGGAGTAGAACCCACAGCCTTCTGTATTAAAAAGCAAACATACTTCCCGCTGTGCTATTAATGCTTTCAAATGCTTTAGCACAATAGTAGTGATATTATTTGCTAAATAACAGTTGCACATTGTAAACAGACTTGGCATATAATCAGCACTAAACCTCTCTTCCCCTGAAGCTCTCAGCTCCTTGTAAAATGCACTTGACGCTCACTTTCTAAGGCACTTGACATTCAGCCATATCTCTCAATTTTGTAGCATAAGATATCTGAAAAAAGCCAAATTTTATGGGGGAACAAAGGTCCAAAACCAGGGACACATTTGAAATATTACTTATATAATCTTAGAAAGTTGCTAGAATAAGTTTTTTTTGTTACCATGCATTTCCTGAAAGTGCTAATACTGTATAAGCTAACAATGTTGTGATTAGATACAATCTATATGCAGAGAAATACAACAAATTCTACCATTAGCCAGTTAAGTTTACAGTGTCTTCACAATCAATAAAGACTACTAGAATAGACCGTTAATATCACCATACTGTAATGATTCATGCAGCTAAATCAACATTTAATAAGCCAAACCTGTAAACTGATAAAACAGTTTATACTGTCTGAGGTTTATCTGCTAGGCAGGTTAATGTATATATACCAGAAACAGTTAGCAAACTCACAAATATCTCAGAAATAATTATTGATATATACAATCAAAAATAAACATTAAATGTATAGCTAGAAATCATTAAAGTACAACTGAATACAAATACATGCAATGGAGTATTGTTAGTAACACAGATTTAAAAAAAGAAAAATACAATATTGTAAATTAAATACAGATAAAAAAATACCTTTACTCTGCTAATTATCTATAAACTTACAATAAAATCACTGACGTGATGGCTCATGCACACCACTAAGGCTTGCAGGAGACAGTAGAGTAATTAAAAGTGAAAGAAAAGATGGTGCCAAAAACTGGCTGAGACTGTTTGAAAGTAGCAAGGCAGGGTGGGAATAAAGAAATGAAAGTATAGGACAGGAATGTGTCCAAAAAAGCTAGGTACAGGAATGCATACAGAAGTGAAATCAGACAGCATCTCTCAGCAGAATCCTATCACTGAAAATGTAAGTAGAGTACAATGATCAGTATTGAGACTATTATGGAATATTTAGGAATGCAAAGGAAGGGGTAAAAAGAAAAGAAATGCAAGGCATTGAGCTGTACTATAAGGTAGGGTTTACTAGATATCTCAGAGTTAACAGAAAGCAGGTGTAAAAAGTAAGTAAGGAAATTTAAGGTGAGAACCAGTATTTGCAGAGAACTAAAGATGAACAAGAAGGGTGAGAATAAAGGTGATGCCCAGTGATGTGCAGACAGCCTTACAAAGAACGTATAGGTTACAGGAGAATGATAAAATTAATTTCAAACATTTACTTTATTTTGGTGTGCTGCAGACAGAAGATTTAAAGCATTGAGTTTGATGTAGGTGTTACTTGAAAGTCTCTTTGGATGATTTGTAGACTATTATAACTTTATTTGTGTGTGCTGCAGACTGGAAATTTAAAGAACTAAGCTTGCTGTATGTGTTACTTGGGTGATCTGTAGACTTTTACAACCTTAATCTGCTAAAGTAGCCAAAAACTTACGGTAAAACCACTGAAATAATGCCTCATACACACCACTAAGGCTTGCAGGAGACAGTAGACCAGTTAAAAGTGAAAGAAAGAAGATCATGGTTTATCAAGTGGAGGCCACACACCTTGCACAGGTCACTGAGTTTGCAGATGCTGAAAAGTTGGTTGATTTTACCTCTTATTACACAATTCACAATAGCCAAACTTTTATATACATCAAATACTAACTTGGGGATGTAATAGAATTGTACAACAGTTCAAATAACTCATAGTGTGTTCACAGATATAAAGTCCCTCAATTCGCATTGACTGCTACTGAGGATATTACACACACACACACACACACACACACACACACACACACACACACACACACACACACACACACACACACACACAAACACACACACACTATCAAAAAACACTTTTTCCCATTTTTGGGGTCATAGCGATCTGGAGCCCATCTCCAGAAGACATAGGGCACTGGGCAGAGTACACCCTGGACAAGGCGCCAACTCATTGCACAACCCTGACTACAACACTCATTCACTCACACACACACACCACACGCACATTGCCAATTTACCTAGCCTCCATGTCTTTGGACTATGGGAGGAAACTAGATTAATCAAAATAAACCCACACGAACATGGGGAGAACATTGAAACTCCACCCACATGGGATTTCAACCTGGAACCTCAGCGGTTGGAGCATGAGTGATAACCCCACTAGCACTGTGCTGCCCTAAAGATATTTTGAACAAGGAAACAGTGTGCAAAGTTGCTATGCTCAAGTAAAAATGGAGAAATTTAGTTACACAGGGTCAAAATGCTTTGTTTGCATGTTCTGGTGATGTCACCGTCCAAGACACATGTTCTTCATGTCATCAGAATTGCAAGTGATTGTATCCTTTACTATCACAAACTGCATTGTTATTTGTGGAGATTATGATATTATTTGCATTCTTGTGCTGTTTAATGACTTTTCAACAAATGTTTTACTTTAAGTAGACATGTATATTTCTAAGGTGATCCCTGAGTGGCTTGAAAGGTGACTATAAAATGTTGTATTATTTCTGCTTGTGTTCATGTTGACCAGATGAATGGCAAACTTTATTTTTCAAATATCTTACATCAATAAAGGCTGACTGAACAGATAAGCCTGTTCTTAAAAGACATGTGCTATTTGAATGTTTGCAATAAATTAATGAAGAGTTGAAAGAAAAATATAGTTGAAATAAGAAATTCTGACCACAGCAAAAAATTATGCATGCTTGAGCATGGTTATAAATCTTGTAGTTCTAGTTTGAATCATTTATTTACTTAGAAAATCTCAGTAACGATTTAAATAATCTTATTAAGATAATTAAGGATAAAATGGCTTGAAACAAGCAGACTTTTCTTACATAAAAACTAAAAAAATCTTGTCAAGCAAAATAAAGAACATTATTTTCTTGAGTTAATACATTTACTCCTATATAGATTTAACTTTTCGCAGTGTATTACCCCTCTCCACAGCAGCAGCTCAGCCATGTCCACCACCTGCTATCCCCTCACTGTGACATCTCCAGCCTTCACCAGGGATCATCACAGGGAATACCCAAATAAACACCCACCTCTGGTGATGGGCACACCCATCCAAGCTTGATGCTCAGTCATTTTCAAGAGCCACTAGTCAAACCCAAGCTGGTTCGGCTGCAATCAGGGCTTTATCTTACAATGCACAGGGAGTCCAAATGTTGAGACAAAACTTCTTTAATCCGAAATGAAAAGACATAATCCTGAAACAGGCACATATAATAACAATAACGCTGTTGTACAAAATTCCCTTTATGTTTTCGTCAATCAGCTTCTTCAGATAAAATTACCTCATATAGCAAGCCCTTTGTATACAGTTCTAAATTTTAAAGGACCAATAGAAAAACAACATCAGTTAAAACAATACATAATAAAACTTGTTTCTTCCTTGTATTAAAATGGCATCTAAATTTCACTCAAAGAAATGTATGTTAGTAAATATATATATATATATATATATATATATATATATATATATATATATATATTTATATAAAATCAATATTTAAATAAAAACAGTATTTTGTCATTTAAAAATGTTATTAAACCAAGAAATGTAAAACAAATAAATAAAAAATTGCAGTTACTTGAAACATAGGTAAACAGCACCATCTAGTAAAATAAAGTCATATTTTGTAATTCGTGCTAAAAGGCTTAAAATACGTGTTGAAATGTGAGTCTAAAATTGATCATTTTTAAAAACATAAAACATCAGAAAATACTAATAGAAGTGATCGGTGTTGAATATCTAAAACTAAAGAAATAATCACTAAAACATGTGCTATAATTTAGCAGATCTAAGTTTTAAAACTGGCTTCACAGATAACATATCATTAAGACCAGGGGAGTTACTGGCATTAAAATTAATTGCCAGTATAACTCCCTATATTCCAGTCAAGCCTCCCATGGGCCTCCTCTGGGAGCTAAATGGGCAACTTCTATTACAAAAAACAGAAATTCAGCTTTATCACATATTTGTTGATGCTTGTACAGAGCATTGTTGTCATTTTTCTTTCTAATATCATACCCGTGCTTGTACATTCTCTGCTTCAGTTTCCTTTCAGTCTTGCCCACATAGAAGGATTCACACACTACACATAAGGAAATATATACCACCCTGGTGGTAATACAATTAGCAAAACCTTTAGTACTAATATATTTACTCCTACATTTTAAAAATATAGTGTCACCCTCCTTAGTATTAACACAGTGTGGGCAATTACCACATTTTCGAGTCCCTTTTTTGTTGCTATTGTACAATCCAAAATTGGCTCCTTCTAAAATGTGCTTTATATTATGTCCCTTTCTGTACACACATTTAAAAGGTTGATCGAAAATAAATTTCAAATTCGACAAACTAGCAAATGTATTCCATTCATTATTAATGATGTTCCTAACCAGATTACTCTCACCATCAAAAGTATTGATGTGCCTTGTATTAACTTTTATCAGTTTTTTGGACTGGCACTGAGATCACTCCTTTGTTTCTTTATCTTACAATGCCAATAGAGCAGCTAAAAAAATGTGGACAGTGAGAAAGAGACAATAAAAACAGCATTCTTAAAAAATACAGGAAGGCCAAGACTGCAGTTGAACTTAGCAATGTTGGACTGTGTTGCATGGTAGTCAAATAAAAGTGAAGTGGGCTCACAGTCTCTGATCCAGGTACATCAGGGAATGTAGAACAGCCATGGCATATTTTGCTGATATTTGAAACTTATAAAATTAAATACCAAATACAATTGCTGCTTTGGTTATCAGTAAGTATTCTTACTGTGCTAGGAAGCAGGGAGCACAACTTCTGGCTGCTATGAGAGAGGCTGCAAGGCACAAAAACTTAATATGTTCATAGGTAAGTACTAGGTTAGTAGCCCTTTTAGGCCATTTTAAGCCTAGCTAATTTCCATTTTGTGCTTGAATTAATCTATCTCATTTGGTTAGCAATGGACCTTACCAATCCCATGTTTCCCCTAATGAGAACAACTGGGGTCATACCATAGATAATTTGAGGTGACCCATACATGTGACAAAGTATTGAGGAGCTGCTTCTGTCTATTAGTAGTACAGTGGGCAGTCCTGTGGTAAATTCTGTTCTCCATCCATAGATCCAAGTTTCTCTTGAATAGGGACAGGGATGAACTTTGTTTTATGTGGATGGGGAGTCTGTTCCAGGGCACAGTTATCCTATATGAGATATACCTGTCTCTCAAAATTGTTTTGTTGATGTTGCAGAAGAGGTTTACATCCATAGAGAGTACTTTTGATACCATGTGGCTTACTGGTGTACAGTAAATTCATCAGTATTGGTTCAGAGAATGCCTTGTCTGTAGGATGCAGGGTATAGTGACAGGGCTTTGACTTAGTCCATGAAGGACATGTTGTTTAGGCCTTTTATCCCTTTAGTAAGCTATCTCTGTGGGTGATGCAGTTGTTGCATGTGCCTTGACAGATACACGCCAAAGGGGGCATAATACTCAATGAGTGGATAATTAGGCCTGAGTGAAGGGGGGCAATGTCATCCTTAGGTCTAGACACAATCCCATTTTTATAAGGTGTGTAATATAGAAGGACTTTCTTACAATAATGGATACATGTTGGTCAAATGGTAAGTCACTGTCCACTTAAGTTTCCAAATTACAAACAACTGGGTCAACTCTTAAGGGTGTATTGTCATTGTGGTAAATCACTGAGATAGGTGGTTTTGAAAAGGCTACAATAAAGGATTTTTTTGGCATTTAGTTTCAGTCCATGATTTAGTCCCAGTTATTTATTTTGGACAAACCTTCATACATGGTGGTTAGTCATTTGGGGAATCCATCACTGCTCCTAGCTTGTAGTCATCTGCAAATGTAGTGAGCCAGAGCCCTTTGGTGTTGGGGTTTACTTCAGAAATAATATTTGATTTGCCCAGGAATGTTTTGACTGTTTTCCCCAAATGGATTTAAGACATTTATGGATCCACATGAAGTGATTCAAAGCCCAAGAGTAATTCTACCCTCCCCTCCCAAACTGGAGGGGTAAACAAAAGCAAGGAAGTTAAAAATAGCTAATGGTCTGAGAAAGTGGAAATCGTAAAATCTACCACCTTGAACAAGTTGAAACAGTTTAGATGTTAGGTGCCAAACGTAGACTTGAGGGACATTTACATCATGATTATTGCAGAAGCAGAAATCAGTGAGTGGTATGCATAAATAAAATGGGTGAAATATCCTCAGATTTATGTAACAGTATCCTCTATCCAGAAGTGAAGTGATGTGAATATTGCGAGGACAAATAGTGACCAGAATACCTATATGCATGGTGTTTTAACTAATTATGCTTGCTTTAGAGGTGATATGCTTTCACTGGATATATCAGATTAGAAAAATATGGATGGAGCGTCTGACTACTTTAAGAGATTATCTATGTTAAAAATGAACATTATTGACTCACCAATAACAGTACCTTATTGTCTTTCTATTCATCTCAGTGGTTGGGTTATCATACCTCATGGCACATCTGAGCTGACAGCTTTGCACTCAGAAACTTCTCCAATGTTGGAGCTCCTCCCCTTTCTGATGGTGCAATGCACCCCCACTATGCTTTTCAGATTGAGTTTTCCCTTCCATATGATATAAAAGTACTGAGGAAGGCATGGAAAAATGCTTCAGTTTTAGATTTACCAGGCCTATCCAGGCAAGAACATGGGAATTTGGTTAGGCTAGGGGATGGTGGATGGGATATAGAAAGGGACAGAGGGGGAGACAGTAGGGATTTATCATTATACTAAGTACATAACATTCTTATCCTGTATTGTGCCATCTATCCATCTCAGTGGCAGGGACAGAATCTCTAGGTATTTTCTTCCCAGGTGGCATCATAACCGAATATTTCTGTGAATGGTAAAACTGAAAACAGTTTGAGATCTGTGTATGAGATCAGGTAGTGTTTGATATGGTGTCCATAACTATCCATGTTGCTGCAGTGCAAATGTCCTCTATGGAAGAGGACATGAGGTAAATTGTAGAGATGTAGTGGAATGAGCCTTAGGTCTTGTGGGAAAGGGTTTGCTACGCATGGAATAAAAGGAAATGCACAAATCTAGCAAGGTCACCTCAGAAACAGTTTCATTCTTTTGTTGAGGAAAAGCATATAAATAGTTGATCATCTCTCCTAAATGTTTTTGTCCAATGAAGGAAAAAACTTACTTGCTGGTGCGTATCTAGCATACATAACTGGTATTTCTCCCTTGTTGCAATAGTTTGGGAAGGAAGAATGTTACAAAAATGAAGTTTGGTTCAAGATCATCTCTGAGGCTACTTTAGAAAGTAAGGTACAATTTGGTCTGTGAGACTATCTTTATGAAAAATGAAGAGTGAAGGCCTGCAGGATAAGATATGCTGTTCATATGCACTCCTTTGCTTAAATAACAGCCACGAGAAAATATCTTCCAGAAAAGGTGCTTTGGGGAGGCTGTCTCAAAGGAGGGATTGTGGAAGCCTGAAGCACAGATTTAAGATCCGATGGTGGGGTGGGCTTTTTGATGGGAGGTCTAAGAAAGATGCCGTTCAGGAAAACTTTACATACCTTTTAAGCCACTAGGAAAGTAGAGTTGAAGAAGTGGAAATTTGAGATAGCAGTGAACTAAATCTTGACAACAGAATACCTATCTCTAAAAGAATGGCTAGAAACCATAGAAAAGAATGTATGGGGGCTGACTATGGTTTCAATCCTTGGTGGACTGCCCACAGGGAAAATATTTTCCCTTCACTCTTATAAAGCTTTCTAGTACAGACTGTCACTGCAAAGCAATTAATTTGAATTAGTCTGGATTGTAATAGTAGATTACTGTCCATCCACAAAAACAGAGAAACAATGCAGTTAGTATGGAGGAGATAATGGACACATGATGCTGACAGGACTGTTGAGATATAAGATCCATATAAGATCCTGTTGTGGCTTCAGTGACCAAGAAGGTCATGTTAAATGAGACCATAGCATGGGGAACCATATCTACCTGAGCCAGAAGCGTCTTATGAGTATCATGTTCATCTTGCACAGAGATGCTTTCTTTATGAATTTTACCAGCAGAAGAGGTAGACAGGCATACAGTAAAGTCCAGATGGCCAAATATGGACCAGAAAGTCTCTGGGTGTCCATGAGGATATAAAAGCTGCTACATTTCATAATGAGTGGAGAGGTAAAGAGGTTACAGCAAGGCTGACTCCAGAAGCTGAATATTGTGTTTATCACTGCTAGATTCAGAGACCACTTATGAGGTATGAAGATACAACAGATGAGCCCATACACAACAAGACTGATGACCTGGAATGTGCATTGCTAGTGGACAGTGCTGCAAAGACACCATCCATTGCCAGAGTCTCATTGTCTCAAGGCACAAGGGGTAAGGAGAGGTTCCTCCTTGTTTGATATACCACACTGCAGATGGATAGATATCCCACCTTGGGGATGAAATTCCTGCATTGTCTACAATGCAAGGACTGCTGTCATTGCCAGCCTCTTGTGAGTATCTCACTTGGACTGTCCTTCCTTCACAACAAACTCCCAACCCAAAGAGAGGTAACCATAGCAACTGATGAAAGAAGAAAGAATGGATGTCCTTCTTTCACGAGGGGGACTGGACCCACTACTTCAGATGTTTCTTGCAAACTTGGGAGTATCTAATGGGAAGATAAAGTGATTGAACTGGAACCACTTGGCAAGAGTGTCCACTGAAGGACCCACATGTGGAATCTAGCATGGAGTACCAACATTATGGCAGTTACAGATGTTAAAGAAAATTTGTTTGAGAAAAATCTAAGATTTAGAACATTACAGAGATCATCTTTTGTTCTGGGAGCCTTATTTGGATTGGAATGTCTGGATGGCATCCTATAAAAGCCAAATACTGACAAGACACCAAATTTTACTTTTCTAGGTTTGAGATTCTCGAGACCAGACACACGCAGACTAAGTAATCTCTTGCTAGGATAAAAGATTATGTTTTTTCAACTAGGACCACCATAACAGTAGATGATCAATTGATCATTGCTGTGGTAGCCTTAGCTATGTGGAGTTATATGCTGCATAGACTATAACAGCTGGCCAGCTTCCAAAGCTTTAGGGTACCTCCAACACCCCCAAACCATTAATCAGCTTGAGCTGAGCTGACTAAAGACAAGTTTGTGTGCAGAGTCCTTCAGAGCTTTCATGCCAGCAGAGAGAGCATGGCTGATTCCTGTAAGGACAATGCTAGGAACAATAAAAATATGTGTTCACTCCAGTAACATAGCAGAGGTGAGGCAAAGAGGGCAATTACCTCAGGTGTGAAGTATTATGAAGCACAATCAAGAGTGCTGCAGTATTTTTCTTTACCACAATGCTGGTACAGGAAGGAACTTGGGTTCAGTTTTTTTTCTTTTTTGCTCTTCACCTGGAGGGCTGGAGACTGTAGACAGGCTGCTGTACTATAGATAGCTAATTGCACAGTATGCTGAAAACATTTTTTTTAAAGCTGGGGGTACATTGATTTACTGTGGTGTGAATCTGTTGGCATTTTATTTATTTATTTATCTATTTGCTCTTTATTTGAAGAGGTGGTGAGGGGCCCGTGGATTGGATACTGTAGTATAAGAAGCCAACTGTTTTTCAGCATAAGCAGACATCTTTTTATTTATTTATGTATGTATGTATTTATTTATTTATTTTTAATTTTTGATTGCTTTTCACATTGTGGGACTGGCAGCACATCCCCACTATCCTATTGGTAGGTTCATCCTTAATGCAGCTGAGTCTATCAAAGGTCTTGATAACTGATGCTTCACTGAGGGTACTGTGAGCTCATACAGGCTTTTAAATGGTGCAGGGAGAGGTCACATGTTGAAAGGAATGTTCCATGTGAATCAGTTGGGCTTAAGAAACAAAAACAGTGATTCTGGTATTGAATGGTTTGAAGAGGCATCTTAGGTCTCAGTCATTCCATAGCTGGGTGTATACTCCAACTATTTCTGTGCATCATGAACTTGTGGAGGGCTTTATTACCTAGCATTAGAAGGCCAAGTATTTCCTTAATGAAGAGTTGCATTTCCATTTGCCAGTAGTAAACCACTCCACTCCATGAGGCGTGAACTTCATGGTAGACAGGCTTGCCATCTACCTTTGAAATGTTAAGCCATAAATTCCATATCGTTTGTAGAATCGTCATACAACCCACATTAGAATGTTAAGTTCTCATCTGTATTGAACATAAATAGTCTTTTTCAAGGATGAGTTCCCCCATACAATGAATTTATACTTTCTTCTGAAGGTGTTTTCAAATGTTTTTATTGATCAGTGCATCAAATCAATAGTTGGCAGCAGCAACAGAAACCAGAGGGAAAAGGTTCATAGGTGTGTACTAGGTTAATGACCACAGGGGACCTTTGAAGCCTAACTATGCATCCCAAATTTCTGACAAGTTCTGGCACCCTAGATAAGTGTAAGCAGGGGCTTGGAAAATGAAACATTTATAAGCAGAGGCTTGGGATATGAACCATTTACAGGCTGCCTGTATCCATTAGAGACATAGGTACGAAACCAAGTATGGCGTTTCTTTTCCCCATCCAGTTGTCCAAGTTACACTTGAATTGGGCTAGGGAACAGCTCTGCTTCACATGGATGGGGAGCCTGTTCCAGAGAAGGGCTAATCTCTGTGATACATACCTGTCTCTTCAACAGGTCCTATTTTTATCATACTTTTTTATCATAGGCAAAGTCTGAGTCTTTAGAATGGGTAATCCTGGTGCTGTTTGCTTTGCAGATATGCAAAAGGTCCATCAGAGTGGGTTCTAGCAATGCCTTTTTGCCAGGCATGCATCTCTCCTCAACAGCCTGTAGGAGACACAATACTGGGATAGCTCCTTGAGGTGTTATGCAGAGCAAGAAATCTGGACAAAGCCATTAATAAAAATGGGACAAAGGACCAAAAATAGAGACAGTTTTTAAATATTGCTCTTACAAATTTAGAAAGTTGATAGAAGAACAGCTTTTGCATTAACATGAATTTTCTAAAGGGTGTGAAGTATGAAACTTAAATGCCTGTCATTATTTACTAACTTCAGTCTTTAATGATTTGCTACTAATTTGCCAGAAAATGACAATTTTATGAAAAATGGACCAAAAATAATAAGCAAAAGTCTGAACATTCTGCAAAAATCTGTACAGTTGAGAGGTATGTGCAGAGGATGTGTTAATTATGCCATGTATTCTTTTAGTATGAAACTTCTGTAGATGTTTCAGTTGTTGGAAGTGCCTTTTTAGGTACATACAAAAGGGTGCATTGTGCTCAATGATAGGTATGATGAATCACGAATACAGTGAAACAATTACCTCCTTGGACCTAGATGTCATACCTTTGTTTGTAAGTTGCACAACATCGAATGATTTTCTCACTACTGTAGACATGTGATGGTCAAAGTCTAGATTGTCTATTATGTCAACAAGTCCCTGACTTCTGCGTCAGCTCTTAGGGGTATGTTATCAATATGATAGTTACCACGGGTGGATGACTTCCCAAAGGACACTATTATACATTTCTTGGCATTTAGTTTTAGTCCATGGCCCGGACACCAGTTATTTGTCTGTGCCAGCCCTTCCTGGAGAACTTTTGTGTCTGTGGAGGATTCTATGGCTGCTCCTAATTTGCAATCATCTGCATATTTAATAAGCCAGAGGCCATTGACATTGACCTTGACTGCCGAGAAGTAAATTACAAAAAGGAGCTGTCCCAGGACTGATCCATGAGGGTTCATCTTGTGACTGGCCTCTTTGTTGAGGTGGACACCCTAATTCTGACTTCCTGGGTCCTGTCTGTGAGCCAACTGGCTATCCACCAGGTGACATAAGGGTTTATACCTAACATCTTTTTTTTTTTGCTCAAACATTTTTATTGATTTTCTTCAAAATATAATAATAACTTAATTGAAATTTAACTAGTACTTCAAAACATATTGACAGACTATATACATTATTTACATTTGGCCTGAAAATAAATTATTATAAAATGAACCAATCTGAGTCGGTTTTGTGGAAACTTTGAACAAATATTTTTCTTCCTCAATTTTCTTCTTTTAATTAGAATCTGACTTCATTTTTAATGTCTGAATAAGAGTTGATATATTTTTCCATGGGTTGTTGGTCCATGTATTAGGAGCAGTCCTTAGCTCCTTGACTTTGACTTCCATCATTGCTGTTACATTTAATAGCCTTAAAAATTCTTCAAAGGATGGCTCAGAAATGTATTTCCACTTTCTAGTTATGCACTTCCTAACAACCGCTAGTATAGTCCATAATAAGTATAGATCACTTTTATTCATTTCAGTTTTATCATTAATGTTCAATAAAATTAAAGATTTAGTTAAAGTAAATGAATCTGTGAATATGGCTTGAAGGAAATTACCAATATCTTCCCACTATTTTCTAACTTTAATATAATCGTAAAATATGTGTATCCAATCTACTTTACATGTCTGTTGGCATCTTCAACAGATAACATTGTTGGAAGTGCTGAGTTTGGCTAGTTTATTGGGTGCATAAAAAGATCAATGCAAATATTTTGATCTGTATATTCTCCAAAACTTTACATTAGATGTTAGTTTAATAGAATACAATAAGTTTGTTTTTCTTTCTGTGGATAGATTTATTGAATGTACTTTGGTGATGAAATCCCAATAATTTTGTTGAGTTTTCACTTTATCGTTTATTAATAATTTGTATAATTTTGAGGTTATATTCTTCCAATTATTATTATCATATATAATTTCATCTAAATATTTTATAAATTTAGGTCTGTTTTTGAAAGGAGACTTGTTTATTATTCTGCATAGATCTTGTAAATATATCAACACACTTTGTAAAACCAGCCAATCAGAAGGTGAAAGTTCATCCCCGGGATTCAGTAAACGTCCGTGCAGGAATAGCTTATTCCTGCATGGAAGGGACTGTTCCCATGCAGCATGGCAGTGTGCCATACATATTCATGAAGGCATGCTGCCGTGCTGCAAAACAGACACGGTTCTGTGTACAAGTGCAGGAAGTGTGTCTGAGAGCAGTGCTCTCACAATACACGCAGCCCCTGCACACCAGAATTGCCGTTCAGCATTTTAAAATGAGCGAGAATGCTCGTAATACCCCCAGCCCATCAGGCTAAGAAATCTGGTCAAAGCCATAAGGGACAATCGTCCCTACCAAGGCAAAAGTTGATAGAATAACAGATGCAGCATAAGCACATAGCACACACCTCCCAACCCATCAGAGTAAGGAATGTGGACAAAGTCATAAGGGACAATTGTCTAACAAAGCAGAAAGTTGATAGAATAATAGGTTCGGCATTAACATGGATATTCTGAAGGGTACAAATAATAAAACACAATAAATATTTTTTTTATACATGCAATAATGTTTAAGTGTAGCTGAGTGGGTGCGCCTATTGCTTAGCTATGCTTAGTCCAGCTTAAACGGCACAAGAAGTTAAATAGCAAGAGACATCCAACATAAACAGTACTACAACTGTGTAGTGGTTAGAGCATATACTTTGCAAGAAGCCATTCCCGGTTCAATCCCCACCGTAACCAGTTTGCATTTTACATGTGAAAGCAGTGCATAAACATTTTTTTTATAATTAGCTACTGACTAACATATATTTGTTAAGCAGAGTACTGTAGTAGGTCCAGATGTGTGGTGTCAGTTTAATAAAGTTGTGAAACCCCCATATAAGCATAAGTGCCCCAAACAATATGGTCACACATGAATAAATGTAATGAAAGCACATTGGGGGATGTCAAGGACATTAAACACATTTATAATATGTAATAAATGATTAATCAATCCCATACAGCAGATAGTCTATAAAATAAAAAATAAGCAATGCTAAGCATTGCACAGCTCTGCTTACCAGGTGTAAGCATTGTGTAAATATGACTACTAAGCAATGAGTAGCCCAGCTAAGTGGATTGCCCTTTTAAGCACTGCAACCCTTAGCTAAGCAGGTTTTCCCGTAGCTTAGCTTAGCTCAGCATATTCAAAACCATCCAATCATGGCAAAGGGTGGGAAATCAGCAGTATTTAAACCCCGCAGTTGGGAATACAGCTCATAACTGGTTGTAACTTCCCACTGTAGGCAGTATGGCAGGTGTTGGCAAGGGCATGCACTTCCAGTTGCAGCACTGAGACATACAGGAGTCCAAGGTCATGGTAGGACTCCTGGTAAATAACCATGATGAGAGACTGCTTCAGGGCCTGTATCAGGACTCCCAATATAAAGCGGAAGCCTTGGACTGTCTTGCCTGTGATCTCACCAGTGCCACTGGTATCCCTCAGACTGGCGAGCAGGTCTGGCACTAATATACCAACTTGAAACAGAGGAAGAGGGAGCTCTTGGACAAGTGGTGTCCCAACAGTGTGTAAGTATTCATATCAATAACTGTTTACCAAAGTCGAGCCTGTGTATGGGATGGATAGGTATGCATAAATATTTCTCTATTCCCTTTATAGCTGCAGCTGAGTGGGCTGTGAATCAGAAAGCCCATGCCAGTAGGTTGCAAAGGCTACATCGCGAGGCTGGTGAGTAACAATCTTGCTTGTAGAAGTCATACCAAATAAATATAAAGTAGCAGAAAGTCACCTGGCAATATATGTGTATGGGTTGCACTGAATAAACCAGACAATATGACAGTAATAGTCCCATATAGGTGATATTTAAATAAAACTGGAACTGCCGGTCAATAAAGTTCTAAATCCTAGGCTGGTTATGTTTACTCTAGTATTGTATGGCATTTAGTGTTGCATTCTCTGTATATTAATGTTGTGTTAACCATTGTTACCTACACTGTGCTACATAAAAAATATGTCTAGCAATGTCTGTATAAGACTGATGTAAGTACAAGGTCAGATTGTACAACCAAGAGAGACTTACACAAAAAACACTGAAGGAACAGACAGCAGTTTTAGCTCACTCTGATGAAACACAGATTGTTGTATTTTTAGCACACAGCCATGGTTCAAATCCTGGGAGTGATAGTAGGCTGTATGCATAATCATATCTCTCAACTGTACAGATTTTCCCAGAATGTCCAGATAATTGGCTCATAATTTTGTCCTGTTCCTCTTTCTACCTGGCAAATCACTGGAATGATCTCAGAATTATAGTCACTAAATAATGACATACATTTGAGCTTCAGACTTCTAATCCTTCAGAAAATGTATATTAAAACAAATCTTGTTACAAGCAACTCTCTAAGTTTATAAGAGCAATATTTAAAATATGTCCTTGTTTGCACCCCATGTTGTCAAGCTTTGTCCAGAGTTTGTGCATTAAGAGATTGAGAGGTATTTGCATATCTGAAACTAGGAATCTGGGAATATGTGTAGAAACAGTCAGGTAGTGTTAACAAACATTACCCCCACAGGTCTTCCAGATAAGAAAACTGTAACTGCCTGGCAATAAAGTTTTAAATCCTGGAATGGTTGTATTTACTCTGGTGTTGTATGGCCTGACATATAGCTTTCACCAAGATCTGATATCAGAATAGTACTGTTGTGTCAACCACTGTTTCTCATACTGTGCTATATAAAAATATGTCTAGGAATGTCTGTATAAGATATTGTAATTACAAGGTCAGATTGTATAACCAAGAAAAACTTAGAAAACACTGAAGGAACAGAAAGCGGATTCTAAATAGCTCACTCTGATTAAACAGAAATTGTTGTATTTTTAGCAGACACAGCCATGTTTTGAATCCTGGGAGTGGTAGTAAGCTGTATGCATAATCATACCTCTCAACTGTACAAATTTTCCCAGAATGTCCAGATATTTGGCTCATATTTTTGGCCTGTCCCTCTTTTTTCCTGGCAAATCACTGGGGTGATCCCAGGATTGTAGTCACCAAATAATGACATACATTTGAGTGTCAGACTTCAAACCCTTCAGAAAATGTAAATTAAAACAAATTATGTTACTCTAGCAACTGTCTAAAAGTTTATAAGAGCAATATTCAAAATATGTCCTTATTTATACCCCCATGTTGTCAAGCTTTGTCCAGATATTGTGCATTAAGAGATTGAGAGGTATGTGCATAACTCTAACTAGGAATCTTGGAATATATGTATAAACAGTCAGGTAGTGTTAACAAACATTCCCTCCACAGGTCTACCAGGCAAGAGAAGTAGAATTTAACTATAAGACAGTTGAAGTATACCCTGTGTACAAACATACCATCAAACCAAGTTCATAGGATATTGTAATAATACCTGTAGAGTAATGATTACAGCAATGATCATTAAAGTTGTGAGTACTACAAGGATATACAAGTTGCAAAGTGACATCTCTATCTCCCCCACACCATATCTGCAACAATAATCTAAACACACAAATCAATGGGTATGTTTATACCAAGGGACATATGTCCTATTGTTCAACAAATATTGAAATGCATTTCTATTAATGTGCAATAAAATACTATCACTGGTGGCCTGTTGCTATCAATGTAACCTGCATGCTGTTGTAATGACCACTGTGGTTCCATATATGCATGTGTTCTGTTTGCTATGCAACTGTTCCAGATCTGTTGTTTTAGGTTAATGGGAATATCTGCGCATGCTGTTATAACTAATCCTGGATTGTGTTGACTATTACTAACCCACATATGTTCTAAACTGTAACACCATAGCACATTTGGGAAGGCCGGTCCCAGCAAACCCACCTCTCCCACCTCATCTGGCCATGGCACCAAACCCCAGTACATCTGGGACCCACCCCGTGACCTCCTAATCTGCTGGTCCTGCACCATCTTTGGGTGGATCCACCTCAGGGGATGGGGCTCATCCCCACCTGGGAGTGGGCATGGACAGGATCCTGTCACCCGAAGTCAGGTCCAGGGTTTGGTATGTAGTGAGCTCCAAAAGGAGTTTGGAGATCTGACACACCAGCTTGAGGGCTGCGTGGTGCAATTAGAGGGTCAGCCTGACCCTCCTACTCAGCCCACAGCACAGCCACCTTTAGGGCCATGAAAGTGCAGTGGTGACTGCCTATGGGTCGGGACCTCAGTCCCACTGTTTCCATTTGGGGGCTCATGGGCTTCTGATTTCCAAACACCCCTCCTCACCCAAGGTGTTTACCCCCCACATGTGTCACATACCACCCCTGTGTACTGTCTTGTCTGTCTTGTCTGTCTTCCTACCCAACATACCTCCCCAAATATACCTACTATCCTTCTCCAACATCCCACTCTCACCTTAAAAAAGGGCAATCTGTTCCACCCAAAAGATTTTGCCCCATACATAGCTGTTCATTTTGCACACATGTCCACTGGACACATAATCTAGTCAAATTAGCTTCACAACATATTATTGTTGTCCTTACCCCTCCCTCAGGGGTTTGAGTGTCCAAATATACCTCTAAATTCAGTATACATGCACAGCTATTGCTGTACAAGAAATGGACAGCTATGGACCTTTAAAACTGTAAAGCGAACGGAAACCAATATGGACCTTCCCTACACCCGTCCAACACATCCCTAGCTACTTTCCCTATTGTATTTCCTTCTGCATGCCCCCTTTTAAACACTTTCCTATCACCCCTTTTTTCTGTTCTTTTAAAGAAATTAGCACAGGGGTAAGTAGGAGTAAGAACTTTTACGCAGCAGTAAGCGGGATTAAGCCTGTTTGTGTAGTGCGAAGCAATGCCTACACAGATTAAGGACTTTGAAGGCTAACTGTCTGTAAGTATATTTAACCGGAAGTTAGCATTACTTACAGCTGCGCAAACCCATACAAATCCGCTTAAAACTGCTTAAAAGTGCCTTAATCACTCTGTATCCAACAGCCCTTGTTCTGAGCAGCAACAAAATAATTAGCCATTACAAGTCTTGAATACAGAACTCTGCACACCATAGCCACACCAAGTTATCAGTAAGCCATCATTCAGCACATTCAACAGAGTATATATATATATATATATATATATATATATATATATATATATATATATATATATATATATATGGGTGTACTGTAAAAGACCAAAAATCCACTTGTTCGAAAATGAACAGTGGATTCTCAGTTACGCGAAAGTGCACTTCCACGAATTTCAGTTCAACGAACTGTTAAGGAACACAGGTGCCGAAGCAGTGGGGAAAGGGAATTTATGTGTTTCCCCACTATAGTGCGATCTCAGAGTTGGTATATTTAAGTAGGGGGGGGTGAGGGGTGCAGGGGGGCAATTTTTTTTGTTCTTTATTGGTTTGATGAACCAATGTTCACTGAAGAGCACTTTCGCGTAACCGAGAATCCACTGTTCATTTTCGAATAAGTGGATTTTCGATCTTTTACAGTAGACCCACACACACGCACACACACACACACACACACACACACACACACACACACACACACACACACACACACATACACACTTATATATACATATATATAAACTATCTGGAAATATACAGAGCAAAGTATATTTTTTGGTTCTTCAGTATTGTGTACTGTAAATTGTTGCTGGACTAATTTTATTCAGAGTTGTGCATTATTATTTTTGATTAACTGTATAGTTTTTCGGATCTCTGCTGAAAGTGTTTTGTCCCACTTCTCCCTATTTACTGCTGTGTCTTAAGTTGGTATAACTGTTTTTTACAGCTTGTGTCACCTGACTATCTGAAGGATTACTTGCATAATAATAGACCCTGTTAGTTAACAGCCTGCATATCATTGCTGGAACCTGTGTCTAACATAACTCTTTTTAAACTATCTGGAAATATACAGCGCTAAGTATATTTTTTTGGTTCTGCAGAATTGTCTACAGTAAATTGTTGCTGGACTAATTTTATTCAGAGTTGTGCACTGTTATTTTTGATTCACTGTATAGTTTTTCAGATCTCTGCTGAAAGTGTTTTGTTCCATCCACCCACCCTCCCTATCTCTGGTTTGTTGTTTAAATTTGGTGGCTTTTGCAGTTGCCTGCCCCACTGTAGATTTGATCTGGGACACTCCCCCAGTCCCATCTCTTTACCACATTCTACCTAATACACTCATTCTGCACTTGTTTTTAGTCATTTTTAATTTAATTGCATTTTTTAAACTTTGTTTGGTTTAATATTGCTACATACTCAAGTGTGCTAGCTTGCACTGCATTTGAATGTTTTTACTGCTGTTTTAGCTACTTTTCTGTAAAAAAAAAACTGTAAGCCTGTTTCCTACCTTTCCTGTAACTAGTGTAGTCCAGTTACAGATTTGCTGTATCCAGGACTGTATGTAAGCTTCTGAGCCCCCCAAGCCTTTCTGTGTTGGAGGGAAGCCTTCTAGCTTGTCAGTGGGAGTGGTAAGCACTAGGTAACCTGTCTACCACATAAGGAGTGGTTCTGGCCCAGAAATTGTAGTTATTGGCTGTCTGGGCAATCTTTTCCATATCTCTCAACTTTCTGATTTGAAAGCCTGCATTTGCACTTGTTCCTTTCCTGTAACTAGTCTAGTGCAGATACAGATTCTTAAGTTTAGCACTTGAATTTGCTTATTTGTGCTCAGCACTTGTTCAGAACTTGTTGTAAGCACTAAATAAGCTACTAATTACTATAGCATTAAACCTTCCTCATTACCTAGAGGAAAGCAGTTTTTGCACTTACTTTTTTCACTTGCTTAGAGAAAAGCAGCTCTTGTACTCACTTTCCTCACTTATCTAGAGGAAAATAGTTTTTTATTCAGGCATGTCTAAGGGTCAGCTCTGAGTGTTCTCTCCTGTCTAACTGATAAATCCAGGCATCTTGGGGCAATGTAGAATTTGCCTCATGTACACAGACAGCCCTCTCCTCCTACCACCCAACACTACAACCTGTGAGAGATGCACTTATCTAGCCAAACTGGAGGTAAAGCTCTCTCCAACCAAGACCGAACTTGACATTCAAAAGGAGAAGGTAAACACTTGCACCACACCACACTTATCATATAGTCTCACTAAATCTACACCACCAAAATCCACACATAGAAACACAAAACATTCATGGAGGTTCTTAATAATAATCTGCCCAAGCAACAAAGACCTCCAAAGCAGAAACGCAAGCAACGTACACCCCCCAACACAACCTAAATGACACATAGCCCACAGACACAGTGTGCCACTCAACCACAGCCAATAAGGCAAAACAACATATTCAACACACTAGTCATAGGTGAATCTATAGTCAGGCACACTGATGTCCCACTCACCAGGCTAAACAAGGAGAAGGTTACTGTCAGCTGCCTGTTGGGTGCCAGGATCCGCCATATAACCCACGCACTCAGGTCACTCCACAACAAGTACAAATATGACTCTGTCATTGTCCATGTTGGTGTGAATGACCTGAGATGTACCTCCCTGGACTACATGAAAAGAGACATGGAAGAGCTCTTCAATCTTGTAGCTCAGGTAGGTATGACCCTAGCCCTGAGTAGCATTTTGCCATTGCCCAGAATGATACCGCAGTACAAGGATAAAATGATTGACTTCAACAATTGGCTGAACTTCTGGTGTCATTCTTGGGGATCCAGTATCTATCTGCTTGGGATGACATGGTCGACAGGCCACAATGCTTTGCCAGAGATGGCCTGCACCTGTCACCCCTGGGATTCCAGATACTGGCTAAGGTTCTTGCCACCCCTATAGTGCCTTTTTTAGGCAAGGTTCAAATGACAAATTCACCACCATAACAGGAACAGGCACGCAAAAACTGAGGGTAATGCTACTCAATGCTATAAGTCTAAATCTCAAAATGCACTCACTCGAGGCACTCCTTAAAATGAAGAACCTTGATATCTGTGCACTGACCGAGTCCTGGTTCAAGGCTCCAGACAGCAACCCTGCACTACCAGGCTATAACTCATACCACACTTATGGGTCTAATGAGTGTCAAGTAGAGGGGAGCAATGACCTCTTTATTCCTAGTTGAGAACCCTTTTGTGATGAGGTGAGCCATGTAGTAGGATTTCCTGACCACTGTGGCGATGTGATTATCAATGAAGAGACAACTGTCCACCTGGTTACCCAGGTCTCTTATCACACAATCACACAATCGGTGTTAAGTAGACTGCCCCCTATGTGGTAGTTTATGGGTACAGGGTTTTTAACAAAGGGGATGACAATGCACATTTTGGCATTGAAGATGAGGCCATGGCTCTGACACCAGGCATCTGTCTCAATGAGGCCCTTCTGAAAGATGACCACATCATTTGGGGACTCAACTATGGCTCTAGTTTACAGTCATCTGCAAACCTCATTAGCTGAAGGCCTTCTGTGTTAGCCTGTACTTCAGAGAAGTAGATACCAAACAGGACAGATCCCAGGAGTCTGAAACCTGTGGTACTCCACTTGTCACTGGTTTGAAGTCAGATTTGGAGTCTGCAACTTTTACACTGTGGGTTCTGTCAGTGAGCCAATTGGCAACTCATCTTGTAGAGATTTATACCTAGTTTAGTGAGTTTAGCTATAATTCCAGAATGGGGGATGGTGTTGAAAGCCTTGGCAAGGTCAAGATAGGCTGTGTGAACCACCTTACCCTCATCTACAGCTTCGGCGACTGCCTCAAAGAAGTCAATCAGGTTCATGAAGCATGATCTGCCTTTCACAAATGCGAAATGGGTAGGGTCCAGAGTTTTGAGGTTACCGATGTCTTTGTTTATGAGTTCCATGATGATACGTTCCATGGCCTTACAGACCAGGCTCATCAGGTTAATAGGGTGATAGTTCCTGGGATCAGTGGTGACTCCCCCTTTGTGGAGTGGGATAACTGTTGCTGTGCACTATTCAGTGGGCACAAAGCCTGATGTGAGACTGTGACTGAACATGGTGCTTACGTGGGGAGCCAGTTAGTTCTGAAGTTCATATAAAATGCAGCCTGGAATGTTGTCCGGCCCCATTAAGTGGGAAAGCTACTCCATGTCCATATATATGTATACATAAATATACAGAAATATATGACAGCTACAAATACATGGCAATCAGATGCTCATGCTGCTGCACACTGGAATTCTAAATCTTGAAATTCACTCACTGGAAGTATTCCTTAAAATGGGGAACAATGACATCTGTTCTGTAACAGAGACTCTGATAAAGGTAGCCGGAAACACCCCTGCAGTACCAACTTATATGTAATTCCACAACATTTATCTACAAAACATAGACCGAAGTTCCAAAGGTGGTGGTATTTCCATATTCATAAAGAATGCACACAGCTCCAGAGTGGTAGACCAATATTATGCATTACAGATCCTGCAGGCGTAGCTGACATTGGGGTAGACAGTGGTCCAGGTTGTAGCCTGCGATAGGTCCCCATACATTTCACAAGACTCACACTCCATGCCCATAAACACCCTGGAGAATATTAGTGTCCAATCTAACACGCTCATACTGGTTGACTTCAACTACCCCACCATTAAGTGGGAAAACTACCCGTGTACCGATGCACATGCCCATCACATCAACCTGGTCCTTCCAAACATAAGCGCTGTTGCTCTATACCAATAATCAACACCTCACATGTTATATCTGAACACAACACCACTGTCCAAGGCCAAGAATACAGCCTCTATGGGACCTAAGAATGCCGCTGACTGTGTTCTACATGAACTACAGAGTGACCTGGCACCTTACCTGTGTGCCCTATTAAAGCACAGCCTCATGTCAGGCATTGTCTCTACTGAATTGTGCACTGCCACAGTCACCCCTCCCCACAAATGAGATGTAACAACAGACCTGTGAAATACCGCCCCAACTGCCTGACAAGTCTGTTATGTGAAGCTATGGAATGCATCATCATGCACCTAATAAACATGGATATGGGAATCTGCAGACTCAGGATCCCACACAGTGTATCTTTGTGAAGGGTAGGTTATACCTGCTCATTCAATCTGGTCAACCTCTTACCATCAGTCATCTGTGCTGTGGATAAAGGCAAGGAGACAGCTACAGCCTACATTGATCCTGCCAAAGCCTTTGATAACATTCCCCACTCACTAGGCT
Source organism: Protopterus annectens (assembly GCF_019279795.1). NCBI lineage: Eukaryota > Metazoa > Chordata > Ceratodontiformes > Protopteridae > Protopterus > Protopterus annectens. Next base: position 336,215,110 of record NC_056731.1, on the reverse strand, counting down.
CAGTATCAACTCCTATATCACTAGGTGGGAACAGAGGCACAAGCACAGTGGTAGATTGGACATAGTGCTGTCATACATTGAGAAAGTTGCAGATGTCACTGGGTTTGTTGTAACATCCTTTATGATGACTATGATGTTGGTAATACCAATAGAAGTGAGTATTTACTGACTGAATTCCCCAGAGTCCACAGCTGATATACCAAAGATACCAACTGTCTGGTGAACATACAAAATATGACAGGCAGACATGTGGCCAGTCTGTGGACAGTGTGCCAGTGGAGAGGCATGTCAGACACATATCACTGTGAGTCATGACATCACACACTAAATGCATGTCCACACAAACCCTTTCAAGCTATCACTCCACCATGTGTATAACAGCACTGATGACATATAATCTATTCACAAATCTGGGGATATGTCCCTCATGTTGGGTGGCTGTCTCCACGTGTCCTGTCCTGTGACATATTGCCACCCACTGTATGTGAATCTGTAGGCCACCACCTCTGTAATGTCCCTCACACAGGCAAGGAAATGGGGCAAGTCCCATATTATGGAATGTCACATATGTCGGAACTAGCAGCAGTGTCCAGTCCCACAGTACAATACAATGTGGGAACCTGCATAGTGCTATGGCCATAGCAATACCTGACATTTGCACATCTGTACAGAGGACAGACAGAAAGTAGATAGCCAACAGGATATGCATTAGGATAAATGTACTGTAAGATACACATCTGAAACTTAAAGGTATGCCATTACTACAAGACAGCAGTCCTCAATGACATGTCCAAAGAACATAGTAGTCTACAGTTAATATCAACATATAAGATCAATGTCCAATAGGAGATCCATATAAACATACAGCTCAAACACGTAGAACATAATACTCAGTACTCAGAGTCCAGCTTTGCATGCAGGGGTATATAGTTCCAGTACTATAATCTGCAATCTACTCTTACTTGAAAAAGCACTGTTAAAAGTACTAACGCAATGATACCATATGTGTTAAACTATTCCTGTCAACCAGTGCACTGTAGCTGGTGTACCATGCAAGTGTGACTGCATATAACTTGGGATACTACCCATGTATGAAACAAATTGAAACAGAACAGATTGTGGTACTACCCATGTATCCAATACAGTATACTCACACCCCTTGCTACTGTAATGACAGCACATAGAAGCGTGTTATGTACAGGGAATTAAGTACACTTATTAAAGATGTCATTACCCTCTATTTTATCAGACTGGAATGTGATCACTGGTTACAAAGGCTAAGCTATGCTTAGCAGGTTTAAACATTGCTTAACTGTAGATGCTAAGCAGATTTGTATACCGGTAAGTGTAGCCTACATTGTGTAAGCACCTGTTCGTTTAACTGTATGTTGGGACTGCTTACTGTCATGTAAACCTGCTCAAAACTGCCTTAATCACTCTGTATCCAACAGTCCTTGTTCTGCTTACAACACAAAAAACTGCGCTTGCAGGTCTTGGACCCAGTACCCTGCACACCATAGCCTATGCAATTTACCAGTAAGTCACCTTAGCTGTATTGTTTGAGGATGTTGACTCAAACATACCCTTCTTTACAGCCAGTTTACAGTAGGGAAGTGTGCAATTAGGAAGGATTGGTATCTATAAAAAAAAAAAATATATATATATATATATATATATATATATATATATATATATATATATATGAATAGAAACATGCACACAGAGAGAGTGAGATATGTAGGTAGATCCATATATGGGTACAACAATATACAGATATATTAACAATAAATACTGAGGTGTGTATATATATATATATATATATATATATATATATTATATATATACACACACAAACATATACACATACACACACATACACACACACACACACACACACACACACACACACACACACACACACACACACACACACAAATATATATATGTGTGTGTGTGTGTGTGTGTGTGTGTGTGTGTGTGTGTGTGTGTGTGTGTGTGTGTGTGTGTGTGTGTGTGTGTGTGTGTGTGTGTGTGTCCCAAAATGTCCATACAAACATATGCTGCTGATAGAACACCCGCAAATGGGGCAACATGCATGTGCAGTTGGATACAAAAGCAGCCATGACACACACATCTGCCCCCCCTCAACAGTCCAAATAAATGAGTGAACAGTACACTGCTACAAAATCAGGATAGGCCATATACAATGGCCAGACATTCAACAATCTCTTAGCAAGACAAATAAAATGTCTGAATATAGCAAAGAAAAATACAACCAGCCAGTAATTCACACATTTTTATTATACTTTGATGTCTTGGCCAAAGCCTTCAAGGAGTAAACATCACCAGAAGTACATGCCTTAATCCGAGGAAGCAATTAGCACCTAATTACATAACTGAATACACAGCCTCCAATTATACTAATCATTTAACCCTCTATGGGATAAATTATCACAGTTAATATTAATACATTGAATCTTGTACATAATTGTCCTTTTCTGAATGTATAATCACACTGATGAACAGATGTTTTCAGAAATAGTACCTTAAAAGCCACTACTGTCCCCATGGTGTGATTTATTCATATGTACAGCTATAGAACTAACTTATTTCTTATCAGTAATGCATCTGACATATTCTAACAGCCTAGTTTTAAAACATGTGTTACTGTCCCCCACATAAAGTATATTACAAGGCCATCCAAGAGCATTCCCTATACACCTACCTCTGGAATGTACAGACCTCAACATGTTTCCCAGCCATTCCCTTCAGCAGGAATTACAGCAGCAAATAATGACAGACCAGTATACCTATCCACCTACTACTGTATGACATCTGGACAAAGCCTAACATAATTAGCGGACAGAAGCCCAAATACAAGGATATACATGACATATTGCTGTTATACACTGAGAAAGTTGCTGGTGTTACAGGGATTGTTGTAACATACCTTTTCTGAGGGATATAAAGTCAGAAAAAATGAATGTTACCATCTACATAATGCAATCACCAAAGTATGCTACTGATTTGCCAAGGACAAAGCCTCTCTGGGGAACAGCCCATACATAACAGGCTAACATGTGGCCATTATGTGGATGGACCTACAGTTGAGAGCAATGCAGAGACAGAAATTTGTCAGACTGAAAGCCATGAAGAAGTGTCATGTGCAGACAAACTTTGTTAAACTAGTAGTATTTCCAGCATATTACAGCAGCACTCACATTCTGCTCCTATGTCCTGAACCTTCCCCACCATTTAGTTGGCTTGTCTTCACAAGTCTTGTTGTAAGAGGTAGTGGCCCACACAACTCCAGGATGTCATCTTCACAAGTAAGCTAAAGGGCCAACGCCCACATGGAGTACTCATTTATAGGAGTGTGTTGCCATGACATTGGCTATTGGAAGAACTACACAGCTGCTCTGCATGCAGTTAGCAAGTGGGGAACCCCAATAGGTGCACAGGCCATCACCTGGTCATGAGCATCACCTATAAAAGCCATGCTGCCACCTATTCAAATCAGCTCTATCCCTATAGTGCACAGGGAGAGAGAGAGAAATAACAAATGAGACATAAAGTTGAAAAGACAAGAAAGAAAAAAGGTAAGTGGAACATGTAAGCAAGTAATTGGATCTAGTACTTGGTCTGATAATAATGAGAAATATGGTTCAGAGGAATATATGTCCCAACAAGACATGCTGTACTAATGTCCTACTAAACAGAACCTATGGCCATAGCATCTGGCCCTCTCTGCAGTAGGAGATACCACAGACTTACTTCTCAACTGTACAGATCTCACAGAATGTCCACATTTTACCATCATGTATTTTTGTCTGTTCTTCCTGAGATCTGTACTTCACTGGCAAATAGCTGAGGATTGAAGTAATCAGGTAATGACAAACACTTGAGATTGAGACACCACATCCTTAAGAATATTCACTGTAATGCTAAATGTAGCATTCTACAAATGTCATATATTTGTAGCAGGTGTATTTAAAGTCTGTCCCTATTTATCCCCCCATCATTTTAGACATTGTCCATATCTGATGCTCTGAGAGGTTGTGAGGTGGGAACACAGCTCATGAGCCTGATCCACCTATGAAAGACATATGACAACTACAAGGCTGTCTGTCAAACAGTTGTGTCTGTGTCACGTCTAGGCCAGTTAATGGGATATTTGCCATATCCATGTTACCTGTGGTTATGAGTATGACACATCTTTGTGTTCTAAAGCTAAGACACCTATAGAGGGCATGTGCATAGTAGAGTACTGTTGCAGACATGTATGTTGAACTGCATGTGATATATTGACTTAATAACATTAAACTATACAGTGTTCTGCTGGACAATAAACACATTTGTGACTGATATCTGTAGTCACATATACATATACCTGTGTTATGTCACCCAAACCATTGACAGGTCTGTGAGCAATGGCATTGCAACATAATAGCTTACTTATGACTGCTGGACATCTTCTGGGTTATCACAGTGATGTCAAACTCTACTGTGCAATCAACGTACTAATGTATGGTGCAGCTATATTAATACAGTATCAATACTAATGTCCCCTTTGATACCCATTTATGTATGCCATTGTCCAGATGTACTGCTGTAACAGGTTGAGTAGTATGATTGAGCAGCAAGACTGTGAATACAGTATACCATACTTACATTCAATAGAAAAGTATACCAGGTATCCACTGAGCACATGTATATATGCATATGCTTAGCTGGAAGGCACAGAGCTAATCATATGGGTTTCAAGCAGCCAGATAAATAGGTTGTGCATGTTGCACATGTGTGTTATATCAGTGTCAGTGCATACAACAGACATATATGTGTACAACTACTGGTAGTTGCATTGCCTTGACACTGATGTGGGTACTGGGGTAGGCATGGTTATCAGGTATTAATCAGAGAAGAGTCCACCTGTGTTATGAGCCTCTGTCCATGCCTACCACTACCAGCTATATCAACACCTATGTACAGTGGATATCACAAGTGCACACAATATACCCCTGTTAGAATGTCAGGTTTGTGTAAGTATGACAGTCAGACCACAGAAGTTCATTTCATAGTATTTCTCATCTTGAATGTGACCACTAACCTGTCCAATTCCATTGCAATACAATTAAAGGTGTTTCTAGGAAGGTGAACCACTATTGCCAAGTGAAGATGTGCCATGACGTTAGAGTTCAAACAAAGATGGATGAATGCTGTAACAATCTCAAGAGGTGCATACACAAGTTTAAGGGTGCGCGCACTCATTCAACTGGCTTATTGTACTATCATTTCCATATGTTTTCAGAAACCAGATTGTTACATTTTCAATTCAGTTGTACAGGCTGTAGGTCACACTACAGGTGGGAATTGTTATGAAATGAGTTTTTATTGTGTCATGTTCCTATTGCACAAATACCAGGCAGTGTATCAGGGGTGTGTAGACTTTATATTCACTGTAGCTATATGTACAAAGCAGTACCTGACCTGTATATCCAGCCTCCACCATGGTAGAGTAATCTCCTTTGGTGGATAGCAGAAATACACAAACCACATAATAGGTTGCTACATTGGGTGTACAGGGGCACATAGGTGCAGGCAACAACTCTGAAGCAAGTCCACCTATATCTGAGTACACAGATAACTTCACAGGTGACATTCTGTAAGGCTGACTATGACTATGAATCAGACTAATCCACACCACCAAGGACAATTGCAACCATGTCTCCACATATGTTGTAAGCCTCAGATTATAAACAACACAATTCACCCAGTACTGGGGGTAAAGAACACCTCATACACACATGTCGTGGATATAGGCAACCTGCATCACATAGATTAGGTGGGAATATCGCCACCCTGTCCACCCCAGTCCTACATGGAGATATGCAAATCAACCACACTCCTCCTCACAGCAAGGGTGAGCATGTACATATTGCCTACTGAGGGCAACAACAGCATATCTCCATGGGGCATACTAACATCAGTGTCTGCCTCCTACATGAACTCAGGCATGTGCTCACAGCTCCATCACCCACCACAGTCAAACACAGACCTGCCACCATACACACAACATCCACATGGAAGATGACCACTGTCAACTCTCTACACAGAAATGAATGGATGTTAGAGGATTATACAATCAAGTGTCCAACATTGGGGGGATAGATAGCTCTGGGACAGGCATGTAATGCAAGCTGCTATAGCCATGATAGCTTGGAGGTTTCCGGGGTAGTCTGGATTTTTTGCAAATAATATCCACTGCTGATGTGCATTTTGACAACCATATGAGGTCTTCTGACCTTTTCCTGTTCATGTCTTCCAGATAACATGCAGAGTGCTTGCCTACCAGCATTCTCTGTTGGGGGAAGAGACATCATCACTCAAAATATGTGATTGAACATTATGCCGTGTCATGTGGATGGACAGCAGAAGATGTGCGGGAGAGGACTGCCCTGTGGAACAGTGTGGTCCACAGGATAAATGATGCCAGACTGCACAGCAGAACTTATGTGCATGTGCAGCATCGGGCCACCAACCTCAAATGCCATGCCCATCAATGGGAAGCTGCTGTAGCAAGGGACCGTCTAGACACAGGTGGGGGCTCAGCCATCCAGCCCCCACTGACATATACCCAAGAGCTCCTCACCACACTTGGCCCACATGCCGAACTTACAGGCCATGATGCTGAGGGAAGAATTGTGGAGGTGGGTTGCAGACACACACTGGATGAGGAGCATGCAGGTAAGTGCCCAGACATACATGTATCTGTATTGTATCTACATGCATGTGTCAGGTCCGATTGCAGTTGTGGATGGAGTTTTCTAATGCACAGAGGTGTACATTTATGGTGAGGACAGGACACTGTGTATAATTGCAGCTAGTACTGTAGAAGTGCAGATATGCTGCATCCATCCTGTATCAAGGCCACATGTGCATCTGCTGACAATAACACCCTCTCACAACTACCTAGGACCCTCTGGTCTGTATATGGGACAGCAGCCTGAAGCTGGTGAGTATGCCATTGTTCTGTTGCCTGGCATTACCCCAGGCATGTGAAGCACATGCAATTTACCATGCAAACAACCATCAATAATAGCTATATTGCTTTATGTAATAGCTATATTACTTGTTGTGCATGTTCACTTGTGGTGGGGTTCACTGTATTGCATCACAGTGGTCACCACTTCAGCCTATCTGATGTGAACTCAACATTCCTGTAGCATACCTAACAACTTGTCAGTGCCAAGATGTCTGGACAGAGGCCAGCAAATTGTGCTGGACATGTGGCCTAAGGTAAGGTCATGCATGACACATTACTGGTATACAGTGGATATAAATTATGTACACACCCCTCTTAAGATGCAAAGCGTTCCTGTTACATACTAATTATGACCACAATATGACAGTCCACACCTCTTTCAGCCTTTAATGTGACCCATAACAGGTACAGTTCACTTGTAAATCAAAGCATCTGGACTCATGTATTGCACCTACAAGGCTTACCACCTGTGAGGGCACAGACATCCTATCAGCATGATGTTTCAGTCAGGTATGATACCTCATGCTGCCCTGTGTGTCAGTACACTCACTGTGGCCTATTTGGCTATAATATCACATACATGGGCATTGTTAAGGCACACAGACCACTTCCAACCATGTCTAGGTTTCAAACATATGGATATTCCAGACACATCTATACAGAAGACTGTACAATGGTTTAACCTGCTGCATGTGAGGTAGATGCTGTTACCACACTATATAAAATAATTGCAGTGGGAGCTGGTCACCAGCCATGTATGGTATACACATCAAAATTGTATAAGCCACACATGATATGATCCACACACACACACACACACACACACACACACACACACACACACACACACACACACACACACACACACACACACACACACACACACACACACACACACACACACACACACACACACACACACACACACACACACACACACACACACACACACACACAGACTTCCAGTATTGGGATTAGAACTCCTGCCTATCTAGGTATTCCTACTATAGTGCTACACAGTTATCAGACGCGCCACAGAACTTATATATTTTCTCCTCTTCCAAAGGTACCTCTAAGGTAGATGACATCAACAGGTCTACTAAATTGGAGTGAATGGAAGTGTAAAGGGTAATGTATAGTTCAAAATTGGTATGAGCCAGATAGTACATGATACACACACACATACATACACACACTTGCTAGTACTGGGATTAGAACTCCTGCCTATCTAGGTATGTCTATTATAGTGTTATACAGTTACGCACATGCTACAGAGCTTACTGAACTTTCACATGGCCAAAGCGTCTGATAACTGCTCAGATGTGCTAAAGTATTACAGGTAGCAGACAGTCTGCCTTCTGTTCCACCCATACATAATGCTAGTTCTTTCTGTCTTGTACTTCAACTAGCATTATGGCTTGGCACTTCACAAGGTTATTGTATCAAGAACTGTGGCACACCTGTCAGCTGTCAGCATTACTTGTTCATCACAGATGTAGCCCCAGTACTTACTAGTTATGTCCACCCCTCCTGGCATGTTTGAAGGGCAGTTATCTGTGCTTTCACCCATTAACCTGGTGCATTTGTCCATTCTGGGGCACTGTTGCAACTGCCTCATGTACACAGACAACCCTTCCCTCTAAACTCCAAACACCCTGACCTATGACAGTTACCCATATATCACCCAATGTGGACATATGCACTCTCCAGCAAATACTGGACTAGCAGGTCAAGAGGATAAGATCAACACCTGCACCACAACATGTGGAACATGTAGCTCACCATGACACCCACATACAGTGAAAAAGCCACATACCCACCTTCCCAGAGGCACTCAATGGACATTTACCCAAACAGCTCAGACCAAAAAGGCAGACACACACTCAGACATTGTGACATGGCACATGCCATGGGACACATATTTAACTTACACAGTGTGCCCCCATCCTAAGCTACTAAGGCTAACCACCTTGCACAATACAGTGATCATGGCTAATTCAATAATGAGGCACACACATCCCACTCAATAAGTTGAATATGGAGCAAGTAACAGCCAAATATCTATCACATGACACAGCCAGTCATGTCACTCCACAACAACTACTTGTGTCACTCTGTATCCATGTGGGTGTGAATGACTTGGGACATACCTCCCTGGACTACATGACAGGAGACATGGTTGAACTCTCTAATTATGTGGTCCAGGCAAATGTCGCAGTAGCCCTGGGCAGTGTACCGCTGCCTCCCAGAATGATACTGCGATACCATCAACAGATGATTGACTGCAACATTGGCTTATGTGTTATGTGTCATTCTCAGGGGATCCAGAACCATTCTGCTTGGGATGACATAATTGACAGAACCCAATGACTTGCCATGGATGTCCTACATCTGTCACCACTGGGTTGCCAGGTACTGGGTAAGTGTCTTGCCAGCCCTATGTTGACTTATTGGGCAGTGTTCCTAATGTTATTAGCACCATAACAGCTACATATGTACGCAATCTGAGTGCTATGCTGCTCAACAGTGGATATCAAACTGTCAGGGTGCAGTCACTCATAGTAGTCATTGAAGTGGAGGACGCATGTTTGCTGTGATGGAGAGGTGGTTCATAGCAGCAGACAGCAGACCTGCAGTATCAGGCTATGACACATTCCACAGCTGTCAGCCCTCAAACATGGACCACACCACACCACCACAGGTGGAGGTGTCTCCATATTCATTACGGAAAGGAAAACCTCCAGACTAGCATCCCATCATAATGCATTGGAGATACTTCCGGTACAATTGCCTTGGGGTATTGATGCTATCCAGACCATAGCCTGTTATGGGTCCACATATATGTTCCTAGACAGTCAATGCACATTCCTCAACACCCTGCCAACTCTGACAGTCCAATGCAACACTGACATACTACAAGTCATCAACTACCCCTCCATCAACTGTGGAATGTAGCTAATCACCAGTACAGTGGCCCAACACTTCTGGGATTCATCATTTCCATTGTACTAGACCAGCTCATACTGACCCATGGTAGAGGATGCAACAACCATGACCTGTGTTGACCACTTAAATATGGGACCATTGCTCTTCGCCAGATGTCAATCCCTGCATGGTGAGATTCACACAGGCTGTAATCAACATGGAACTCAACATGTCAGCCACACACCCCCCCCACAAAGATTACCACCTGCAAAAACTCTCCAAAGCTGACTTTGCAGCCATGAAAACATGGGTGGGTGTCTTCACTGAAACCCATGGCAATGGGATGTAGCTGCATGACTGTGGATACACATATGCACTGTACGAACAAGTACATAAATGCATGGTACTAGCCAGAGCCAACAGATCCCAGACACTGTCCTCCAAACACTAAGAGACAGTGTGATGGTCCCCTGCCATTACTGAAGTGTTCATCAGAAGGAGGACACTGTTGCAGGGAAAGGTGGTGTCCCATGACTGTTGAACTCCCTTATTAGTCTTTAACACAACTTTGGATCCGACATGGAGTCCCTGACAAGCAGCTATGGCAGCAGAGATACAACAGACACTGATGACAGTCACAACATCCATGATAGTTACATCAACAACCTCCACAGAATTAAACATAAGTGCTGCAAGTTACTGCACAAAGCTAATACCTATTCTGAGACAATAGATATTGGCCACAGTCTTGGCAACACATTCAGTACCAGCTTTACCCCCTCTCACCCCTGAAAGTGAAGTGCTGAGTGAATGCTGTATCCCATGTCCATTCTAGGTGTCTGTGTATCACCAGGATGTGGCTCTGCAGCAGGGCCACAGGGTATGGCAGTGTGGTGACACATCCACCATGTCATAGGCAGGGTACAGTATGTGCACGGTAATTCCCGATCTTTAACACAGTATCTGCATATGCCTCAGATTATGGAGCTGAGTGTTGTACATAAGTACAGGTTGATGTACAACATCTGTTGTAGAATGGAGAATGGTACATGTTCTGGTTTGGACATACCTCCGATTGCTAATAACCACAGCCACAGGGGATATTCATCAACCAAACACACTGGGATTACTATTTACACACACACACACACACACACACACACACACACACACACACACACACACACACACACACACACACACTTGCCAGTACTGAGATCCATAGGTTCATTGCTTCATAGGTGTGTAGTAGGTGAATGGGGCTGAAGACTCTCCAAGGCTATCCCAAGAGAATACCTTAGCATCAAGCCACATGGCAATAGTCCCTAGTGTGGCTCAGGGGTATAGTCACTGGAATGGTCCCCAGGGGTGGGTATTGTATTCCCCATGCACTCATCCAGGTTTCTGTTGTAGGTGGCCAGTGATGTTAACTGCTTCCCATGTATGTGATCTATATTCCATAACATGGACAGTGCCTGGGTTGTGCACATGTCCCACATGCATGTTTTTTGATGTGTGGAAGTGTGCTTGAGGTCTCTGGGGTATGTTGTGTGGACTGATTTATATCTTCTGATGTAGCATTCCTGACCTCATTTGGTGTGACCTGGCTATGTAACTGAGGTCATGATTGCACCTACATTGACAGTATGATATGAGTATTCAGTGGAGTTAGTGGCATCTGTTCATACAGGGTATGTGTATAAGGCATGGTATTCCCTTTGTGGGGTACATTTGCAGACTCTACAGTTGTTGCAGGCATCCAGTGGGGAACATGGCAAAAGGGCCACTGTACACATTTATTGGGCTACTGAGGGGATGGAACAGGGTGCCTTGTCCTTTTACTTGCTGGATAACACACACTCAATCATGAGATGTAACACATCAAAGTACATTCTGATGTCAGTGGCACTGTTGTGATAAACAGGCATGTAGTCTACTGCTATCACACTGTGGGTACTATCTGTGAGGCAATATGCAGGGGAACTACCCAATATAGTGGTTGTTGCCTCACCAGGTGTGCTTGTGTATGATACGTGGGTGGAGAGTGGTCTCTGAGTAATAGAAGGGTTGCCTATATTGTTCACTAATCCATGCTGTGACATTTAGGGTTGTGGATTGTGTACACCAAACTCTCCGGTGTTTGACATCTGTTGGTCTTGTAATGTGGACATTGTGACATATACTAGGTCCTCAAAATAATAATTTAGCAAAACCCATCCCCAATGGATACTGTTATTACACAATCACACCCCCCCACACAGGATACTGATGACACACCCACTCAATACACTTGCCAGTACTGAGATTCAAACCTCTACCTAGCTATGTATTGCTACTACAGTTTACCACATTTCTCTCACACACCACGGAGGTTATTTGATGGACATTGTCCCAAGGTACTTTTAAGGTGAGAACATCAAAATACTGGCATTGGGTGATGTAGTTGGTGGAGGGTCCAAAAAGTATTTTGCCCTACACACACATTTACATTTGCCAGGGGTGAGGTTCAAACGTCTATGTAGCAATATTTTCAGATCATTATGTTACACATTTACCAGATGCACTACTGACCTTACATGGTTTAAGGCTGGCAACAGGTACTTCAAAGGTAAATGATATCTGTAGGACTGCTAAAGTCAGGCACTGAGATGTATACTGGGTATAAATGGGGCCAAAATCTTTGAGTTACAGACATACACATGTACATACACAAACACTTGCCAGGGATGGGATTCAAACACATACCTATGTGATTATTGGTACTACATTTTCCCACATTTATCGCACACACCATGGAGCTTATATGTTGGAGGGCTGTGTCAAGGTATCTTTGAAGGTGAGTGACATCAGCAGCAGTGTTAAAGGAGGGGTAAGGGGAATGTTGTAAGTGTGAATGCCCACAAAATCAGGTCTCTACAAGGATGCACATACTCTCTCACACAAACACTCACATTTACCAGGATCAGGATTGGAACTCCTACCTAACTAGTTTGCTACATTATAGTATTATGCAGTTATTGCATGCACCACGGAGCTTATATGTTGGACAGCTGTCCAAAGGTATCTTTGAAGGTGAGTCACATCAGCAGCAGTGTTAAAGGAGGGGGTATAGGAAGTGTTTTAAGTGTGAATGACCACAAAAGTAGGTTTCTACAAGGATACACACACTCTCTCACATTTACACAGTTGCCAGGATCAGGATTGGAACTCCTACCCAACTAGTTTGCCACACTATAGTATTACACAGTTATTGCATGCACCATGGAGCTTATATGATAGAGAGCTGCCCAAATGTATCTTCGAAGGTGAGTCACATCAGCAGCAGTGCTAAAGGAGAGGTATGGGAAGTGTTTTAAGTGTGAATGACCACAAAAATCAGGTTTCAACGAGGATATACAGACTCTCTCACACAAACACTCACATTTATGCACTTGTCAGGGTTAGAATTGGAACTCCTACCTAACTAGTTTGCTACACTATAGAATTATGCAGTTATTGCATGTGCCATGGAGCTTATATGTTGGAGAGCTATCCAAAGGTATCTTTGAAGGTGAGTCACATCAGCAGCAGTGCTAAAGGAGCTGGTATGGGAAGTGTTTTAAGTGTGAATGACCACAAAATTAGGTTTCTACAAGGATATGCATACTCTCTCATACAAATACTCACATTTATGCAGTTGCCAAGATCAGGACTGGAACTTCTACCTAACTAGTTTGCTACACCAAGGGTGGCTTGTCCTATCACACTGCCAGACTGCAGCCCCCCCACCTAGAAAAATACAAAAAATATATGTTAAACAAAAAATTTACGACTGCCTTACCAGCAGTCTGGATAGGGAAAAACAGGTACCCAGCGATCATTGCTGCGAGATACCAGGATTCTGTGCGTTGACAACCGCACCACACAGAGGAGCTCCGGACTGCTTCAGCCGCAGTCAGAGCCATTGAGAGGACTGAGCTGCTCTCGCAGGACTTGCAACACTTTTTCAGTGCGCAGGCTTCGGTCACCGAATTCTGGTAGGTAAAGGAGCATGCAGGAGTACTGGGTCACTGATTGGTCATTTGGGCTGATGAGGTCACTGAAGGATTACTGTAGTACCAGGTCAGCATGCAGGATTACTAGTACCGAGGAGCGGAGCTGATCGTTGTAGTAGCAGGTCGCTGAAGCCGATCGTAGGAGTGTGCAGGTCACTGGGCTGGTGTGTGTGTGTGTGTGTGTGTGGGTAAAATGCCCCAGTTACTATATACTGGTGGCTAGAGAGAACAAATGGTGGTGGGTAGAGATACCTAGGCTTGAACCCTGTACCTTGTATGCAGGTGTTAAGGACCTGAATTCCCTACCCACCACCATTTATAAAAAAAATTGCAGATTTTTGCCTCATATTTGATCTGATCTGTTCCTCATAATATCTGTGGTTTCTAAATGTTGCAATGCCTGATATTTGATGGTGCAGTGGTAGTATTGTTGCTTCACAGCTGCAGGTTCTCAGGTTTGATTCTTTGCTGGGGTGCCTTCTGTGTGGGGTCTGCATCTTCTCCCTGTGTTTGTGTGGGTTTGCTTTTGTGTCCTATGTTACTTACAAAGACATGTCTGCATTATTTCTTCCTAGGCCTCTGCTGAAAAATGTTTTTTTTGTTCCAAGTCAGATTGTCCTGATTAACAAATGTTAAATAAAATTGACAGGCATTTGAATTTCAGACTTCAGGTTTCTGAATGTTTAATTCTGTATCAATTTAATGGCGCAGTGGTGGAATTGTTACCTCACAGCTATAGGTTTTTTGGTTTGATTCTTGGCTGGGGTGCCTTCTGTGTGGAGTCTGCATCTCATCCCTGTGTTTGTGTGGATTTGCTCTGGTGTCCTGCCATTTTACAAAGACATGTGTCTGCAGTATTTCTCCCTGGGACTCTGCTGAAAATTGTTTTTGTTCCATCAGAAGTAGAATTCACAAGGATTTGTATTTCAGACTTCATATTCTTCAGAAAATACATAGTAACACAACCTTCTATTCTAGCAGTTTTGTAAGTTTATAAGATGAACATTTGAAGTTTGTCCTTATTCTTGGGACTGTATTACCCCATTATTGGCTTTGTCCAGGTTTTTTTGTGCTAAGGTTGACAGCTATGGTGAGAACTGAATTCTTAAATGATAGACATTTAAGTTTCAATCTTCCTCTCTTTCACAAAGCAGGTAATTTGCCGTAGTGGTATGTTGCTCTGACTCTTTTGCACAGGGACCTTGGCAGTAAAATGTATGGTGGTAATGCAACATTTTATTCTAGCAACTTTCCAAGATTATACAAGCAATGTTTAATGTGTCCCTGGTTTTGGGGCTTTTGACCCCCCCCCACCAATAAATTTGACTTTTTCCAGATTTCTTGTGTTGCGAAGTTGAGATGCAGTTGAGTATTGAGTAAAATTTACAAGGAGCTGAGAGCTGCAGGGGAAGAAAAGTTTAGTGCTGCTTAGGGTAAGTCAGCTTGCATTGTTAATAGCACAAAAGGTTGTGTACTTGCTTTTGATGCAGATGGTTGTTGGTTCTACTCCCACAAGGGGGAATGTTGCCGTACTGAAAAAGTTAAGATACTAACTATGAGCCTGTTATTGGTTTGCTATCCATTTCCTATTGCAATATTACTAGCTTATCATTTTTAATGTAATATAGGCAATTTATTCCTCAGGGGCATCAGACACTTTATTTTTCGATGAAACCATGAAATATAAAGGTGTTTGCTAGCAGCAACCTCTTCATTAGTTACAGATTTATTTAATGTGGAATTATTTAGATGACTTTTTTAATTCTTCAGAGATTGTGCATATTTACTGATAATGCTGGACTGTAGGATTGTGCATATTTACTGATAATGGTGGATTGTAGAATTGTGCATATTTACTGATAATGGTGGACTGTAGAGGTTTGAGTAGACTTTTATGATGGAAATTTTCTGAAATGGGCAGTTTTGTCATTATGGGTGCATGCATTTTGTTTCATTGTTTACTGGAAAGATGTTCTGAATTGGGCAGTTCTGCCACTGGTAAAATGTATTTTCTTTGAATGTGGGTTTCAATGCTGTTTCAATGAATGCGAGTTTCAAAGGCAGAGAAGTTTTAATGCTAAGTTTGTTTGGCAGATGCCTTAGTGTTTGTGCTGTAAAATGCAAAATACAACTTTCAAATGAAGTCCAAATCATCATAGAAGTAAATCAGTATGCACATTAGTGTTTATAAATGGAGTGAAATAGCCAAGTAATGGATCATTGGAATGGCTGCAGGGGAAGGCTCCATTCGACCATTATTTTGTGAGGGGGAAGGGTGGCAAACTTAAAGACAGCCCCAGCTGAACTATACCTCCCAAATGTCCAGATTTTCAAAGAATGAATAGATTTTTGTTTCTTATTTTTGGCTTGTTCCTCATACAATTTGTGGTTTTCTGGCAAATCATTTAGGAATTAAGTCACTAAATAATGACACACTGAGTTTCAGACTTCATAACCTTCAGAAAAATGCATGCTAAAGTAAGACCTGTTGTTCTATCAACTGTCTCAGTTTATACAAGAGCAATTTTTAGTACTGTTTATCAATGGTGGCTGGTGACTTCAAATCAAAGGGGGGCTGCAGGAGACAACTGAATGGGTGGGATCAATGGGGAGGGTGTGGCCAACTAGAAAGGGGAGGAGCTATGTTCAAAACCACAAAAACTAACTAAATACACTGCCCTGGGTGCCAAACTGTCATTATGAGAGTCCAATCAAGACAAAATGAAGTGTAGAAGAATAAGAATATTTTAGTGCATTGGCGGCATGACAGCTTACTTAATATCTAGATGGAAACAAAAAGGTTGTGAGTCATGAAAAAATAAATTACTTTTTAAATACATTAATGGAATGCCAGTCAAAATCAAGTAGCACTCAACTCAAACCAGTTCTTGCACTGCAGTTTTAATTATAATTTATATTCAGCTTTATTAAAGTACCAAGTAACATGCTGAAAGTAGAAATGTCTGATGCCCCCACTTGTAAAAATGTTTCTTATCCAAAAAAAGACCTGCTGCCTGACAACTATCTACTTGTTTCATGGGGCAAGCATGATCAAAGTAAAAACATGAAAAGTAAACAAGAAATAAGCTCAAGATACATTGCTTAAAAGGATTACTGTACAGGTTATGGACCACACAGTTGGCATTCTGTTCACTTTACGGGTAAAGCCTGCAGAGATGACTGGAAGTCTCCAAGTGTAATGAGTGTCTTAAAATAATGTAATCTGTCCTTTATTACAAATACTGACATATGCATTTCAATACCCAAGACTTATACATTATCTAGTTAAGTATTTTCTACATGGCAACAACAGAAAGGCTTTCAATGTTGGCAATTCTTTAACAGTATGCTTATTAAAGCTTACTTGCATCTTACGATCTCAGCCAAGCTTACCTGATGGTCATTAAAGTATTGCTACTTAAACACAGAGCAACAGGCACTTTGAGTAATAAGCATAAATCAACAGTACAAAAAATATGACAGAAACCAGACCATTCTGCAAAAATCAAGGACAGATGAAAAGCCACTCTAGTACTTGTGTTTACCTTGGATGGGGGCGATACTCTGCACATTTACACTGCATAACTACTCCTTGCCTTGCTTCGTCCATCCAAAGTCACTACATGGGGGAGTGGGGTGCAAGAAGTATGTCACAATTTGAAATGTCTGTGGCTGACTGTGATGGCCCTGACACATTTGTCATACCTCTCAACCTAAGAGCAAGAAATCTAGACAAAGCCATACAAAGAAGTGGGACAAAGGCTCAAAAATAAGGACAAATTTTAAATATTGCTCTTATCAACTTAGAAAGATAATAGAATAGGTCTTGCATTAGTATGAATTTTCTGATTAGTATGAAATCTGAAACTCAAATGTCTGTCATTATTTTCTAACTTCAGTCTTTAATGATTTGTCACTAATTTGCCAAGAAAAACCCACAATTTTGCCAAAAAAGACACAATTTTATGAAAAATAGACCAAAAATGTGATGTAAAAATATAAAATAGCCACACAATACAGCTGGGAACCTGTCAAAGAAGGGACACTTTAATATTAGTACTGCTAACTTGAGCAGCTGACAAAATAAAAGAATCTACATGCATTTCTGAAATAAAAGTATAACTCTGATTATTACAATTATTTCTTAATTGTAAACCCTCCACATTTTCTTCCAAAATTGCTATTTTA
The DNA here is from genome assembly GCF_019279795.1 of Protopterus annectens. Lineage (NCBI taxonomy): Eukaryota > Metazoa > Chordata > Ceratodontiformes > Protopteridae > Protopterus > Protopterus annectens. The sequence goes on along the minus strand of NC_056731.1, from coordinate 336,196,921 downwards.
TAGAGGGATTTCTAGGGGGAAGAGCAACATTTTGAGCCAAAATCAGGGACAGTTGAGAGGTTTGGCTATGCCTAATTCTATAAAGCAATTTTTTTGCATGCACCTCTCAACCTGTTAATGCAATAAATCTGGACAAGGCCAAATATATTGGGGGAAAATATAAACAGTACTAAAAATTGCTCTTGTATAAACTGAGACAGTTGATAGAACAACATGTCTTACTTTAGCATGCATTTTTCTGAAGGTTATGAAGTCTGAAACTCAGTGTGTCGTTATTTAGTGACTTAATTCCTAAATGATTTGCCAGAAAACCACAAATATTATGAGGAACAAGCCAAAAATAAGAAGCAAAAATCTATTCATTCTTTGAAAATCTGGACATTTGGGAGGTATAGTTCAGCTGGGGCTGTCTTTAAGTTTGCCACCCTTCCCCCTCACAAAATCATGGTCGAATGGAGCCTCCCCCTGCAGCCATTCCAATGATCCATTACTTGGCTATTTCACTCCATTTATAAACACTAATGTGCATACTGATTTACTTCTTTGATGATTTGGACTTCATTTGAAAGTTTTATTTTGCATTTTACAGCACAAACACTAAGACATCTGCTAAACAAACTTAGCATTAAAACTTCTCTGCCCTTGAAACTCACATTCATTAAAACAGCATTGAAACCTACATTCAAAGAAAATACATTTTACCAGTGGCAGAACTGCCCAATTCAGAACATCTTTCCAGTAAACAATGAAACAAAATGCATGCACCCATAATGACAAAACTGCCCAGTTCAGAACATTTCCATCATAAAAGTCTACTCAAACTTCTACAGTCCACCATTATCAGTAAATATGCACAATTCTACAGTCCACCATTATCAGTAAATATGCACAATCTCTGAAGAAGTAAAAAAGTCATCTAAATAATTCCACATTAAATAAATCTGTAACTAATGAAGAGATTGCTGCTAGCAAACACCTTTATATTTCATGGTTTCATCGAAAAATAAAGTGTCTGATGCCCCTGAGGAATAAATTGCCTATATTACATTAAAAATGATAAGCTAGTAATATTGCAATAGGAAATGGATAGCAAACCAATAACAGGCTCATAGTTAGTATCTTAACTTTTTCAGTATGGCAGCATTCACCCCTTGTGGGAGTAGAACCAACAACCATCTGCATCAAAAGCAAGTACACAACCTGTTGTGCTATTAACAATGCAAGCTGGCTTATCCTAAGCAGCACTAAACTTCTCTTCCCCTGCAGCTCTCAGCTCCTTGTAAATTTTATTCAATACTCAACTGCATCTCAACTTCGCAACACAAGAAATCTGGAAAAAGTCAAATTTATTGGTGGGGGGGGGGTCAAAAGCCCAAAAACCAGGGACACATTAAACATTGCTTGTATAATCTTGGAAAGTTGCTAGAATAAAATGCTGTGTTACCACCATACATTTTACTGCCAAGGTCCCTGTGCAAAAGAGTCAGAGCAACATACCACTACGGCAAATCAGCTGCTTTGTGAAAGAGAGGAAGACTGAAACTTAAATGGCTATCATTTAATGAATTCAGTTCTCACCATAGCTGTCAACCTTAGCACAAAAAACCTGGACAAAGCCAATAATGGGGTAATACAGTCCCAAAAATAAGGACACATTTCAAATATTCATCTTATAAACTTACGAAACTGCTAGAATAGAAGGTTGTGTTACTATGTATTTTCTGAAGAATATGAAGCCTGAAATACAAATCCTTGTGAATTTTACTTCTGACGGAACAAAAACAATTTTCAGCAGAGTCCCAGGGAGAAATACTGCAGACACATGTCTTTGTAAAATGGCAGGACACCAGAGCAAATCCACACAAACACAGGGATGATATGCAGACTGCACACAGAAGACACCCTAGCCAAGAATCAAACCAAAAAACCTATAGCTGTGAGGCAACAATTCTACCATTGCACCATCAAATTTGTACAGAACTAAACATTCAGAAACCTGAAGTCTGAAATTCAAATGCCTGTCAGTTTTATTTAACATTTGTTAATCAGGACAATCTGACTTGGAACAAAAAAAACAATTTTCAGCAGAGGCCTAGAAAGAAATAATGCAGACATGTCTTTGTAATTAACATAGGACACAAAAGCAAACCCATACAAACACAGGGAGAAGATACAGACCCCACACAGAAAGCACCCCAGCAAAGAATCAAACCTGAGAATCTGCAGCTGTGAAGCAACAATACTACCACTGCACCATCAAATATCAGGCTTTGCAACATTTAGAAACCACAGATATTATGAGGAACAGATCAGATCAAATATGAGGCAAAAATCTGCAATTTTTATTTTATAAATGGTGGTGGGTAGGGAATTCAGGTCCTTAACACCTGCATACAAGGTACAGGGCTCAAGCCTGGGTATCTCTACCCACCACCATTTGTTCTCTCTAGCCACCAGTATATAGTAACTGGGGAATTTTACACACACGGCATTTTACCCCCCCACACACACACACACTCCTACCAGCCCAGCGACCTGCTCACTCCTACGATCAGTTTCAGTGACCTGCTACTACAACGTCCAGCCCAACGATCAGCTCCGCTCCTCAGTACTAGTAATCCTGCATGCTGACCTCGTACTACAGTAATTCTTCAGTGACCTCGTCAGCCCAAATGACCAATCAGTGACCCAGTACTCCTGCATGCTCCTTTACCTACCAGAATTCTGTGACCGAAGCCTGCGCACTTAAAAAGTCCTGCAAGTCCTGCAACAGCAGCTCAGTCCTCTCATTGGCTCTGACTGTGGCTGAAGCAGTAAGGAGCTCCTCTGTGTGGTGCGGTTGTCAACGCACGGAATCCTGGTATCTCGCAGCAATGATTGCTGGGTACCTGTTTGTCCCTATCCAGACTGCTGGTAAGGCAGTCGTAAATTTTTTGTTTAACATATATTTTTTTGTTTTTTTTTTGGTGGGGGGGCTGCAGTCCTGCAGTCCGATAGGACAAGCCGCCTCTGCTGTTTATATGCTCCCCCAATATATTTGGCCTTGTCCAGATTTATTGCATTAACAGGTTGAGAGGTGTATGCAAATAAATTGCTTTATAGAATTAGGCATAGCCAAACCTCTCATTTGTCCCTGATTTTGGCTCAAATTGTTGCTCTTCCCCCTAGTAATCCCTCTGCAAAATAGAAATTTTGGAAGAAAATGTGGAGGGTTTACAATTAAGAAAGAACTGTAATAATCAGAGTTATAGATTACTTTTATTTCAGAAATGCATGCAGATTCTTTTATTTTGTCAGCTGCTTAAGTTAGCAGTACTAATATTAAAGTGTCCCTTCTTTGACAGGTTCCCAGCTGTATTGCGTGGCTATTTTATATTTTTACATCACATTTTTGGTCCATTTTTCATAAAATTGTGTTTTTTTTGGCAAAATTGTGGGTTTGTTTTGGCAAATTAGTGACAAATCATTAAAGACTGAAGTTAGAAAATAATGACAGACATTTGAGTTTCAGATTTCATACCATTCAGAAAATTCATACTAATGCAAGACCTATTCTATTATCTTTCTAAGTTGATAAGAGCAATATTTAAAAATTGTCCTTATTTTTGGGCCTTTGTACCACTTCTTTGTATGGCTTTGTCTAGATTTCTTGCTCTGAGGTTGAGAGGTATGACAAATGTGTCAGGGCCATCACAGTCAGCCAGAGACATTTCAAATTGTGACATACTTCTTGCACCCCACTCCCCCATGTAGTGACTCTGGATGTGTCGAAGCAAGGCAAGGAGTAGTTATGCAGTGTAAGTGTGCAGAGTATCACCCCCATCCAAGGTAGACACAAGTACTAGAGTGGCTTTTCATCTGTCCTTGATTTTTGCAGAATGGTCTGGTTTCTGTCATATTTTTTGTACTGTTGATTTATGCTTATTACTCAAAGTGCCTGTTGCTCTGTGTTTAAGTAGCAATACTTTAATGACCATCAGGTAAGCTTGGCTGAGATCTTAAGATGCAAGTAAGCTTTAATAAGCATACTGTTAAAGAATTGCCAACATTGAAAGCCTTTCTGTTGTTGCCATGTAGAGAATACTTAACTAGATAATGTATAAGCCTTGGGTATTGAAATGCATATGACAGTATTTGTAATAAAGGACAGATTACATTATTTTAAGAAGCTCATTACACTTGAAGACTTCCAGTCATCTCTGAAGGCTTTACCCGTAAAGTAAACATAATGCCAACTGTGTGGTCCATAACCTGTACAGTAATCCTTTTATGCAATGTATTTTGAGCTTATTTCTTGTTTACTTTTCATTTTTTACTTTGATCATGTTTTCCCCATGAAACAAGTAGATAGTTGTCAGGCAGCAGGTCTTTTTTTGGATAAGAAACATTTTTACAAGTGGGGGCATCAGACATTTCTACTTTCAGCATGTTACTTGGTACTTTAATAAAGCTGAATATAAATTATAATTAAAACTGCAGTGCAAGAACTGGTTTGAGTTGAGTGCTACTTGATTTTGACTGGCATTCCATTAATGTATTTAAAAAGTAATTTATTTTTTCATGCCTCACAACCTTTTTGTCTCCATCTAGATATTAAGTAAGCTGTCATGCAGCCAATGCACTAAAATATTTTTATTCTTCTACACTTCATTTTGTCTTGATTGGACTCTCATAATGACGGTTTGGCACCCAGGGCAGTGTATTTAGTTAGTTTTTGTGGTTTTGAGCATAGCACCTCCCCTTTCTAGTTGGCCACACCCCTTCCCATTGATCCCACCCATTCAGCTGTCTCCTGCAGCCCCCCTTTGATTTGAAGTCACCAGCCACCACTGTGCTACACTATATCATTACACAGTTATCACATGTGCCACGGAACTTAAATGCTGGAGAGCTGCCCATAGGTATCTTTGAAGGTGAGCCACATCAGCAGCTGTGCTAAAGGAAGGGTACAGAAAGTGTTTTAAGTGTGAATGACCAGAAAATCAGGTTTCTACAAGCATATATACACTCTCTCACACAAACACTCACATTTATACAGTTGCTAGGATTAGAATTGGAACTCCTACCTAGCTAGTTTGCTACACTATAGTATTACGCAGTTATCGCATGTGCCACAGAGCTTATGTGTTGGAGAGCTGTCCAAAGGTATCTTTGAAGGTGAGTCACATCATCAGCAGTGTTAAAGGAGGGCTATGGGAAGTGTTCTAAGTGTGAATGATCCCAAAATCAGGGTTCTAGAAGGATACACACACTCCCTCACACAAACACTCATATTTATACAGTTGCCAAGACTAGGATTGTAACTCCTTCCCTACTAGTTTGCTTCACTATAGTATTACTCAGTTATTGCAAGTGCCATGGAGCTTATATGATAGTGAGCTGTCCAAAAGTATCTTTGAAGGTGAGTGACATCAGCAGTGGTGCCAAAGGAGTGATACGGGAGATTTAATGAGTGTGAACGGCCTCAACCACATTCATCTAAAAACACACACACACTCACACATAACTTTACATTTGACAGGACTGAAAGCACAACTGCTACATGGATACCTATTTGTACTGTAGTGTAACACAGTTATCAGAAGCACCACTGACACTATAGGGCTGAGGGCTAACCAAAGGTATTTCTATAGTGAATGACATCAGCACATCATGTGACACAGGCCAACGGAATGTGTACTGGGTGGGACATCCTCATAATGGTGTTCTCTCTGTCGCTGTCTGTCTTTCTCGTCCCCACGTCTCTGTGTGCATGTTTGACATATTATAATGTCTTTGCCTTAGATATGTGTGTGTATTCCTATCCAGTGTGTGTGTGTGTGTGTGTGTGTGTGTGTGTGTGTGTGTGTGTGTGTGTGTGTGTGTGTGTGTGTTTCAATGGTGTACAATTTGATGTGTGTGCACAAACAGCTGCAAATAACCAATAACTGTAGTCCACTGTGTTGTGAGACATGACCTTCTATACTGAGTGTGTGCATCCATTCCAGGGAGGGTTGAACTCCAGTTCTGGGTTTTGGGTGCTACAGCTACACCTATCGAACTGTTTCTGCAGGATATCTGTAGATAGGTTGCCAATATGGAAAAGCAATGGGCATAACATATGGGGGATACTGTAACTATTGCTGCCTGTGCTGCTTGTGTGACATGTTTGGTTGTAGCATATATATTCTGACATATGTACTGTTTTACACTGTGATGTATCATGTCATTGACTACTGACAGTTATCATTCTTTGCTCACAGTTATTTACCAGGAAATACAAGATGAATGCTGCTGAGACCAATATGCTGAGGCATATAGACTACACATTCTGGCACACACCTGCCATTGTGGAGGGGTAGCTACAGACAACATGCCTTGTTAGTGTGCTGGCTGGGATTACCCTCCTTGTGCTTTTCTCAGCTTCAAGGAATGGACATATCCTGCTGGGGCCATACCTCTCAGCTGTACAGATACGCCCAGGCTATCCAGAGGCAGGAATCATATATCTGGTCAGTTTACCTTCACACTGTGGTTTACAAGTGGTATTGTGGCTATTCATTCATGGGTTTGGAGTTGGAAGTAGTATGGGTGGACATTAGAGTTTCAGACTTCACACACTCCATGACATTCATGCTTCTACACCCCCTCTGTTATTCTTTCCTCCACCTAACATTATGTAAGCAATATCAATTGGTATCCCTATAAGTTGGGCCTTTATCCCAGTAGTATTTATGGCCTGATCCACAGCCCTTGCAGTAGGACATGGAGAGGCATGCTACAGGCATTTGTCAACATGGCCTTGCATTTGTTTTCTGTTTACTGTTAGGTTGATAGTTGGGTCTCCCTGATATTCCATACATTGGCACTATGGGTAAGGCATGGGTCTTTGCCAGAGGACTGTAGACCATTTGAGAGTGCTGCAGGCCATCTGTTACTGCATTTCTACATATGATTGTGGGAGGGGAGGTTGCAGACCTGCAGACTTTAACATTTGAAATGACTGTACTGGTATTTCAGTTATTCTGTTGGCTTCCATTTCACATTGTATTGTGACCTATCATGCAGACAGGAGGCATATCAGTAGAGTACACATGTTAGACCTTAATAGCATATATTTCAGTTTCAGACTTCGTACCCTTCAGAACTGGAATGCAACTGGCAGACCTGTTATAGTATGTCTGTGTAGGTCTGGTGGGGGGTGTTCACCATTCCCATCATTTGGGGGCCTTAGCTCAGCCTTTCTTCATGTTCATCTACACGTATCCTGCTGGGTGAGGTTGGTTGTGGATATGTGACCCTCATTGACATCCATATGTCTGACCTATTGACACCCACAATTCTTTGGGCCATCACATGTATTACAGTGGGGGATGTCACCTTGTGTAGTGCTGCCTAGTATGTTGACACCAGTATTTGTTATGAATTTCCTGCTGTCCCATATAGCTGTCTGCTGCTTTCCCATTCATCCACCCAATTCCCTTGCATGCTTGCATCCATACCATACATACAAGTATGAGAACATACTACTCCATTCAGTAATTGATAAGAAGGGTGACTTACCTTGTTGCTGGACCAGTATTGAGGAAAGTGGTGGAGGGCTGACTATGTTGGATGCACATAGTACACTCCCTGTACATGGTAAGTCTCAGGTAGTGTCATGTTTGGCATCCCTTTTACTGTCTGTGGGAGTCAGAGAGAGGTATCAGTCCCTGGGTACCTACAGTGTCAATGTGTGTGCTATGCGTTGCCGCTTTACCAAGGCCTGGGCATACTGTTTACTCCTCTTTCTGCCTACAGGGGCAGGCTCAGGATGTTCCTCCTCTGAGTCACTCTGTGCCTGTGCTGGCCTTGGCAATGGTGGGGGGCTGTGTGGCCCTGCCCCATGCTGTTTTTGCTGCAGCTGTTTCCACAGGATCATATTGTGTAGCATGGCACATACTATGAACATTTGTGTACATGTAGCTGGAGAGTACTGCAAAACTCCACCAGATATGTCAAGGCAGTGGAACCGTGACTTCAGCATCCCAAACACACGCTTTACAATGATCCTGGTTTGTGCGTGTGCCTCATTATGGTGTTCTTGTTCAGGTGTGTGTGCATTTCTGATGGTTGTCATCAGCCACAGCTCATCCCCCACTAGATGGCCATATGAGATGTCCTCTATGGCAAACACCTGATACAGCTGTGAGCAATGCTAGATGTGGGAGTTGTGATAGTTTCCAGGGCTGCCAGCACACACATTCATGGTAATGCCCTGGGCATTGCACATGACTTGGCAGTTGGAGGGGAAGCCCTTGCAGTTTATGTAGACCCTGCTCCGCTCACCAGGTAGTGCTTTGATGTGGATGTGCATGCAGTCTATAGCACCAACTACTTCAGGGTATTCTGCTATATGGTGGAAGATACACATGCATGTGGTCAGCACCTCACGGGCAGAAGGGAAATATATGTGCTCATTGCCATGTTGTGTCATGGCATCCAGGAACTGGTGGAGTACCCTGGATGCTGATGCCTGTGAGAACCCCATGATATCCCCAGTTGGTCTTTGGAAGGTACCTGTGGCTAGTATTCTTAAGCCTAGACATACCTTGGTATCCATTAGGATGGGTTCCCCTCTATTAGTTCTGTGTGTAAGGTGTGGCTGGCACAGCTCAATGATTTGCTGTAGAATGTTCCTGTCCACCCTATAGTGCTCTACTATCTCCAGCTCATGTAGGCCCTGGTAGGTTACCCTGGGTCTGTAGACTCTTCTCCTCCTTCTCACTGTGGGTCAGTTGTCAGCATTCCCCTCCTCACCACCCTCTGTCTCTAGCACATATTTATGGAGTAAAGCAGCAGCAGCCTCTAACATTTTTAGTTATTTTTGCCAGTTAAAAATCTCCCATCTGTGTACACCGGTGGTGTAGAGTTTGTGGGAAAACCAGTCTGCATGGTGTTTGCATACTTTATATTAGTGTGCTGGGCTGCTGTATGTATAATTGGCTGATTCTGATACATTCCACCTGCCAGCTATGCTAGTTCTCCTTGATTGCCTTCCTACTGCTATTTCCCCTTCCCACTTCCTCCCTATTTAAGCCCTTAAGCATGCCACGCATACCTGGTGCTCAAATGTATACAGTTCTGCTCTTTCCTCTGTTTTTTTTTTTTGGCCCACTGCATGCTACGCACACCCTTTTAGCTAATGTAAGCTCTTTTAAGCAGAAATGGCCTTCCCTGGACTTCAACACACTCTGCATTTCATGAACTAAGACATTACAGCTTCAGACGCACCCCCTTTCTTAGCTGTGCTTAGCCAAGGGCAAACATGGGCCACAGAGCTCCAATGAGGTTGCAGCAAGCATGATACACCCCCTTATGAAGTCACTCAGCTCTTATACTTGCACTATTGTATTGCTGCACCTACACAGTTAGGTGCAAGCTGACACTTTGAGGAAATCTGTGATTCAGTATAACTCCCCTCATTTACAGTGTGCACATCCTTAGTTACTGCACTTTGATAGACCCTTTCCCTTGACAGCTAGTGCTCCCTCATATTGTTTGCATTCTGCATGCTATTAACTACAATGGCAAAAAACAGACATCTTAAAATTGACTTTTCTCTCTCTTTTTTTTTTTTTTTGATTTTTGGCATGATCCCATTTGCGTGCCACTGTCCTGAGCTTAAACGGCCATGATTGGCCAAAAAAAAGTTTAATTTATAAAAAATATAAACATTTATTAATGCCAATGGCCTTATATTTGGCCATTGGCATGTGTGTTTGACTGTAATACATGCTTTCCACGAGCTGTCCTGCCTCTGTTTGCTCAGATGCGGAAATGTATTCAGTTACTAACTGAATACATTTCTTCTCTGACACTGTTCCTGCATGGAGTCTGGCCAGCTTTGTGCATCAACAAATCACCTCATTTGAATGTTTTTTACCAGCAAATGAGGTGATTTGCATCCCACATAGCTTTCCTTGCAAAAACAGTGTAGGGCCTCTCATGCATGTGAAAATGGCACTTTCCTGGATCGCTCGGCAGCCATTTTCCATGCAGGAGCTCCTTCACTGTTCCTGCATGGAAAATGGCCATTCGTGAATCCTGGGGCATATGTATTTATTATTTGTTGACTGTCAAGTATTTTTTGATTATTAAAATATTGCAGCCAACAAATAAAGTTTTTTTGTTTCCCAAGTGGTAAAATTCTTATGAATCTTATTAGGGAAGTTTTTTGCAAAACTAAAAGGAATTATTAAATTCATCCAAATATTTATTTCTGTATTGGCAGCAATAAATTTCCTAATTATGTTAAAAATGTAAGTTGTAAATTCTAATTTTGTAGGTTTTACTATATTATATTTGATTCCTATACATAAAATGTGGCAAGGTTTATTAATTTAATTATCTAACATAAGGTTGTTTATTATGGGATTTTCATTTGAATAAATAATAGTATGCAATGTTTTCCAACTAGAGGAGTGGTTTGAATCTATCCAGTTTATAATTATTCTAAATATAGAAGCTGTTATGTATGCCTCCATGTCTGAAAAGTTGATTCCTCCTCTTTCCCATGGTCTATTATGATGTACAAAGGCGACTGTATTTTTATTGGGGTACCACAGAAATTTTAATAAGAGTGTATTTATTTCTTTAAATATGCTTTTCTGGAATCTTAGGGATAGCTTGTGCTATATATAAAATTTTGGGTAGAAGCATCATTTTTATTATTTGTAGTCTATCTTCAAAAGTGAAATATATTTTATTCCAATTTACTATATAACTTTTCATATTATTTATGATAATATTATAGTTTATATCAAGTGTTTCTTCTATGTTTTAACAGAACAATACCTAAATTATTTAGTGTGGAAACTTGCTTGCATATTATATGGCTCCCTTCTACTAGTAAATCATTGTTTTTATTTAATATTAAAAAGTTAGACTTTGTTTTGTTGAAGTGAAGGCCTGAGATTAAGTAAAATTTTTCGACTTGTTCATCTAATTCTTTTATAGCTTCTTTTGAGATGGATAATGTAAGTAGGATGTCATCTGCATATAACATAATTTTAGAGTTGTATATATATATATATATATATATATATATATATATATATATATATATATATATATATATATATATATTATATTCAATACGAATTGAAGTGACAAATAATTCGATAGCAAGTGCAAATAAGATAAATTTATTTATAAAATAAGATTCAGAGGTAAATCATCCTAGTTTTTACGTATGCTAAATTGTTTATCTATGTATATATTTTTATTGATAAAATAAAGGGTTGAGGAAAAAATCATAAAGAGCTAACACCTTAAATAAATATTCTCAGTTTAGTGAATCAAAAGCTTTTTCTATGTCTAATGCTGTTATTAGAGCTTCCTGATTTTCTCTATTTAATATATCTATAAGGGTTAATACTCTTTGAATGTTATCATAAGTGTGCCTGTTATATATAAAACCTGTTTGATCCTCATTTATAATGTGTATCAAGGATTTTTTAATTCTATTAACTAAGATAGACATAAACATTTTGTAATCGTTATTAAGTAAAGATATTAGTCTATAAGATTTACACTGAGTAGGATCCTTATTTTTTTTATTATAGGTGCGATTAGTGAATATCTCCATGAAGGTGGTACTATATTTTGTGTTTGAATTTCTAGTAAAGTTTTATGGAAAATTGAGGTTATAGATGTTGAAAGAATTTTATATATTTCTATTATACTACCATCAATTCCTGGTGCTTTATTACTTTTACTTTCCTTAATACTATTTGTGACTTCTTTATATGTGATTTGTTTTTGTATATCTAACTTTAATTTTTCTGGTATTTTCATAACTTTGGGAAAGTTTAGTTCTAAATTTGAGAAATTGATATGAGTTTTGCTTGTTCCATAGTGTTCCATGCAATAATGTTTATAAGCTTCAAGAATTTCACTTATATCTGATACTTTTTTATTCTTTTTCCTTTCATGAATGATATTTGTGATGCTATTTAATATAGATTGTCATCTGATTCTGGCCACTAAATTATGCATGTTTCTTGGTGAATTAGAATATGAGTTTAGTTTTAGTTTCTCTAATGCTAGGTCCACTTTATGAGTTAGAATTTCATGCATTTCATTATATTTCTTGTTCAATTCTTCAACTTTTTTATTAATAGAAGAATTTGTTGGATCATTGTTGTTAATCTGTTTTTGTATATTATGTAATTCTGATTCCCATTCTTTTGTTTTATTTTTAAACCATGTAAGAATTTTACCATCTGGCTTTCAAAGTATCCCATATCATTACTATACTTATTTTTTCAGTATAGTTGGTTTCTAAGAAGAATTGTAGTTCTGAAATTAGCTATGGTTTAAATTCTTTAACTTTGTAATAAAAGCTGGTATCCTTGTTAAAAATGTTTTTTTAAAGTCTACTTGAAATTTGAGAATAAGGGCATTATGATCGGACATGAGACAGGGGGTTATTAAAAGTCTGATTATTTTTGTATTTAGCTCTTGTGAAATATAAATTTTTGTCTATTCTTGTTTGGGTGTTATATATGTGATCTTGGTGGGAGAATAATAATGAATTATTTTCTTTAAATTTGAATGTGTCAATTAAATTGTGACTTTCACTCCATTTTATAAATAATTTTGCTATAGGCTTAAGTCACATATTTCTTCTATTGGTGGTCTCTGAATTATCTAAAATACAATTAAAATCTCTGCCTATTATCAGATTACCTTTATATGTTCTACTGACAAAATTAAAATTTTTTTAGCGATCCCTGTGGCTATGCCAGGGAACCAGTATAAGTTTACTAGTGTCCAAATCCTGTTATTAAACTTTATTATAACAAGTGTTAAAAGCCCTTCTTTGTCTTCATAATTATAAATGATTTGGGGATTAGTGACATTCTTTTTCCATGAAATTATTACTTCCCTAGTTTTGTTTTATATGAGGAATGAGCTAACATTAAATATTCATTTGGTTCCATATATGTTTATCATTTGTTTTAAAATGTGATTCTTGGAGAAATATTACCTATGCTGTATTTAATTTTAGATACCTTAATAGAGCTGACCTTTTCTTTGGGTTGTTCAAGCCATTAATATTTAAAGAAAGTAGTGTTAAATCCATTTATTTTTATTCAATTTAAAGTTTATTTATGACTAAATCATACTCAGTACTCCACTTTTGACATTTTAATTGTACAAATTTCTTGTCTTTTCTAACTTTTTTAATCAGATTGATTTTTTTTATTATAAAATATAAGATACATTCTAGTTCAGGCCCACAAAAGAGAAAAATGTTTAATAAAATAACAGCTACATGTAGTAAAAAAAAATCCAACACTTCCAGAGTTCCTCTATTATACATGGAATGATGTACATTCCCAATCTGATAGATAAAAAAAGATCTATTAGATTGTCCCTCATATCCTAACAACAAAAGTTCCCTTTCAGCAACATATTAATTTTACTGGAGATCAGTTGAATTTGTGTAAAAAACAAAAAAAAAAACAATGTTTTGTCTGCTTATAGATCAAGTATGGCTAACTTAAATAAAACATAAGTGATTATTTGTATTGAGTTTAAGTTTTGTCTCACCCCTTCTCAAAAGTGAATTTGTCTCCATGTAAAGACTATATAAATTAAAATATAATTAGCTATCTAATATTTTGAGTACTAATTCCATCAGTTATGTTTGTTGCATAATAATGTATTTTTACTTAATACAATAGATATATATTGCTTTTCCATTTTTTATCTATACTTTGGATGGATGTTGAATTATCTATTAAGACCTTTTGTACAGAAAAGTGTTCTCTAACAATTGTTCTTTGTATGGTATAGTTTATGAATTCATGTTTTCCTTTTTTCCTTTATCTCCTTTCTTCCCCTTCTGTTTTGTATATTTATTCTAATCATTAAGTAATTTAATCATCATATCAACATGCTAAATGATCTACCAGCCTTGTATCACAAGATTATGTAATATGCTTAATAAAGTCCTTTTTAAGTGATGAGTTTCTGGTTCTTTATAGTTAATACAAAATTAGATAGATAATCAATGTTTATATATACATATCTATGTATTACTTATCATTTCAAAAATGAAATTGTGAGCATTTCATTACAATAAGTATCCTGTTCAATAATATCTAAAAAATTGTCTCATCATAAAGGATTAATAAAATATTGTCTTAACTTCTATAATAATGAAATATATTATGCATTTAAGTTAAAGGTTTCCTTAATGAAAGAGAAAAAAAAATAAAGAGAGAAAGAAACAAACACTGAGTAGAAACACAATACATTTGTTAAACTCTAAATAATAAAATATCTCAATTTTTTAACATCTAGATTTCATTGCTATATATTAGTTCATAAATTAATAAATAGCTTTACATGTATAGAGTATCTTTCTAAATACTAAAAGGGTATGTTAAAATCTTCAATGGACATGTTACAATATAAGTATCTGTCTAGATGGTAATATTTGGATAAGTTAAAATATGGTTTTGTAAATCTAAAATGTAATGTCATCCTATGCACAGTTATTTGCTTGCACCTGACTCCAAAAGCTTTTACATGTTTCTTACAACACATTAAGCTAATGTTATAAATATAAACATATTGTATTTTGTACAAATATATATTCATAAAGTTATGGTTAGTGCTCTCTATATAAATAGTATTATTTTACTGTTCTTAGTCAGTAGTTCCTGCTTGTATTTATTATTAGCATCTTTTATTTAGTGAAAATGAGTGATGGGTGGAACAATGGTTTATGGGCTTAGTACCTGTTCATGTATTTAGTTATTTAACTGTTTGCATGTCCCATAAAACCTAGAAACTACATAATTTTGTGTATGTTTTATGTTACCAAAACTTATGTTTAATTCTTATCCCTCTTCTTCTTTTGATGTGATTCCATTTTTAACATATTTAAAAGACTGCATGTCTCTTTAAGACTGCAAGGAAGTGCATGCATACATAAAATGCATTATCACTAACTTTCCCCTTAGCTTAGTTTCTCAGTCCTGCATAGCGCAGCTTCCTCAGTCTAGATAATGGGATGACAGCTCTGATTCTACAATTCCATATCTTTCCTTTCCCAATTTTCATTTCTACAAGGGAAAGAACACAACATTGAGGACTTTTATAAGAGCATCACAAGCTCTTAATTTTGTATGAGGTCAGTATGCTTAGCTTTCTGTACTGTCATTCTCTCGCTTCTCTCCTCTTTACTTTGTTTCTTTATTTATGTATTGGGGAAGTGATTAATAATTATGCCTCTTGGTTCACAATTTATTAGGGGCATATTTGGACATCTACAAACTGTCTTGACACTCTGAGAAGCTTGCACATCACCCGTGGGTGATTGTTGTCAATGAATAGTTTCTCAGAATGTCGCACATTTAAAATTAAGCTTACCTAATGGAAAATCTAATATGTTTACTTATTATTGTGTGTGTAATTATTCATTTACTGAAATCTAATCCCACCTCTGTGGTAGACAGACTACCCTGTTAGTTACAGTTCCTATACCTCGTATGCTTTAAATAACATCAAATTATAACAGAAATGGTTGTTTTACACGACACTCGGTATTACTTGTTGAATTATACCATAATGTACATTGCATGCCTCCTAATCAAACTTTCCTCTTTCTTCTCTCCTCTCTTGCTAAATTAAAGTAAAAGGATACATTTAACAATATTGAATGTTTCTTTAACCTATATGTATGCAAACATTTAGGTAACAAGCTGGTTTATATATGATTATATATGAAAGAAACCAGACAACAAGACAAGCAGAATGTGGTTACTATTTTAGTAAGAATATAGTTATACATACATTTTATTTTTGATTTCTTTTGAATGCTTCTTATTTTTTTGTTAGATTCTTTGAGAGTATTTGTAGAAGCTACATTTTTAAAATCAGTCCTTTGTTTTTGATTTTTTTACATCAATCCATACACTTTTTCCTGGAGATCTTTTCAGTGAAGTAGTTGATGTCTAGTCCATTTCTTCTGGGATTAATATTATATTGTTATTATTGATGAAAGCAGAAGCTTCCTCTATATTACTGAAGGTTCTTATTTCATTTGAGTAGAAAATCTTTATTTTTGCAGGGTATGCCAGTTGAGCTTTTATCTTGTTCTGTTTATGTCATTTTACAAGTGGCCAAGTTTTTTTCCTCATGTCTAGAACTCTGGAGGAATAGTCATTATCAAATCTGATTTGATTTTGTTTATATTTTAATGGACTTTTTCTCCATGGTGATTTGAGAACAAGTTCTTTATCTAGATAAGATAGGAACTTTACCAATATTGATCTTGGTGAAGCAGAAGGTGAAGAAGGTATTGGTTTTCCTATGGCTCTATATGCTCTTTCTATGCCACAGGATAAGCCTTCTTTTAAGTCTAAAATTTCAGGTAGCCAAGAGTTTAAAAATACAACTTCTTCACCCTCAGTTCTCGCTGATAATCCAAAAATTCTTATGTTGGTTCTTCTTTCTCTGTTCTCCAGGTCATCTACCTTATTGATAAGCCAGTTGTTCTGCGGTAATAAAGTTTCACTTTGATTTTCTTCCTTATTAAGTCTAAAAACCAACGTCAACCACAGTGCTGTCGGAGTCAGCAATAAGGCACAAACCAGGAACTTAAGGCAATAAATTTAATCCATAAAAATGCAATACATAAATTTGCAACGACTGAGCACTTTCACCAGTAAAACCGGCTTCTTCTCTGAAGAAGCCGGTTTTACTGGTGAAAGCGCTCAGTCGTTGCAAATTTATGTATTGCATTTTTTATGGATTAAATTTATTGCCTTAAGTTCCTGGTTTGTGCCTTATTGCTGACTCCGACAGCACTGTGGTTGACGTTGTTTTTTTGTTTTAAGTGTACTCCTGAATTGGAGTTTGGCTCGACTATTTTTAGTTCCTTATTAAGTCTCCCTTCTATGTCGCTTAATGAGGTTTTAATGTCTGAGATTTTTGTTTGTTGTTGTAGTAATTCCGCATCAGTTTGTTTTTGACAGTTTTTTTACGATTTTCTAGATTGTCTTTAAATCCATCCATTTTTAGAGATAGCTCTTGTAGTGTAAAGGACATCAGTTGTTATTCTTTTTTCAGAGATGTTTCTGAATGAGAGTTCTTTGTGCTGCTCATTTCCACAATGCAGGATTTGTCTCCAAGATATTTTGACTGGAAAATCTCAATGAATAAACTCCAAAATTGCTGTGCAGTTTGTTCAAAAGTTTATCAGTAAAATGTATTTTTTTTTGTTTGATGAAATTAGTTATTTTCCTGTTTTTTTAGACTAGTTTTGTGTTGCTCTAAAAAGTGGTCCTTTCATTTGGCCATCCAGGCTTCACCTCCTATACCTAACATCTTGAGTTTGTCAACAATGCCCAAGTGAGATATTGTGTCAAATAACTTGGCCAGGTCAAGGTAAGCAGTGTGAACTTTGTTTGCCTTTATCCATTGCTTTGATGACCTTCTCAAAGAAGTCCACCTGGTTGACTAGGCATGACCTGCCCTTGACAAAACCAAATTGGGTTGACTCCAATGTCTGGAAGTTTACAATGTCATTTTTGATCATTCATGATAACTTTTTCCATGGTTTTACATATGTGACTAGTGAGACTTATGGGTCTGTAGTTTCCAGGATCTGAA
Organism: Protopterus annectens; assembly: GCF_019279795.1. Classification (NCBI taxonomy): domain Eukaryota; kingdom Metazoa; phylum Chordata; order Ceratodontiformes; family Protopteridae; genus Protopterus; species Protopterus annectens. The sequence continues at coordinate 336,179,269 of NC_056731.1, read as the reverse complement.
GATGGCCCACCTTTGTGCAGAGGATGACTGTTGCTGTTCTCTATTCATGAAGCACAAAGCCTGTTTGGAGACTACAGCTGAATAGCAATTCCAGATGGCCTAATAAGTCATGTTTTATTGTATTTAGAAGACGTCCTAGGATAATGTCTGGACCCATTGATGCAATCATTTTGGCCTTAGAGAGAGCATTAAAGACCTGTTCCCTAGTGATAGTAGAGAGAATTATATTTTATGGTATTTCCTGAGGGGTGGTTGACAGAACAACGGAGTGAAGTTGGAGTTGAAATTGTCAGCCAATAGATTTGCTACATCTTCTGGCTCTGTATAGGTGGCTTCATTAGCAATAAGCTCTGCACACAATTGTGTATTGCCTTTGAGGTTGCTGACATAGCTAAAGAATGTGATTGACTCTGGCCTGGGACACCAAATGTACTTCAAATTTAGACTCTGGGCATAAATCATCATTTCAAATACTATGAGGGGTACAGGAGTTTAAGAAGCCTGGTAAATGTACATCTTCTTTACTTACGGAAAGAAAGGCCTTGCAGTTGCCAGTTAGACACTTTTCAAGTTAATTGCTAACTGCATTACATTTTGCCACCAGCTAACTAATAATACATTGGCAAATGTAGTCAAAGCCTGTTCCACTAAGGTAGTGACCATCTTCAATTCTTGCACCAAGTATATCTTTTTGAATGGTAATTTAAATCTACATCATATTGTTTTAACTCATTCCCTCCGGGACAGCTCTTTTGAGTGTGTGCATTTAACTCCCAGTGGGTGTGGCTTAAGCCTTTAAAAATGAAGTTATCACCTTACAGGTCTAGAAAATACTCATTGAGAGAGGTCAAATATCAATACAGTTGTATTTGCCATCACATATGCTTCAAGACAAAATATCCTGGTACCTTGTATGTAGCATGGTTTTGGAATTATTAATGCAAATATGAACAATCAATATTTGACACCTAGAGGAGCAGTAGGAGGTAACAGCAGAAGACGCCTGGAGGAGCACTCGGCTGTAATGGATTTCAGTTTGCTTTCTACGAAATTGTCCTTTATTATTTATTTACATATTTGACATTTGTTAACTGAGTTAGTTTGACTAGGCAAGAAGTCCTTTTTCAGCAGACACATGAGGAGAAATGTTCCAGTAACAGAATCAATCTAACAGATATAAGCTACAAAAACATATAAAAACATCAAAATCTTAGGCGTATACAGATAGAAATGCAGAGCTAAAAATATATAGTATAACAGGGCACTTGAGTAGTATACAAGATATGAGTTATAAGCCAATACAAAAACAGAAATGCATGGCCTAGAGCTAAAGATAATTGGAGGAGTTGGTATGGTTTACTAATAGTAAATGAGGCTAAAACAGCAAAAGGAGTAGCATTTTTACAGGGGAAGAGTATGACTTATTTGGAATACAGTCAATAAGACAGGAGATATAAACTTCTTATTTTTCTTTCAGCTTTTTCCCAGTTAGGGGGGCCACAGCAGATCACCTGTCCACTCATGACTGGCAGTGGAGTTCTATGGTGTCAATTTGCCAGCCCGACACCCAACCTTCCACAGAAGGCACACACGCACTAATATTTGATATAAACTTTTGTCTGCGAGGACAGAAGGTTGTATATAATATATATATATATATATATATATATATATATATATATATATATATATATATATATGTATATAGATATATATATATATTAATATACAATGAATGCATGTGTGCATGTATGTTTGTATCTAACTGTCCGTCTGCCTGTTAAAAGCACAGGTTTTATTGTTTCAATTTCCATTTCTTTCCATAGTACTGAAACAGCAGAAGTTTGAAAAAAGTATATAAGTGCACATACAAGTGACTTTATATCCAGTAATGCACTTGTTATTGCGACTGTGTTGTGGCAAGTGCAGTTTCAAGACAGTCTCCATCCATCTTTGCCATTATTGTTAAACCAAGAGCAATATTCCTTTGCAGCCTATATCATACAGCTGCAGGGTGAGTTCTCTATACCCACGCGTACACGCATGCACACACACACACACACACGCACACACACACACACACACACACACACACACACACACACACACACACACACACGCACTTCTTGTTCTATACAATGTTGATGATACCACGGTAGTACATTCATGCAGTAGTTCATCAATACAGGTACTGCAGTCCTCCCACCAAAACCTACATTAGTGTCCACCATAGATATGGCACTGAGATTGCTCTGTGGCCACTGAAGCTGTTGCTAGCCCCTCATGTGCAGCTAAACTAATTCATGTAAAACAATATTATGGAGATGAATGCTAATGTTTTTGATCTTGCATCATGTGTATACCATGTTGTAATAATTTCACAGCAAAGCCAGTGTCACCTTTATTATGTTTCACAGACAGAATATGTTCTTATAATAAAAACAATACAGTGGAAGTAAATCACTTTGTAGTGATGAAAAAACAGATGTGACAGTAATTCCCAATGTTTATTTTTACCACAGAATAGTAAGTACTTTTGCCCCTTATAACACAAAACAGGGTCTTTAGTAGAGTATATTTTAAGAAAACAACAGCAGTTGGTTATATACTTAAAAAGACCAATCACAACAATTCAGTTATCATAACATTAATAATTAATACAACTGGCAAGTTCCATTCTTAAACAGACATTCAGTTCCTCAGCATAAACAATCAAATTGTTCAAAATGCAGTAACTCTAACCCCTTATATATAAAATTTATAAGTTGAACCCCGTCTAACCAATGAATCCTTAGGGTGAAACTGTGACACAATCCCATTTGTTAAAAACCAGTATTGTACTATTCTATTTAATATTTGCAAACTTTTTAAATTATTTAAAAAAAAAATGTTATTAAATATGTATAATATAAATATATTATACCATGACCCCCCATTAATATTCCAAAACGTGCATGCTGATTGGCCAGCGTGCACATTGTAAATCGGACCTTTTCCATTAGTATAAGTCTTTTTTTAAAACACTGTCTCGCTATGTTAAAAGAGTTTATCATAGTGACACAGGTTTAAAAAAAGCAACGGAGATCTCCGTTGCTTATTTTAAAGCTGTCTCGCTATGTTAAACCCATCTAACATAGCGAGACAGGTTTAAAAAAAAAGCAACGGAGAAAGCAAGATCTCCGTTGCTTTTTACTGTCTCACTATGTTAAACCCATTTAACGTAGCGAAACATTAAAAAGCAATGGAGATCTTGCTTTCTCCGTTGCTTTTGCCTACAGCTCTGATGTACTGCGTAGGCATGCACAGTACATCAGAACGGCTGCGGATGCCAGACAGCTGCAGAAGGGCAGCAAAGAGACATTATACAATGCCATTATTTAAGAAAAGTAATTGCTTCTTTTCTTAAATAATGTCATAGTATAACAGCAATAACCCGCTTCTGGGTGTGGGTAATGCAGGATTTACCCACGGTTGTCTTTGTTTGGTCCCTCGGGCTTCGCCCTCGGGACCAAACCACGCCAACCGTGGGTAAATCCCACATTACCTACACCCAGGCGTGGGTTATTGCTATATTATAGAATCCTGATGAAAAAATTTACACAAATATCTATCTATATATATATATATATATATATATATATATATATATATATATATATATATTATTAAACAGGTGTTTTTATAAGTAAATTGTTTATTATTTTGTGTACGCTAAAGTGTGTTGACTTCTACAAGTATCCATCAGCAAAACCTTGGGATTGGAATATTGTGTTTATCGTTTCATTGTTCTGTGGGGTTCTGGTTTCTGGATATATATATATATATATATATATATATATATATATATATATATATATATATATATATATATATGGTTTACTATCACAATGCCGACTTGCACTTGCACGGCTATGAAGTATTCAAACAACAGATGTTCGAATACTTCATATTTCGGCAGGTGATGTGAGCGAATGTTACCATTGCGAATGGACTGTGCATTCGCAATTCTAACGTTCGCTCATGTGAGGGGATCGTGGTACAGTGCGGTTAGGGAAATATATCCCTTTCCTCACTGTAGTGCGATATCGGAGTTGGAATATTAAGGTAGGGGGGTGGGGGTGCAGGGGGGCTTGCCCCCCTGCATAACTGTGAGTTTAGGCTAGGTAGGTAGGTAGTTACGGGATGGGTGGGAGTGCTGTGTATTGCCGTAAATGTCGCGAGCGACATTTTCGACAATACACAGCTGTTTTCGACTTTAGGTTAATTCGGAAATGTTCATTTCCGATGTATAAATTCGAAAATGCAGACACATTTTTTTTCTGATTTTTGAATTTATGATAGTAAACCTATATATATATATATATATATATATATATATATATATATATATATATATATATATATATATATATATATATATATATATATATATATGGATCTACTTCAGAATGTCGACAGTCTGGAATGATGACTTTCATATGGCCGAAACGATATGATCGAGAGTCCGACAATCTGAAATAGAATCACCACCCACCTGAAAACACAGTAAAACTGTGTTATGCAGGGAGGCAAGCCCCCCTGCACCCCCCACACCCCCTGCTACTTAATTATTCTCAGTCTGAGATCACACTACAGTGCAGGAAAGGAGAATCTCCCAGTCCTGCACTGTAGCGGGAACTCCGCTATCAGTTGTCGGCCTTTCAAATGTTCGACCATATGGTGTCGACCATATAAGTTTCAAACATTTGAAAGTTTAAACAACTGAAGGGGACCCATATATATATATATATATATATATATATATATATATATATATATATATATATATATATATATATATATGTATATATATATATATATATATATATATATATATATATATATGTATATCAACAATCAAAATAAATACATATTAATACCCCACCAATCCAAAATGTCTATGCCTAATGTCCTGTATGTTGGAAGATCTGATTTTTCAATACACTTTTCAAAGAAAGTCTGTCATTTAAGCTCTGTAAATTGTTGTCATTTAACCTAATCTTCCAACACAATTCTTTAAATTCTAATAGGTTTTCAATGTCACCCCTCTTAAATTTGGAATTACCTTATCAATAATAATGAAAAGAAACTTATTAAAGTTTGCACATACAACAGAATTCCTGTATAGTGTGTTGTGGACCTCTTTTTTAATATCCCTTAAATGTTTATGAATCCTGTCTTTAAGCATTCTCTTGGACTTACCAGCATAGAAAGCAGTATATAATATACAAGTTGCCTGGTACACAACTCCTAAGGTATTACAATTGATGTATCCTGGACAACTTATGGTTCGGTGATAACTTTTAAGTCTAACATAAGGGCTGTCATTGATGTACCTACAAATGCTATACATTCTGTAATGGTCCTTATACACAATAGTTTCTTTTTCAACTAATTCATTCAGGTTCTTTCCTCTGCTAAAGATAAAATGAGGTGTTTCCCCTAATTTCCGTTTCAATCTTTCTGTAAAAATTAAATTCTAGTTAGATGTTACTATTCTTATAATTTTATAAGCATCCTTGTTGTATAAGATTACCATAGCTCCTGTCATTAAAACGTCACTGTCTCATCCCAAATTAATTTGTGCAACAGTAGATATTGGATGCTTCCCCAAAATAGGACCATAATGGTCACCCCTTCCTTGGTGTATAACTTCCTTTACCTTTTTTAGGAGATATTCTGGGTAGTCCCTTTCCTGAAACATTTCAATCAAACTTTTAATCTCAACTTCAAATTTCCTATTATCTGTGATTAACCTAGAAAGGCATACCATCTGTGCTTTAACAATATTCTTTTTATGAAACTGGGGGTGACAACTATTATAGAGCAAACAAGCACTTGAAAATGTTTATTTTCTAAAAATTGTATAACAGTACATCTTATTAACTAAATATTTGTATAAGGTAACAGCCAATCATATCCAACAATGTGCAAGATTAAAACTTAAATAGAGGTGTTTTCCATGCAATTAATGAATTCATTCAGTTGTTTTACTCCCGTGCCATAAAATCAATATGCCATCTAAAAACCTAAAATAGGCATGAACATTACTAAATAAGTGAGTATAAAACTCACAAAAAAAAATCTTTTCCACACCACCAATACCATATTGGGAAATATTGGGGTGCATTTTGCTCCCATTCCAATGCCTGTCTTCTGGTGAAAAAGCTCTCCCTCAAAAAAAACATAAAATTGCTTTTTAAAACAATGTCCATAAATTCACTAATAACTAAAATTTCCTTATTGCTTAGATAGGGTACATCATCCAGTATTTCTATAAAATACTTTAAACCTACAGACTACAACTGGCAGAAAACAAATTAATGACGTCAATAGTAATAAATAAAACATTTTCATCAAATACAAGTTTAACTTTGTAAGTAAATCCCATGAATTGTGTAACATGTGATCAAAATTATTAAGGATGTTTTTATATTTTGTATCAATAAATGCAGCCATAAATTCTGTTTTTGAAAGATGTGCAGCAACTATAGGCCTGAGAGTTTTTTTTTATTGTGTTTGTGGATTTTAGGAATTCCAAATATGGAGGGGATCACCAGCTTGTCAACCTTTATAAATTCAAGAATGTCAGCCATAATAAGGTCCTGACACATCATGGCAGTTAAACAATAATAAATGTTCTTATACGAGATGTTAACTTCATTTTCTGATACCCTCTTATAGATTTTTCTCATCAATAAGGATGTCAAACATTCTACTCGAATAATCCACATAATCCATTAATACCACACCCCCACCTTTATCAAGCTTCATGACACTTATAGTTTTATTGGTCACAATATTTTTTTAATAAGGTACATTCTTGTATAGTTAAATAGTCAGAAATGTCCCCTTCTTATAGCTACACAATTTTCTAATTTGGTCTCCGCAAACATTTTCAGACATGGAGACCAATGGGTGTATACAGGGAATAAAAGTACTATTTTTTTTTTCAAAATGTTATTATTACTGACAATACCACTTCCCTTGTCATCAAAGAACATCATCAGATTCAGTTTTCTTGTAAACAGCTTCAAATTAACCATTGTTTGAACTATATTATTCTTAAATTCGGGCACAAAATTGAATCCCTTCTTAAACAGGGACCCATAGCTTTTATCCACCTAAAGGTGACTCAAATTAAGAACCTTAAAATGACCATAATTATTGGCAGTAACCATTTTAATATAAGCTAGTTTTTTTTCCCCCTTGTATTTCTTATTCCTTCCTTTTTGCTTTGATTTCTGCCTTTGAAGCCCCATTTGGGGCTCTATTGAGGTTGTTTGACTCATAAATCTCTCTGACTTGTGTCCTCCCACTGGGTCCAAAAAAATCATTAACAACAGAAATATTTTCACTCCGGTTATCAGTTATGTTGTTACAGTCCTGTTCAGGGTCGAATTCACCATTCAGATTGGAAGAAGAATTTCCAAACCCTTCACCCTTATTCCTTTTAAGACCCATAGTAGTAGGGTTGGAGTACACTGATTTTGTTTCATATTCTAATATATCTCTAAAAAAACATTTTCTATTTCCTTTCCTTTCATTATTAATTCTGTTGTGTAAAATGATGCATGGTTCAGGATATTACTGTCTTTTTATAATCACAGTACAATATGTTTGACAAGAAGGCTCTGTGGTGAACATGTACACTGTTTAGTGGTACCCAAAGTATTGCTAAGTTCACATATGTTAAATAAAACAGGTCCAGAATGCATAGTAGACTAAACTGCAATTAGTATATATGTATTCAGAGTCATAGTTTAGTGCATAGGGCAACACTGATAACTGGGCAAACTGATAGTAACCCACATACTCCAGTTTGCAATTACATAACAGGTTTATTTAGTTATTTGTTTCTCATTTTTAACAAAGTAAGTGGACTGGTCAGGCAACCTTTTTTTCAGACACAATCCAGGCCAGCAGTAGTACAGAGAACAGTTGTAGAAACAGAAATTGTATAACTGAATCACAACACTTTTTTACAGGCTTTCTGATTGTATTGAATATAGTAAGTACACTTAAATTATATTATGCAAAAGTATAACTATACATGTTTATGACTGAGTTTTGCAATGCTGCTTTTTTAACATGTAAATATAATTTACATTATTTACATGTAGGCATAATAGTTCTAAAATAGTATGACTTAAAATTTTGAGGATGTTGAGGTTGGAGGTGCAAGTTAATACAGAGCTTTGTTGAGTGGAAGTAACATTTACATTGCATTGGTTCAATGGATGGGATATGTATGAAGCTTTTAATGTAGGAAAGAGGTAAACGTTTTTTTTGGGTAAAGAATTACAAATGACTGATGTTAGCTTGTGAGCAGTTGTCTTGGTGATACACATAACAAATAGAGGAGACTGTAATGTGAAAGCTGATGGTTTTTGGTAGGAGTATGAAGCAATGAAGGCATTACAAAGCTTAAGAAAAAGTTTGTAAATTGTTTTTGAAAACAGGACTGTTGTCTGAGGTCCCATAAGAAATGCGTTAGTGATGATTAGCAGGCTGCAATGGTGAGCAGTGCTGTCTGTGAGAATTATGAAGTGGCAGACATCATTTACTGCTTGAGTCTGAGGAATGACCTAAGGATATAAGGGAAATGATCTAATGATATAAGAGAAAGTGAGTATTGTAATTTGGTTATTATTATGTTTGTAGCACATACATTCTTGCAATATATTACTATTGCTATTTGCCATGTAAAGGTTGTATAGCATATTGTTATTTGTCATGTGGAGCTTTTCTTCCTGGGCCTCAACTGGAAAGGGGTTCTCATGCCCAGTCAGGCAACCCAGTTATCTAATGTAAAATAAATAAATAAATAAATATGTTTTTGGTGCCCGAATGTCTAGAATTTGGGGACAATTGGTGATAAAGTCTGAGTTGCTTTCTGACTGTTAGTGTATGTCTTCATGTGATATCTGAAAGCAAGCAAGGAGTTATTTTGTACACCTAAGTATTTCCATGAGGTGAATAGTAATATAGACAATGCAGTGCATAATGCAGTACAGTTGCTTACTATGTTTTGCACTTCTCTAATAGATGCTTTAACACTGTAACAAATGATACATTTTGAAAAAAACATGCAGTGATATGTAGTTAACTACGTTAATCCTGAACTATACTAATTCATAACAATTCAGCTGTAGATGGAAATACAAGCCTGATTATTATAAGCTTATGTGAATTTATATTACAATGTTAAGCTCAATTTTCATCTGCAAAGTACTGCTGTTAACTGAGTCAGTAAATTACTGGCACTAAGATTATGCTATGCATATGAAAATTACCTCATCACATCCATCTTTCTGTTGTAATCTGGTACTATTTTGGGCAAATGAGTCCTAAGGCACTGGAAACATTAACAAGGTGCTTAAACCAACAGTGCAATACCTAAGCACTTATTACAAAAGTTTATGTAGCATTACAGCTTGGCATTTTGAACAAGCTGTGACTGACTGTATAAGCAACAGTAGCACAAGCAATTTGGCTTGAAATAATGTATGGTAACAGTTTAAAAGCCATAAGCACATGGGGTACTATTTAGATTGGCAGACTCTGCTTGAAATGTATTGCCAGCTGGTTTTGCATTCTGCTATTAAGAACAGTTTCATTAGTTTTTTTCAGCAGCATAGCAGTTCGACACTGGCATTTCCTACTTTTTAAATCTTGCTTGTGGACTAGTATGCTGACTTTATCCAACATTTCCATGAGGTGCGATCTGCAGATTCTCAAAATTTTGGATGGGTTTATAAATTACTCTGCTGATTTCAGGCAACATACTTTGTTTCCTTCATTTAATTTAATTTATTCTATTAAATGTTTATTTCCTAAGAAGTTTATTTATTCATTCGTTTATTTATTTGTTAGCATTTGTTTACTAGGAAAGTCCAGATGAACAGATAAACTTCTCTTCAGTGGAGGTTTGGGGAAAAAAGCTGCACAGAGCCTACACATTTAACATGAATCCATAATAAATGACATTAAATTTACAGTTACAATGATTATATACGCACAACAATTGAAGACATTGGGCTGGATTCTGTAAAGTTCATAGAATCCGATGCATTAAATTGATCTGAGCATGAAGCTTGTGGATAACATTGTAATATGCTAATATATGACAAGAAACTCAGAATACCTCAGTACACAATGGAGTACTGCAGTTCCAATGCCAAACTATAGAAATGTGCAAGTAATCCATAAGTATAAGAAATAGTTGTCCAATAATGTTGTACATTACTAAACAAATGGAAATATATCACAAATCAAGAATCCTAATAGTTGTTTAGAAAGATAAAATCTGTACAGTAACTTTACAGACAACTACAGAAAGTTACTGACTTCATAATGATAACCCAAAAAAAAAAACCCATGCACATTAAAAATGACAAGTATGCCAAACTAATCAGCATGGCAATTGTAAGAGAAATTTGCAGAAGTATACACAGAAACACATTAGACAATCACGGATAAGTCCACATGCCATCCATAACAGGTAATATGTGCTCCAAAGTGGCAGGGTGGTTTGTAATACATATATATTCACATCACTCATTACATTAAAATCCAAGATCACTACAGATATCTATGATATTTAGCTGAACAAACATCAGTATAATGAGTACAATACAAAAGGCAATGAGATATGTTCAGTCAAAACAACCGTTCCCACATCATTATCTAGTATATCTGCTAATAGTCGTATTGCATGTGTACAACTGTATACAGTATCTTCTTAAACAATCAGGAATCAGAAGGCTTACAAATCAAATATTTTGGAGCATGATTGCAGATTATTACCTGCTGCTATCAAATGCTTAACTGCTCAAGTGTCAGTCAACCTAGGCTATAGCAGTGTTTTTAAGTGCTTAGAGATCGAAGCAATAACAATATTAACCTGCAAGGTGTGCTCATTATGAACTGCTGATATAAAATGGGTACCTGCACAAGTATCAGTCAACCTAGGTTAGAGCAGTGTTTTAAAAAATAAGTGTTTGGAAACAGAAAAATATCAAAGTTGACCTGCATGGTGTGCTTATTATGAACTGCTGCTATAAAATGGGGACCTAGTCAAGTGCCAGTCAACTGAGTGAAACTGGTGTAGTACCAAACTTGAACTGAAATCCATCCACACAGTCTGCAAACCCCTGTGGTAACACTGTCACCACATGACTGTCATTCACCCTGCAAAGAAACAGGCTATGCACAACAGATCAAGCATCAGAAAACACAACCAGACATACAAGCATGCCAATCACACATCATAAACAACACTCACAGTACTTACACTCATATGTAAACCATTTGCATTATAACCTGTGTGTCAGATACACACAACAGACTGTTCTCTATGTTGCAGATGCATTTATAAAAATGTGTGCTAACAAAATGAATCGAAAACATAAAATATATCAACACTATATAAGTTTTATATACAGCTATAATGACAGCTACTGTTTGCTGATTTCATTTACCTTACTGATGCATGATGGGTATCCCTATATTCTAGCCAGTAAGCATGTATTTTTGAAAACTGCAGCCTAAAACAGTGGCATATGCATCTTATTTCATAGTTCATAATATAAATCAAATATTCAATATACCTGTCTCCCTCAGCTGCTCTTCAGGCTTATGCATCTGCTCAATGCTCATCGCTCTGTTCCAACTGTGGTTCTTGTCATCTAAAATAGAAAAGAAAATATTTAAAAATTATTAATTAAATAATAAAGATAAACGTTTTGCAACACACTTTGCAAACTGTTATTGTGAATAACATTAGTTTAGCACACTATTCAGCTGACCTTGTAGCATTTAGGTGTTAAATTCTTTGAGTGCAGATTGGAGGACATGGGATTCAAACCTGTAGACTCAACCTACATCTATACTCTGAACTTGAGACCTACCTGCCTACATAACATATCCTAACTGGAAAAAACATGTTGTACAGACAGTGAAAATAGTTAATGTTATGACACCATCTTGATGGGGGATGGTCTACTAAGAATGATCTTAGTTTAGGATTGCAAACTATGAACATGTGCTGCTCATGTAGCTAAACTGTTTTCAGATTACCTTCATGTCACCACTGTGTTCAGAGAAATTAATGGTAATTGAGATAATTCATTCCACATACAGTGTTACAGTGTCTTGTAACATCCAGTTTGTGTGAACAGAACCATATATGCTGCTACACATTATGGACAAATAAAGGTATTTATGAGGACCATTATTCCTTGAAATTGCACATTAGTTAAAAACAGGCATCTTCTCTGCCCTTCAGGGAAACTGTTAATGGGCCCATCACAATCCCTCAGATTTACAGTTTGAGTTAATTGCCTTCAGTATTTCATAACATAGCAGTGCTTCACTACATTTTAAACAAAGACAATATTAACTTACTAAATTTCTCATATAACAGGATGCATCAAGATGCACTGGCACTGATATTAAATAACTGATGTTAATAGAATGTTACAGATTGCTGCTATATCAGTAGTAGTCAACAAATAAGTGAGTTATTTGCAACAACTCTCAAATTAGAGATTAATATCAATGTGTAAAATGCTTTGCTAAAATAATGCTATGGGTATATGACAGCAGTATAAGGTAATTTAAGATATATGTGTCCCCTTTCAAGACTAAAACACACAGCGGACAAAATACAAACATGCTGATCTGTGTCCTTACAAGCTGGGCTTGTATGTAGTACATACTTTGCATATGCAAACAGGCACTGCTCTTTAAACATCATTGTTTAACAACTGATGTTGTTATGCTGTTACAGTAGTATTCATAGAAGAACTAGATCAGTAGATTGTTACCATTCACAATATAAAATGTAATATAAATTATTGCAATATGATTTTTTTTAAAAAATGTTATGGGTGAAGTTAACCAAGGTAACATTTCCATATATAGTTTTGAACCTACAACACTTGAAATGCAGACATACTGGCTAGTTGTTTTAGAGGCCAAGCTAAATTGCACTAGGATTCATTGTAGACAACAGTTACTGCAGCTGTTTCTTAGAAATTCTGTGATGATGGCAGAATATGGAAAATGCATACAATTTTTACACTTCTCATAGTGAGAACGTACCAGCTATCAACATATATGTAACCAAATATGTTTAACCGATTTTACGGGCATTAATTTATATATTAATTAAACTTGTCTGTGTACTTGTGAAGGAAGAATGATGCAAGTTACATACATGCACGTGTTCCATCTTGCAATGGTCTAATAGTTGATACAGTGAAACTACAATGGAAAACTATGAAATGCGCAGTCATCCATGGCCTAGGCATTATAGACATCAGTGATGCATGAGGACAGTGTGAAATTATGTAGTTAGATGTAGTAAAACACATGTACATCTTTAAAGGACATAGTTATGGTTATTATTTAACTATTCAATAAAACAGCAACATGGGAATCAATCCTGCAGTCAAGAAGGCAATAACTACACAGTTCATTGAATTATCCAAATGAGCTAATTCCCACAGCAGCTCAAATATATTTATAAAATCATCTATATGGGTCAGATAGTGGGACTATTATGGAACACTACAAAATGCACAGTAATCCGCAGTCTAGGTGCTATACGCATCAGTGATGCACAAGGGCAGTGGCTATGTGAAATTATGTATTTAAATGTTGTGAAATATATGTACAACTTCAAAAAACATAGCTACAATTATTAATTATTAGATAAAATAACAGCATGGGTATCAAATCCATAGTCAAGATGGCAGTGAGTACAAAGTCCACTGAATTACCCCTGTGAGCTAATTCCCACAGCTTTATAAGGAAATGCATATAATATATATGGGTCAAGTAAATATCTTTAAAATCTAGAGGAATGCTAAAGAATACAAAGAGTATTGGTACTTACTGTATGGATCTATGGGTTGCCTCTGCACCTCAGTGACCCTCCTTCAGAGCTCAGCTGCATCCATCCGATGCAGCTTATCATAGTGATGACAAACCTGAACTCCAGTGCTGAAGATGCCCATCCTCTACTGGTACTCCCTCATGATCCGGTTTAGCACATTGATCATAGTAAAGTTCCTGGGCCTGACTCTTATCCTCTGCTCCAATCTGGTGTAGACCATCAACATCTGGGTCATCTCCTCCTTTAGCCAGTTGGTCCCATGACATACCTCTCAACTGTCCAGATTTTCAGAAAATGACCAGATTTCTGCCTCATATTTTTGGTCTGTTTCTCATAAAATTGTGGTTTTCTGGCAAATCTTTGAGGACTGAAGTCAGAAAATAATGGCACACATTTCAGTTTCAGACTTCATATCCTTCGGAAAAATTCATGCTAATGCAAAACTTGTTATTCTATCAACTTTCTAAGTTTGTAAGAACAATATTTAAAAAAATGCCCCTATTTTTGGGCCTTCATCTCCCCATTATTTGTGCCTTTGTCTAGATTTCTTGCTCTAAGAGATTGAGAGGTATGCCACAGACACATGGCAGCATCCTCAAACACAGACAAATGCTCACTGAGGTACCACTCATTTCACAATTAGCAATGGTTTGATCAGTAAATGTATCAAAACCAGTATTTGAAAGTGGTGCTGATGTCATGTTCTAAGATAATTGGAAGATGATGGGCACATGCTACATATGGTACCATTTATCAATACTTATTGGGTGCTTATGTGGGGCAGCTTTTCTTTTTTTTGTTTGTTTGGTTTTTTTTGGGTGCAGAACAACATTTTATGCAGATGGGTATGAAAGGGATTAAAAAAACTTGCATTTTAACTAACTTCATTTATCATGTATGGAGCAAATAGTACTTAAAGCTATGTGAACACAAAGTGCACTTTGATTCTGTTAGTCTGAGTGAGAGGTATATTGACAACTGGTGCAATTTCTGTAGTGATAATGAATACATCTGCTAATGTTAAATCACTTCAAAAGGAACATGTTTAAAGTCATATTTAATCCAAATGTTAAGTTCCTAGAGCAATGTTCCGTTGAAATTTATGCATGCAGGTGTTGCTCTTCTAAATTTTTTAGTTCAGTCCCATATGCAGTTGTATATACAGGCTTCCAGTATAAATAACAGTATATGGAGGAGGATTTACAGATCGTTTGCAATTCTTACTGGTAATTCATTGCACTCTGTTGTCTAACTACAGAAACTTAAGGATTGTTACAGTATCCATATCTAGTAAGTGATGATGATGTTGCAAATATTTATTAAATCGTGACTCCCAAAACAGTGTTATGCCACATTCTTATGTTGTTATGAATATTTCATCAATGATGCTTGGTAATAAAGGTGTTAACAGTACTGTGACAATTTACTATGGATCTATACTATCTATGGATCCAAAGATATTCTGCCACTTTCTGTAAGTTGTTTAATTGTTACGTGAGTTCATATTGTCAGACTGTGGTGATATGATGCTTTGGAACTGTATTCAACATACATGTAACGTCAGGGGTTCAAATCCTAGTCACGAAGTGTACAGATTTTGCAAGTTATATTATTTTCACAGATTTTCTATGATGCCATTCTTGATACTTTTCATGTCATTTCAGTATATCTCACAGATCATGTTATACAGATGTTGGCTTTGCACAGGAATGCATATTGTTTATTTTGATATAAGCTGTTCATTTATTCAAATGTATAAATGTGCTCATCCATGAGTCTTATCATGTGTGTATCAATGTTCTAGATGACGCACCATCCTAGGGATGACAACTTTTCCGCGCAGGAAAATAACATCATCATTGATGTTCTCTGCCAACATGAAAACAGATTACTAGGCCATTCAGGGGAATGCTGTTTGGAGAAATGAAATATGGACGGACCTCAGCAACATGATCAATGCCATTGAAGGACACAACCAATCCCATGATGCCTGTAGATATCGCTGCTCAAACATGATTCTTCCTGCAGCCAACATTCACACATTATGAGAGGATGAGTGATGCCACCAGTGATGGACCACCACTGACCCATTTTTTTTTGGCCTCACTACATAGAGCAAAAGTGGATGGACATATAGGTGACCATGTTCAGTACAGGTATGAGTATTGTGACACTCGCTGAATATTGCTTAAGTATGCACATTCATATATTTCTGTGTTTGATTTACAGCAGCAGAGTTGAGCCATGAACACATTTCCACACAAAGTAAGGATGATGAACATAAGTATAATTACATGCATTGGTAGATCTGAGTTAAAGAAAGAGCAAAGCAAACTACAGTTGTAATGTGTATTGCATTAATATCCACGGGTTCATCTACTTCAGGCCTACAACAGGGAACAGCAAGTGAGTGTCTATATACTGTTACTGTGCACTCTACCTTGTTGGTGCCCACACCAAATGTAATGGCACTGCTGTTTACTGTAATGTTATTGTTTTTATAACACTGAACACTACATGTACATCTAGTGGAGGGGCAAGCTATGCATTATCAAGTGAAGAAAGATCAGGTATGTTACACTGACATTGTCAGCACTTTCAATAATGTTTAGCACATGTAATAGCTGAAATCCTTGTCAATATTTGTTAATACAGGCCCTTCTGCTGTGCAGTTGCAATGTATAACATGAGTATTTGCAGTCCATATTAGTGTGTTGTATGTGTGATGTTGTCACTATTAGTTTTTAGAACTACATGACTGTGCTACCTTTCTGTTTACTTCCCAATGCAGGACCCACAGTACAAACCATGACCTCTAAACAGCAGGAGCCTTAAAGTGCAGATATAATAGGTATGTGTACTACCACACATTCAGTCTTTTTCAGTTTTCATCTGGTGCATGTTGTGAATTATATGATCAATAATGTCTTTTTGTTCTCTACACTAGATGAAGTTCAGTATAGTGGATCAACAACAACATCCCATAACTGTTTGCCAGGTGTGTTGCTGTTTTTATGCATGACATATGTTATGTATGCTGTCTATGTTAGTAGATTATGTACTTATGGTATGTACATTTTGTGAAACATGCATACATTAGACTACAAGTAAAGTCAGTATTAATTGTAACATTGCAGTGCAATACATATGGCAATTGTGTTTATTTATCATGTGCTGTTGACACACTGTCATGATCTGTGTCTTTGTATCTTGTAGCACCTCAACTGTCTTTATCATCCAGCAGTGCATCCAGTGATCATGATGTTGTTCATGATGTGTCTCAGCATGGTAGTATGGCCCCTGGCACAGAGGGCATTGAGTTGTTTGGAGAGTTCATCTATGAAGTTGACACTGATGTTGCACCAGATGTATCCTCAGATGTGAAGGCCCAACTGTAGATGGATTCAGAGGATGAAGGCACAGTGGAAGTTGAACAGGGTGAGGTCACTGATCAACACACCACACTTAGGAGCATTGCTGCTGGTGGATCCACACAACCACCAGATACCGGTCGTTGTCATAGATGTAGGTGGTTAGATGTTGGACACGGCCAAGTGTCAGAGGGTGTGTGCCTACTGCTGCAAGCAAATGAATGGGCACAACTATGCCATCTTTCAGACTTCCATGAACTTGCCTGTGCCACAGATTGTGTGGCATACCAGCTACATGTCACACATGAAGTACAAGAACACAGACATTGAGATTATGGCTGCATTGGCTGCTCAGAATGAGACTCTGCTAGCTGTGGCATGGTCAGTGAAAATACTGGCCTCTACAGTACTGCAGCAGTGTCATACTACTAACAGGATTTTCTGTTCCATGATCATGCATAGAAGATTGCAACCTGTAAGAGGCAGGTCACCTGTCCACAGAAACAACATTAGCCATCAGGAATCCTTGCCCATGGTCCACCTTCCACAGATGTCAACCGCTGATACATCTGATGAGCTCCAGCCAGTCACAAGACCTTTAACTCAAAGTCATGCTCCTTCATCTGAACATGGTGTCATACCACCATCCATCTCCTCTGTGGGGCAAACAGGGTGGTATGTGTCTATATGTGGTTGTGGCAGGTCAAACCATAGTGTGAGACATCAGCGAGCATGACCAAGACTGCATTAGAGTGTATCCAACAGTGTAGTACACATAGATGACTCATATTATTTCAATACCATTTTGCTGTGATATGTGTTTCTTAAATAAAAATGCCTGCATGATACTGTGAGTGATTTCTCTTTTTTGATGTTACAGTATTGTACAGATATGTACATGTAGCACTGATGTGTGTCCCTTATTGTTGAACATACATTAATAAAACAGAATGAGTGTTTATGTATTTCTGTATTAGTTGTGCCCTGTGGTGATGTTTTTATTTTTGACACATTTGCATATGTTTATAATGGAATAGATTAGGCTCGTGTTATGTGTTATTCTCAGTGTGTACACCTAGTGGGCACTTGCCATTAGATACAGCGTGTGTTGTTGTTGTGAGGCAACACCAGAACAACTAAGTTTAATCTGTGTGCTCATGCACATGTAGCTGGTTGTGGCTCAAAGTTTTGGGTCAGATGCTGCTGTGCAGCCTGGGTCTGCACTTGTATTCACACCTGACATTTCCTAAGCCTATAACTTCTGTCCCCTAAGTCCTCCTGCTCTTCCTCTGATAACCTGGGGATGTCCTCTTCAGACATTTGTGATTCTTGTGGTAGTTCACCCACACCTACAGCTGGAAGACTTGGGTTGCCATGTTGTGCAGCATGGCACACACTATTATCATCTGTGCTGCCTTCTCATGTTTGTATTACAGAGCACCCCATGATGTGTCCCAACATCTGAAGCTAACATTCAGTACACTGAACACACACTCTATGGTGTTGCTGGTTGTTGCGTGTGCTCTATTGTAAGCCTCCTGTGCAGGGTTGGATGAATCATGGTAAGAGGTCATTAGCCATGGCTCAAGAGGATAACCACAGTCACTTGTTGTGGGAGTAAAAACACTTTTGTTCATATTGGTTATTATTAACAGGAGGATCCTTCAGTTGTATCCTAGCTGTGCTCCTGCACTAACCCAGAAGCAATCCCTCAGGATTTTCACATTGCTGGAATACAGCTCTGAGTCCACTTTCCCTCCAAATGGCAGTATCATAGACACTTCCAGGGTGTGTTACTATGTTGTTTGTTATGCTGTCATCTACAGCTCACACAACTTGGCAGTTGATGGATGGTCATCCCTTTCTGTTTATGTATTGGTCTGCTTCAGGATGTACTGGTGTCTTGATAGGTATGTGTGTGCAATTTATTGCACTGAGTATATGTGAGAAGTTTGCAGTGTTACAGAACTGGTGCATTACAGTTCTTTGCTCCATTGGGGTGGATGGAAAGTACATGTAGTCATCCACTGTGCTGTACATTGTTTCCAGGAATTTTGCCAGGATACAACTGGCAGCTGTCTTGCATACTCCCACAGCATCCCGCATGTGTCTCTGGAATGTCCCAGGCTGAAACACACTTTAGTTTTGAGGATGATAGGATTTCCTCCAAGGTCTGCACAGACATGTGTGGGGGACACATGTTAAAGACAGCCTGCACCAGTTGTCTGTCTATTCCTTATCTGTCGAATATTTGCTAGTCTGACAATTAGTGTATTTGCATCCTTGCTCTGACTCTTGCTGCCTGCCTTCTAGGACACACAGCTTCATTTATGGCTTGAATCACTGCAACCTGTTGCAGTACAACAGCAGGTTGCATTTTTATATATTTTTGTATGTTTTGCTATATGTTTCACCATAATCCATAGTATTCTTTTGCATTTCTTGGGGTCTGGAAAGAATGCACTGAAGATTTCAGAAACAGAGTCGGCTTGGCTGTTTGTTGCAATTGAGTTGAGTTTTGTGCAAATGATGTGTACTGAAATCAGACCAGCATGTGTGGAATCCCTAATTATCCTACACTGAATACTAAGTACTTGGTCTACCTTCAGTGTGCTTTCTGGAATCGCATCCCCACCAGGTGCACTGAATTCTTCCTTCAGCATGCTGCCCTCTCCGCAAATAACTTCCGCAAACTTTACAGATTCCAGCCCATTGACTTTAGTTTTACATTTGGTAGCTCTTAGGAACCAAGATGTACATGCCTGTATTATCTCATTATACCATTCCTTCATTCACATTTTTGTCAATCTTACATATACTTACCATGCTATCTTCTTCTTTGTACTCCACTTGTTTCATATTGTAAAGATTGGGTGAAGATAGATGAAGGCTGCCAGCCTAGCCAGATAGAATCATTTGTAAATGTTAATGTGAACCACAGGCTTGTTGTCTTAAATGGTAAAAATAGTGTTACATGTGGAACTGAACAAAATGTAACAATAGTGCACTCTACTGACCAAGTAAAGCATGTTGTGACCCTTTGATGTAAACATGGCTCTGGTCGGTCTAGATGAAGGAATTCTTGCTATTATTTTAAGGCCATAGTTAATGGCCAGAATTTGCATGCATAAATGTCCTTAATGGCTTTGCTTCCTGACCTGGTGTGAGCTTACTAAAGATTGTAGCCTGTTAGCCTGGGAACCCAGGGAAGTATAAAGAATGATGTAATGTGAACCAGGAATGTGATTTTAAAAACAGAGAGAATCAGAGAGCATTAAGCATTTTTGTCTTCACCATCCAACTCAGCACTGTCTTGCTCTGTATGTAAGTTTATCTTAAATTTGTGTTTTCTCTTAGGAATAGCTAGAAACTAGAAATATTAGACTAAGTGTTTTTCTGTGATGTCAGAACTGTACTACTGAATTATTTTAAGTATTTCTCTGTGATCTCTGAACTCTTGACTAGCACTGTGTAGTAAAAAGTATTGCCTTGTGTTTTGACTATTTGTTATTAAATATTTTTAAACCCTTTCAACTGTGGCTGTTTTTGGTAGAGATAATTTAAGCTCTTTAGAGTACATGCATGCCTTTGGTAAAATTGTACAAAGCCACTCCAGCTTTAGCCTTGAGCTATACTACCAATTGGATAATAATATTGCACAGTAATAATTGGACACCGTTTTAAGGGCCTTTGAGTAGCTGATAAATATTAGTGGGTGGTGGCAGCTGATACTACTGTATAGTCTGGGAAAAGGGGGTACAGCTGGAGAAGCTATGCCAGCCTTCCCCAGGAGTGTCTGTGTGGTTGTATAAACTCTTTTCAAAGTGTGTGTGTGTGTGTGTATGTGTGTGTGTGTGTGTGTGTGTGTCAGTTACTTGGGCAGGGACACGAACCACTGGATGGACAGAGAGGGTGCTGGAGGTTTTAGCTTGCCCACTAGGCTGAGATCTGGACCCAATAGCTGTGCCAGTGGGGAGTCTTACTGGGGACCTGGAGAGCAAGTAGCGGCCAGCCCTGGACTGACTGTGATCTTTGTGTGCTCTTAAGGGAAATTGCACTTTACTATGTGTATTTGTTATCCTTTCCTCCTATATGAGATGCCCTGCACTGGTGTTAGTGGTGAGGACTGAGGCTCCTTGATTGCTGGGCCAGGGCACGGACATCACATATTAAATGTTGGCAGTGGTGGGATAGCCACATCACATATTAATTGGTGGAAAATACTAATATGCTTGTAGTGATGTGGGTAGAGTGAATTCCTGTAGCTTGTGTACAGTGCGCTCTGAAGG
Organism: Protopterus annectens; assembly: GCF_019279795.1. NCBI lineage: Eukaryota > Metazoa > Chordata > Ceratodontiformes > Protopteridae > Protopterus > Protopterus annectens. Next base: position 336,157,667 of record NC_056731.1, on the reverse strand, counting down.
TGTTTTGTACTCTAAATCAGCCACGCAGTGAATACTCAAGAGTTCAGATCACAATTGTTTTATATCTTTTGTTAGTCAGGGTGAGCAGGCAGCATATCAGCAGAGGAGTGTGGAAAGCCGAGAAGGAGCCAGCTGGCAGAGATGTGCCAGGCTAGGGGACTGGTGCATGGAAACTTGACTAAGGCAGACCTGATTGCAGCCTTGTTGCAGCTGCATCATAAAACAGCAAGCCAGGTGGTCAATCAGACTGGCAGTGGAGATATAATACCCTTGGAGAATGGACAGCTCAACCTTTCTGAAGAGGTCTTAAAATCCATCTGGAGCTAAAGAGACTTGAGTTGTAGGCCAGGTGTGTGGAACTAGAAGCAGCTGAGAGACTGAGGCATCTAGAGAGTGAGAACAATGAAAGACTGAGTAGTTTGCAGGCTGAGGAGAATGAGTAACTGCTACACCTGGAAGCTGAGGAAAAGGAGAGGAAGAGGCAGCAGGAGAAGGAGAGGAAGAGGCAGCAGGAGAAGGAGATGCTGACTGCCAGAACCATGGAAGTAATGGGGAAGGGAGTAACTGGACCCCAGAAGGACAGCAGGTCAGTAAATGTCTTCCGCAGTTTAAAAAGGGGCTAATTTTGATAGTTTCATTCATATGTTTGAGAGGGTATGCAAACAGTATAGTGTTGACCAAAGGCTCTGGGTACAGTTCCTGACCCACTTAATCCATGGTAAAGCTGCAACTGTTTTGTCAAAAATGTCTGACATTGCATGTTTTGATTATACTGCTGTTAAAAATCACTTGTTAGAATTGTTTAAGCTAACACCTGAAACATATAGGAAAAAGTTTTGTGAGCATAGATGCAAGGCAGATGAAAGTGTGTGTAAATATGTTGCTGAACTGGGCACTTATTTCCATAGGTGGATGAGTGGATGTCAGGTCACCACTTTTGAAGGGGTGGCAAACCTTTTGGTGAGGGAACAAGTCCTTAGCACTTTGCCTGAGGACATGAGGATCTGGTTAGCTGATAAACAATGTTCTACTTCAGATGAGTTGGGGAAGAAGGGAGACCTATAACTGGCAAGCAGAGCAGCTCTGCACAGGAAAGGGACCCCCAGTACTGCTTATGGGTCTAAAGGAACCCATGGTGGGAAGCACAGACAGCCCCAACAGAATCTGTCAGTAGCAGGGGAAGCCACTAGTACAGGTACACATCCAGGAGCTAGGGTTAAATGTTTTGAATGCAACCAGTGGGGCCATGTGGCATACAGATGTCCTCAGAGGCAAGGTGGGGAACAAAAGGTGTGAGAGCCAGTAAGTGGGAAAGACAAAATGCCAATAGTAGGTTGTCTTGAGGACAACAGGGGTACCAAACTACCATCCTGCAGATGTCCTGATAAGGAAGGATTTGGATGAGGGAGTAGCATGTGCTTATGCAGTTACATGTGGTCAGGCTAGGAGACAAGCATGTGGGTCTGGTAGCCTGGGGGAGACGCAGATAGACTGCATACTTGCTGCCAGGACTGGTGAGGTGGTTACTTCAGGGAGGGAGCTACCCTCTAGTAGTGAAACTGAAGGTGAGCCACAGCTGCTTGGGGGTACTGATGGTCCCTTGGACAGAGTGACTGCAAAGGTAGAGGTAAGTAGTAGTACCCAGGCTGACAGTGAGGCACCACTGTCAGAGGATGCTAGACATCCTGTGGAAGGGGAGCTGGGAAGGGTTACAAGGAGAGAGTTGAGACAGGCTCAGCTCTCAGACCCTACATTGCAAGGCCTGAGGCAGGTAGTTAGGGAATCACCTGATTCTCAAAGAAAGGGGGAATTTGTATACTGGGATAAAGGGTTACTGTACAGAGAGTGAACCCTGAGGAAGGGCTAGAAGGTGAGAGAGTACAGTCTTGCCATAGCTCATGATATTCCTTTTGCAGGTCATATGGGCATAAAACATACAAAGAGGTGTATTATGCAGAACTTCTATTGGCCTGGAATTTCCAGAGATGTAACAGGGTACTGCAGGACCTGTAAGCAGTGCCAATAGGTAGGCAAGGCAGGAGACAAGGTGAGAGCTCCTTTGATGCCTTTCCTGTGATTGAGGAGCCATTTCAGAGGGTAGCTATGGATATTGTGGATCCTCTGAGTACCCCAGGTTCCAAAGGGAAAAAGTATATCCTAGTGGTAGTGGATTATGCTACATGATACCCTGAGGCAGTGGCTTTGTCCTCCATTGAGGCAGAGACAGTGGCAAATTCTTTGTTAGAGATTTTCAGCAGGGTAGGTTTCCAAAAAGAAATAATGACTGACAGATGTGCCAATTTCATGTCAGTCCTGCTGGCTTGTCTGTGGAGGTCCTGTGGGGTGAAGCACATGAAGATCACCCCCTACCATCCCCAGACTAATGGTCTTGTTGAGAGGTTAAACTCTACAATCAAGTCCATGCTATGGGCATTTGCAGATCAGTTTAAAAGGGAGTTGGACAAATATTTGCCCCATCTGTTTGCTTACAGAGAGGTTCCCCAGGAATCCAGAGTTTTTTCACCCTTTGAGTTGCTGTATGGGCATAGGGTGAGGGGACCTCTAGATTTAATTCAAGATGAGTGGGAAGGTGAGTGCGAGTCTCACAAGGAGTATGTTGTGACATACATCTTAAACCTCAGGACAAGGCTCAGGGAACTCATGGGCTTGGCCCAGGAGGACCTGGCAGAAGCCCAACAACAGAAAAAGGTGGTATGACAGGAATGCTTGAGCTAGAGAGTATGCTGTGGGGCAGCAGGTAATGGTTCTCATTCCTGTCAGACACAACAAACTGCAAGCAGCTTAGGAGGT